>NC_139663.1:18788855-18811355 GCF_951799395.1 Argentina silus
ACAAACATACACACTGATGGTTCAAATCACTTCCTACTCAACCACAATTACAATACATTCATGAATGCCCTGAATGTGCTACCGTCTATGCTGCTGTGGATCGTCACCCATTGACAGTGACATGCAAGAACTACTTCTGCTTGGTGATAAACAACCATTTCTACCTCATAGTGACGTCAAAGACTGATCTGAGGTCAGTTTTGCATGCCGAACCCCCAATTTCACTCAGTATTTTTGGGCAGGGTAAACTGGTCCAAGATCACGGCCAAAGAGGCAACTTCCATCCAAACCGACTCACCCTTGGTGTATCGGGACAGCCTCAGGACATGTTGAGGGGTCACAGGGTCACCTGGCCTTAGTTCTGCCACCTCTGCCGGCTCCATCTCTGCACCCCCGGAGATGAATCCGTTCCACTCCTCCATGCCCTGAAGGGCTGCCCCGTCTTCCCCTCCCTCCGTACCCTCGTCCACATCTCTCTCAACCTCTTGCTTGCCTTTTTCCTCCTTCTGGGTCTCAGCTGACATCTCATCCAGCTCCTCTTCACTCCCCGGTGCGGATTCCTCTTTCTCCATTTGGCATGCCCTCGCCAGCAGGTCTCTTTATTCCTCTATGACTCTGTCTCTGTCAGTCAGTGGTGGAGTATAGTGTACTGAACCAGTGGTGGAGTATAGTGTACTGAACCAGTGGTGGAGTATAGTGTACTGAACCAGTGGTGTAGTATAGTGTACTGAACCAGTTCGGTTGTATGATTACCCACAAACACTCCTTGATGTCAGTGGCTCAAACAGATTAATGTCAATCTCAGGTTGTTAATCTGAGTTAATCCCTTATTAAACACGAGCAGAGGCTACGGCAACGTCGGAGGGACAAAATGCATTAATCAGTCCTAAGAGAGAGAAAGATGAGATTTGGATCAATATGAAACAGAAAAATAAAGACATGGGAAGAGAGGAAATGCAGCGAAATGCTTTATATTTCCGCACTCATTTCTGCATTTAACTTTGGAAAAAAGTTAAATTATGCTGTCAGATATACAGTTAAGTTATTTTTCACTACTGTACTTTGAATCATTAACTTTTTTTATCGACCAGACATCAATCTCTGCATCAGAGTAAAGGGTCATAGTTTGACCTCAGTAACTATGATGAGAATTGAGTCGTCAGCGCTGTCGTCACCTTCCTCACTAAGTGTCTGCTTGTCACTCTTGAAATCTCAAACATGTGAAATTAGTCAACAGGAAGCTGCACTATGATCATTTTCCTTCCAAATTAGGGGACTTGCCATCGAGGATGGAGGTGTGGCCATAAACCGCATCCTGCTTCACCCGTCAACCTGCGCTTTATCGTCACGTTGCCACGGTAAACTGTTTCCTCATATGAGATTCAAGAAGTAAAACTGGTGATGTGAACGTATCCCATGAGGCATCAGTGTTGACAATACGAAGAAGGAAATAACTGTGAAAACGGAACAAGCGATGAGGAGTTTGGACAATTAGGTATGTGTGCTTCTTTGTTTATTTGAACAGTTATTTTATTGCCCATATATGTATTATAATCCACATAATCCATTGAGCAGGGTTATTGGTCTCCAATTGTGTGGAACTTGAATTTTTTTTTTCCTTCTCTCTCTATCGAACACAGACAGATAATGAGAGTAGCTTCGATCCCCTTCGTTTTGTGCCTTCATCTCTTCGCCACGACTGTCCCCCTTTCCACCACTGAGGCTCCACAGAGTGTGATAGAAACCACGACTTCTCCAGACCTCTCAAGCTCTAACACAGAACCTTCGCAACCCCCACTCTCAACAACTGAAAATGACAGAGCGAGAACCTTTTTTCACACACAACAGCAGAAAACCACTGGCCAAGCCGCTTCCACCAACTTGGACAACACGATTGAAAGAAGCAGTAAAGGAACAGACACAATCCCAAATGCTGTCAGTAGCACAATGCCAATGACTATTGTTACAACTCATAATACACCCATGCTCACAGACAACTACAAAGGCAACTACACAAACACACAATCAGAAAGTAATACCACACCCTCTAATAGTGACACAACAATTCTTTTAAATAACACAACTCATAAAAAGTCATTCAGAAACAACCACACAGCCTCTAATTTCAACACAACTGTACTTCTGAACAACAAAACTGCAGACAGAAACTGCTCATCAGAACATAATGCCCATCCTAAGTGCAAAGATGGAAGTGGAAGGCCTCCTCGCTTTAATAGACTGGTCTGTTTTATCTCCCTATTGGTTCTGGGAGTGATTGCTTCAGTCTTTATGGGTCTGACCGTTTACCTGTGGGTGCGTCTGTCTGTTCAGAGAGCTAGGGAGAGGAAGGTGAGAGGGAGACAAGGACAGACAAAGGCAGGGTCAGACCTTGAGAATCTGTGGGTTGACCAAAGGCAATCGGTGGAGGAAAGAGTGGAATTCTGGTACGCCAACGCCACCACCATGGGACCTGACAATGGAGGGAGGGAGAGAAGGAGGGAGAGAAGGAGGGAACAAGAAAAGGAGAACGGGAGAGGGAGAGAGTGTGAAAACCTGTGGACTCAGCCCAAAGTGACACTCGAGGACATAACAGATTTTTGGTATTCAAATGGCCGAGGGATTCCAAAAGAAACAGTTGTCTAACTAAGAGTATATCAGGGAAACGTGTTTATTTTAAGTGGACAGCATAATGCATTTTTACAGTGACAGGCATTAACTTTGACATATGTTGTGACATATGTTGGGGTGTTTCACATTTCTCTTTTACCAACTCAATAGTAGAATTAAAAATGGTCACTCAGTCACAAAGTTTGAATATATTTATTGTATCAGTTGACAATGCAAATATCCACATGTTTAATTGTCTTTTTTGTGTTAAATAAAGTTGATGCTAACCAGGCTATAAAGGCTAAACACCTTGATTCCAAAAAATTGTTTCACACCAAAACATGAGTTTAATCATCATTAATAGCATCGAATATGGGCTTTATATTGACACAACAATGCGGAGGACAGGAGGGTGGTAAAGAAAGAGGAGGAACAACCTGTCTAAGAACAGGAAATAAAACAAAGTTCCCATTTTTAAAGATTTCAGACCTTGTTGAACACACATGGCCATGGGGGATTGATGCCCCCTTTTCACACTACACTACGGACATGCAAAACATTATACAGACAATACTGGATATGTGTTGGCTGGGGGCACATAAATGTCTGTAATAAACTTAAGCATGCAGATATAAGAAGCAGGTAACAATGGATGTATGAATTGGGACTAGGAAACTTTGACTGACTTATCTTGTTTGTAGTTAGGGTTAGGGTTAGGGCTGTATTACACATACACACTCACACACACTATATATATACATGCCTGTAAATATACATCCTGGCACAAATTTCGACACAAACGTGCAACAACTTCCCAGAACCGACTTCTCCTTTTTTCTCGAGAATATAGGCACATGACACAACAACAAAAAATTAGGCTACTCAAAGTAGCATGTCTTCCACCCCACCTCTCTCTCACACCTATCTCTCTATTGCAGTTACCGAAACGGTTTTGCTCTAAGGGGAGCAGATAGGAGGAGAGAAAAAGAGAGGCAGAGAGCAAGTTACAGACAGAGAAAGAGGGAGGAAGAAAGAGGAACCATTCACACAGTGTTGGAGTTTAAGCCATCTTGACAACTCTCAGTTTCACAGAGTAACACATAGGTAAGTGAGCGTTTTTCTTCAGAATTTGGTGAATATCACTACTACTTCTACTTCTACTACTACTACTAATAATAATAATAATAATAATAATAATAATAATAATAGAGGATGCATTGCACACACCTGATTATGAACACAAATCGATCCAATCAATACTGTAAGAGACAGAATATAAAATAGTTTGTGGATGTATAAAAAAAGGGAGCCATAATTTTTATGTTTTAAACAGAACTGTTGGCCTATCCACAGGGGGTATTTGGGAAGATTCATTAGAAATAGGCCTTATGGTAAAATTAACATGAGGGGGACTTGGGGCAGAGTCAAATCTGATTGGGGTACAGTTACCGAAAAAAGGTTGAGAACCACTGCTATATAGGTCTTAATTTTTAGAATGATCTTTTTATGTTGTGTGTTCAGTGGGTTCTACATTGTTCGTTTCTGTTATGAATAGTGAAAAAGTGGTAAAATAGTGGACAAGAAGAAACAAAAGTGATGTCAGTAACTTCCTTAAATGTTGAGATTGTGTGCAAAACAAATGCTTTGTGCAACAGGGGGATGCTGTAAGAAGGAAAACCAATGATACATGTAAGGGCAGCACTGTCATGAAACAAAACATCTCCATCTCCTTCCCTCCATTTATTCCTCTCCCCACCCATCTGTCTTTTTCTCTTTAGGCTGCATGGTTTGATGGTTCACCGTTGCTGCAATCTCACACCGTGCTTGAAATAGACAGCGGAGAAACAGAGAGTAGCAGAGAGCAAGAGAGGAGGAGAGAGGAAGTCAAGGGTTGTGTCTTCCGGCCTATCTGCACGTACACTACAGAAGCCTACGCCACACAGTCATAGAGAGAGGAAGGGTGTCGCCTTCGCCTACTCCACCAGTGAAAAAAAAAACGTCATTTCGACTTGGAAGACGAAACACAGTCTCACCCCCGAATACTCTTACATTCCCTGGCTGCCTTCACCTCGGACAGAGTAGGAGAGATGTCCATTTGAAAAAAGCTCAGCAATTTACCTGAGTGATTCTCGACCCCTTGTTGACCTTCTAAGCTCTTGCCCAGTATGGCACAAGTACGGTTAATGCTCTGCACTCTGCTCCTTTTGCTCTCTCTTTCTGGTTTCCCTGCCCAAGACCTAACGACAGCTGACCCCCTAGCAGCCACCATATCTGAGTATGTTACCATGGCAACCACCACACCAGTAAATGTGACCATAGCAGCTACCCAACATGGGTATGTCCCCATGGCATCGACTACACCCGGGTATTTTGCTACGACAGTGTCTACCTCTGAGGACGTCACCATGACAGCACATACTTCTGAAGCACCTGTTGTCCCCATGGCAACGACTACACCCGGGTATTTTGCCACAGCAGTGTCTACCCCCGAGGGTGTCACCATGACAGCACATACTTCTGAAGCACCCAAAACGTTTAACACGGTAACCTCTACTTCTGAGGCGGCTGAGACCCTGCCGTCTCAGCCTTTCGATGACACAAATGCCACCACCTTGCCACCACCACAGACACAGGATTCCGCCACACCTAAACCTACCCACACAGCCTCAGAGAGCCATACCTCCGGCCCCTCTGCCACCACGGGAGTTACTGCTTCGTCCGTCTTCCCTTCGATCGTTCCATCACTCCACAATGCCCTTACTGAACCAGACGATGCCTCCTCCCCTGCTGCAATTCAAACCTCTGTCACCTTTCACTCCAAAGTAGTTCCTGTCCACATAGAAGACCATGATAAGCCGAGCCTGCTTTGGGTTATCATTGTAGCTCTTCTGGTTGGGGTTATATGTTTGGGTGGAGTTATCTGCATCAGCCTGCTCGTCAAACGTAGGAGGCGGAGCCGGACCGAGTACTTTGGCTCCAGCGTCCGGAACGGGCAGAGGTCCAAGCGGAAGAAAGGAGCTGAGGAAAATGCATGGGCTGGGCCAGTGAGGCTAGGAGGCGGGGAGAGGGATGAGTGTGAAGGTGGGGATGAGGGATTGGGGAGACCGGAGGACGACGAGAGAGAGATGAACGGAATGGAGGTGGTGCTGAGCACGTTCAACCCCAACGAGACAGAGGGTGAGACGGGAGGGCCTGATGGAGGGCTGGGAAGGGCTGGAACAAAGGAGGCAGAGAGATGGGAGGAGAGAGACCATCTGTTGTACATCGATGAGGGGGTAGGGGAGGAGCAAGAGAGGACAGCTTGTCTCTCGCTCTCAAAAGCTCACTCCGCCCCTTCCTCTGAGAAAGAAAGAGAAGGGGGCAACAGAGAGGGGGAAATTGAAAAGGAAGAGATGGAGAGAGATGAAGGGAATGGACAGAATGAAAGCAAACAGGCAAGCAATGAGAGCGAGGGAGGAGGGCAGAATGGAGGAGAAGCATTCTGCCTAACCACTGCAGTTTGATAGACAGTTTTTCCATCAACTCAAATGATTTTTTTTTTTTTTTTTTTTTACTCCTTTAAAAGGGATAGTTCCTCCAAATTACAAAATCCCATATTTGGTTTCTTACCCTGAAAGGAGTCTATGGACAAGGACAGACTTCAATCAACACTTTGATTCTGTTTATCTAAGCACTGTAACTCAATAGCAAATTGTAAGGATTTTTAACCAAAACCCAATGCAAGTCAATGGACCCTAAGTTAGCATGTTTGAAATGTCATGCTCAAATCACCACAAAGTCATTTACATAAGTAATTGAGTCTCTTCAGAGAATTTGAGATGATTACTACAGGTCTATCCAGAGGGAGGATGGATAGTAGGATAATTATAATCAATTGCTATTATTAATTACAGCCTCATATTTTATTCCTATCTACATAGTTATACATTTCAGTTGTGTTCATTGAATGGGCTGACTTGTTGTATAGATAGTTACTACTGTTTTTTGTTACAATGTATTCTATGTGTTTCATGATTCAAGGGTTGAACTTGAGAGAATAATATTTTTTTGCTGAAAAACGTGTGGTCTTTGGTCAACAAATGTTCGGTAATACTTTATATGAAGGGGATATCCACATAACATCTGACATAAGCACCTTCGTAAATGTTGTGTCAGCCTTTTATAACGTATTTATGCAACATCTATGTCATATAAACAATACTTACACAGTAATTATGACGACTTCCAGAGGACGTCCACCAACCTATTTTGCAGTATGAACTAACGTCTTCCCCATCCAATCAAAGAATCAGAGAATGAATCTAGTACACTGATGTAAGCATAAGCTACAGCTAGCACTGATAGTGCAGACAGTGTGGTGAGTAGTTGTCTCAAAAAGAGAGAAAGACAAAAGTTGAACAGTTTTGAAGAAATACACGTCACAACATCATTGAAACATATCGATTGAAAAGATGACAGTACAATGAAGTGACTAAAGTACTTCTAAAGTAGACATACAATTCAGGAAGGCATTCCAGTGTGATAAGAGTTGTATTGGTGTGTCCGGTAGGTGTTTTAGATCCTATGGTGAACTAAAACTACTAAATATCCCAAAACTGCCTTGGCGAATTGACCAAAGCCATGGGAAATCATGAAAACTCTCTCTTCAAAAGCATGTAAGTCTTAACAAAACTGTCATTTAGAACAGAACCGTGTTTGATCTGTGATAAGTGTTTAGGTCCTTTAGCGCTCATAGGCTCCTCAGTGATGGCCACTAGGTAGTGCTCTTTCACCATCTTTGAGAAAAAGCCACTTCTTAAAGTCACTTTAGGTAGAGCGGATGTGGTACTCTAGTGCTCATGACGATGTTCCATTCTGAAGTTCTGCTTTTACTCAGGTGTGTCGTGTATGTGCGTCTAACATGCAAAACAAGACACCTCAGGCCAAAAATTGTGTTGATGGAAAAAACCTTTTAAGATAAGATTTGACTGGTGCTGAATGAAACAACCGGATTGACTAAGATTGATATAACTGCAATGCATGTAACTGCAATGTCCACGGCAGTAAGTGTTACGTAAACCAAATGTTCCATCTTACCATGGCCAAAACCTCCATCTACCCACCCCCCACATCCACTTTGTCAGGAAAGGGAGGAAGTGTGTGTGTGTGTGTGTGTGTGTGTGTGTGTGTGTGTGTGTGTGTGTGTGTGTGTGTGTGTGTGTGTGTGTGTGTGTGTGTGTGTGTGTGTGTGTGTGGCTGGGTGGGTGGATGTGTACACAATACAGAATCAGAGGAAACAGGAGTGAAGTCTGCAACTATAGCAAACTAAATGCCTTAAATGTCTCTCTGCTCTGCTGAAAAGAACAATCTGACAGCGAATGACGTTTGTTTGGAGAGAGAGAGAGAGAGGGAGAGAGAGAGAGAGATGGTGAATAAGATGGGGTGAGGAAGGTGAGGCACAAAGATGGGAATGCGAAAAGAATGAGTTCTCTAGAGACAGTCACAAATGGGATGAGGAAGGGGGGAAGTAAGACAGAGAGAGAGAGACAGAGAGACAGAGAGAGAGAGAGAGAGAGAGAGAAAAGAGAGTGGCAACAACAAGGGCACATCTGGAAGTTATTGAGAAGTAGAGCGAGAGAGAGAGAGAGGGAGAGAGCGAAAGAGAGAGGGAAAGAAAGAAAACATTCTGGTAATAGAAACAAAAGAGGAGACAGAGGGAGAAAGGATAAACAAACTTAGATGGAGGGATAGATAGAAAGACTTGTTAAATAACTTAACTGATTTAAAGACTGAAGGGAGAACAGAGTTTATCTTGAAGTGGGGAAGAATCCTACAGAGGGGGAAGAGATAAAGAGAGAGAGAGAGAGAGGGGAGAGAGAGAGAGAGAGAGAGAGAGACACTCAGGGGCTGGATTTTCGGAGGCTGGTTTTTATCCCATTCTAAAGCTAACAACAATACATACAAGAAGGGAGGAAGACAGAGAGGAAAAGCAGAGAAGAACTACAAAAAGGGCTCTTGGTGGACTGTTTCAAAGGGCTCTTGGTGGACTGTTTCAAATCTGGAGGAGCGTTTCAAAGGAAAACAAAAGGGGAGTCACAACTCATTTACATTTTATGAAATTTAAACTGAATCGACTCATCAAAGAAGTGGAGTCCCAGGAACAAAAGAGAAGCCCCATCTCTACTATTCCTCCATTCCTCCACTGATCCATTCCTCAGACAGGTACAGTTCATATGAACACACACGAACACACACACGAACACACACACACGAACACACACACACACACACACACACACACACACACACACACACACACACACACACATTCTTTATAACATACCAATGTGGGGAGAATTAAACAATCTATGTCTTACATTGTACATTATATATATATATATATATATATATATATATATATATATATATATATATATATATATATTCCATTCTATATTCTGCCTTCTAACAGTAACATACCGCAGGTATGCAGGCATACAGGAATAGTGGAGTGAGCTTTAGCTTGAGTTATATTATGAGTCATAATCTGTCTTTGGTCATAGTAAAGGATCGCCATTGAGCACAATTAGGAGTTGCAGGGAGGTTCCTTCCTGCCTGGCAGCCAGACTTCCTGTTCTAGAACAGGTCACTAGATTCCACTGCAATAATTGAGGGGTCTTATCAGCCTCACACACAAACAAACACACAAATAAAACAAACAAACACACACACACACACATACACACACACACACACACACACACACACACACACACACACACACACACACACACACACACACACACACACACACACTACAAAACCACAGACACACCACAACAAGCCCATAAAAATATACCCTACCAAGTCAATTAACCTCACCACACTGAAACACATGCAACTACAAGAACATAGCATACTAAACAACTATAAACACAAAGCGAACTGTATACTGTCGTTGAGTGTAGTATAGCATACAGGGGAGGCTAGTGGAGGTAGAAATTGGAGGACGGGCTCATTGTAATGAATGGAATGGAAGTGTGACCATTCCTCATTCCACTCCATGCATTACAATGAGCCTGTTGTCCTATTTCTATCTCTGCCAGCCTCCCCTGATAGCATAGCATAGTATAGAATAGTAATATTCATTTATACAGTACCCTGCGTAAGTAATGGGAACATTTTTGAACATTTTCTTCTTCTTTTGGCTCTATACGCCTTAGAATATAATCCTTAGCATGCAATAACTGCCGAAAGTCTGTGACCCATTGACCCCACCAGACGCTGGGTATCTTCTCTGGTGATGCTCTGCCAGGCTTGTACTGCACCCATCTTCAGTTGTTGTTTGTTTTCAGGTCTTTTTGCCTAAAATCTTATCATCAGGAAATTAAATGCATGTTCAATCGGATTTAAATCTGAAGATTGACTGTCCACTGAAAACCTTCCTAGTTGCTATGGCAGTATGTTTTGGGTCATTGTCTTACTGTATGATGAAGCACCATCCAATGAATCTGGAGGCATTTGCTTGCACTTAAGCAGACAAGATGTTTCTGTACACTTCAGAATACATTCTGCTGCTACCGTCAGTAGTTACATCATAAATTAAGACAAGTTAACCAGTTCTAGTGGCAGCTATACATGCTCAAACCATAACATCCCCTCCACCATGTTTCACAGATGAGGTGGTATGCTGTAAATCTTGGGCAGGCCATTTTTTCTCCAAACTTGCAATCACTCTGGTACATGATAATATTCATCTTATCTGTCCATAAGAACGTTTTCCAGACTGCTGCAGGCTTCTTAGTTACTTTTTACCAAACTTCCACTATTCTGTGGATGGCAATCTCTGACACATGGGGTTGGGGTTTTTCTTAATTATGGTGAGCATTTGTCGGTCACTGTAAAAGTCTTCCTTGGCCTACCAGCCCGTTTGCGATTGCTGATGTCACCAGTGCTTTTTTTTCTTTTTAATGATGTTCCAAACTGTTGAGATTCAGATTTGTATGACTGTTCAGTAATGAAGGCTCTTTATTAAGGCTTCCTTGACACCTCTTTGGTCCTCATGTTGACAGACATCAATAGCAAACTCCAAGGGCAAATATGAAGCCAAATCAAACTAGACATTGGGAGCTCTCTTATGCTTGCACAAAGGATGTGACAGAACACCTGACTTACCAGAAACCCCTGTCAAGCCAATTGTTCTTTTGGTGCCCTGAAATAGGGGGACTATGTATACAAAATGTTTGATGTTTGATTTCAAATCCAAACTTTTGGAGTATAGAACCAAAATAATTTTAAAAAAATGCTTCACTGTCCCATTACTTACGCAGGGCACTATGGTATGACTTGTATTTCTATAACGCCATAGCGCTATTTTCATATTGGGCTTTTCCAATGGGTAGGGGGTAGAGGAAAAAGCCACCTTGTCCGCTCCTAATAAAGCACCTCCATGATAGTGTAGTTATTAGTTGTATTGTTGTACAGTAATTAGTTAGTTGTATTGTATATATACTAATTGTTTTTGGGGGGGTTTTTGGCCACCACCACCCTTCACTTGTCAAGGGATAAACATTTTTCACTTTTACTTGTTTGTTAGTTGAAGTTCAAAATGTGAATATTAATATTACATTAATTTCTTTCTCTCTCTCTCTCTCTCTCTCTCTCTCTCTCTCTCTCTCTCTCTCTCTCTCAGGATGTCGGTATCCCGGAAGTGCCTGTGCTGTGTCAAATATCTCATGTTTGTCTTCAACCTCATCTTCTGGGTCAGTAGCTTTCCACTTTGTTCCTCCTTGGCATCATTCAATGCTCCTGCCTTTTTTATGTCCCAATTCCTGGTCGTGCACTCATGCTATTCGTTTCCATTCTAGTCTTCTTCTTGTCTTCTTCTAGTCCTGTTCTGATCGTGTTGTGGTCCAGTTCTCGCTGACATACTGAAACATGAGACCACAGATAAATGAGAACAGAGCCTTCAAATAAGATATCAGAATAAGCAAACCCACAATGGCCATGAATGAATAAAACAGCCCACAGAGTGGAAACACACTTTATCAAGAGACTTGGCGCCACCAAGACACATAAAAATAGTCTCCAATAACCAGGGACATATGCTAGTTGGTAGGCACTAGGCACATATGGAAATGCACTCAAGAAGTACTCAGTTTATGTAGGTCAAGCAGTAGATGATTCTGCCCTGCGAGATTTTAGCTTTACAGAGGAAGATACCGAAGGATAGAGAGAGAAAAAAATAGCTTACTGTCCTTTTTTCCAAAATATTTTTTTCATTTTGTTTTATGATGTTAGGAAAGTATGTACAATAGGGAGAACATGCTTACTTTTATCTGTTCAAGTTAATGACAAGCTTGGTCCTGGGTGTTGAAATAGCATTTGATTGTTTTACTATTAGGTGCAATCAATTTAGCTTGCCTGACACCTAAAATGGGGGGAGTTTGCACCTTTGGGACTATATCATGGGTTCCTTTGGGACTATATCATTGGTTCCTTTGGGACTATATCATGGGTTCCTTTGGGACTATATCATTGGTTCCTTTGGGACTATATCATGGGTTCCTTTGGGACTATATCATGGGTTCCTTTGGGACTATATCATGGGTTCCTTTGGGACTATATCATGGGTTCCTTTGGGACTATATCATGGGTTCCTTTGGGACTATAGCATGGGTTCCACTGGGACTATAGCATGGGTTCCACTGGGACTATAGCATGGGTTCCATTGGGACTATATCATGGGTTCCTTTGGGACTATAGCATGGGGTCCATTGGGACTATAGCATGGGGTCCATTGGGACTATAGCATGGGTTCCATTGGGACTATATCATGGGTTCCACTGGGACTATAGCATGGGGTCCATTGGGACTATAGCATGGGGTCCATTGGGACTATATCATGGGTTCCATTGGGACTATAGCATGGGTTCCATTGGGACTATAGCATGGGGTCCATTGGGACTATATCATTGGTTCCTTTGTCGTGGGAAAGCGGTGTGTAAAACTGTGGCGGTTACAAGATTTATTTTTTCGAAAATCGGCTGCAATTTAAGATATATTAGCGACTGGTCATGTTAACCACGTTACTTGTACTAGCACACATGTCCTTATCAAATAAACATATTTTATCACGCTGAACAATCTAGCTTAAGTAGTTATATTTGCAGTCTCCTATGGAACTTTCTATACAAGCTTGCTATGTTTGTCTCCAAATGTTTTAGTTGTCATGGTATTAATTGTAATGCAATCCCTTTACCACTGTATCTGGACTCACCCCAAAACTCACCTTCCTGTTGTCTGTAGCTGGGTGGGTGTGGCCTATTTGGAGTTGGGGTGTGGCTATCGTTCACCCAGGCAGAGTTCTCCTCCCTCCCACTCTCCTTCCCCTCCCTCTCTGCTGCCAATCTACTGCTGGTTGCCGGGGGAGTCACCATGGTAACAGGCTTTCTGGGTTGCCTTGGCGCCCTGAAGGAGCAGCGCTGCCTGCTGATGACGGTGAGAATTCCTGGGCCTGGGGGTGGGCACAGCATGATGACATCACACGAGATGGTCGAGAAATAAGCATAGAATCAAAATAGGTAGAACAGACATGCTCAAAAGGCCCACTCCAATGATATGTCAACTTTTTAAACTGCAAAACCAGCCTTGTGCAATAATGTTGTGTTTGTTATTACATCTTCATTGTGTCCCCTTGTTTCTTTATTTAACAAGTAACTCCAATTCCATCTCTACCCCCCCCCCCCCCCCCCTCTCTCTCTCTCTCCACAGTTCTTTGTTATTCTCTTGCTCCTGGTCTTGACAGAGGTGACACTCACCTTGGTCCTACATATCTTTCACAATGAAGTGAGTCTACCATCTAATATTTAGGTCAGACAAATATTTTTAATTTATCAGATTTTCAAAGTCTTAAAAATCAAGCAAAGGGGGAGGTCAATAATTTTAGTTTGCTAATGAATTGTTTACCTTGCATTACGGTCACATTTAAATTGTTGTTCAGATACACAGAGTATATAACACAAATCAATTTCTCACGTCATTATACCACAAAATCGTTCGTAGTTGTACATTGTTGCTTATGGGCAACGTGGAGAGGTATGCTCCTTTGCATAATCCACTATATACAATATCTATATTGAACCCCTATACACTCATGCGCTGCAGATATGCCTATGCCAACACCTTCTCTGTCTCTTTCCCTCTCTCTTTACCTCCTTTATTTTTCAGCTGGACACCAAAGCACAGGACGAGTTAAGGGAGGGCATGAAGAATTACAAGACCGACAAGGGACTGAAGAGCTCATGGGATAATGTGCAGAAAATGGTGAGGAGGGGCGGGTGGGGGATAGGAGACCCATCAGTCCAGTCAGTCACCTTATATGGTGCTGAAATACACTGTTTAAATATGCTGTTTAAAGCAGATTCAGTGAGCTTTAAATCACCTGGATTGTCTGGCGGTTGTGCATATCATTGGGTTGACATATGCATATTGTATATTGGAACTGTGCATTTGTTCATGGGTGTCCAGATCAAACTTTAAATGATTTACAACTACAGTGCCCTCCATACCATGTACATATCGGTGGGAGAGGTGCTGTTGCTGCTCCAGATACTTCATGCAAACACACATAGAGTGTTTTAAGGATATTTTAGAGAGATAGGGACCAATGTGAGATCACAATAATATTTGACTTTCTCTTAGTTCAAGTGCTGCGGCGTGACCAACAAAACAGATTGGTACCTTGTGACGAACGGAACACTCCCCTCCTCGTGCTGCTCCGGTGGGACGGACCAATGTGATGACGGATGGAGTGAGGTCAGACCACTTCTCAAATATGGGGGGTCAGGGGAGTCAACTAGACCTTTCACAGTTGCCAGCTGCCTCTTTACAAAATCCAGATTCTGTCCAGATGCATTTGTGAGTGTGTGTGTGTGTGTGTGTGTGTGTGTGTGTGTGTGTGTGTGTGTGTGTGTGTGTGTGTGTGTGTGTGTGTATGTGTATGTGTGTGTGAGAGAGAATGTGAATTCACACATAACAGAATGTTAAGACTGACCTTGACTGTGACAATGCAATTTATTTTCTTGACTGTGTACTTGAACTAGTGTCCTTAATGGATGGCCTGCATCGTCATTTCGTTCTTATTTATTTTGTTCTGATTATTGCATTTAATTATTGGACATCTGTAGTGTCATTTATTAGGATTCTTTGCAAATCCCTTTTTATTATTATTCATGAGAAGCTCCTAATCTGCCTAGCTATTGAAAATATATCAAGCAATTAGTTTAAATATGGCCATATTTCATGCTATTTATATATCATCAACTTTATTGTCAATCCATCTAGCCTACTACATATTATAGTATTCTTGACGTAGCCTAATCATAAAAGTATAGGAGATAGGTAATGTGAGAAATGTGAGTACTGCATTTAAAGTTGACTCAAATTGTAATGATTTGAGAAATTAATTTTGTTCTGTTTGATCCAAAGCATATCGATTGCCAGAGAACGGTAAAAGTTGCATTATACTTATAGAAAGCCTTACCTTCAACCATGACGTGTACAGGGTAATCCAGTTGATATCATCATAATATATAATTTATATAAGTAAATTAGCCTCCCACAGAAAACATGGTCCAAATATCACAGATTTTACAATAGCCAAATAGCCTATAGGCTAATATCTTCCATCACTAGCAAGATTGACAAGATTAGGTAGCATATGCAACATAGTATGGAAGCTTTGTGTAGGGTTTGATCCATCCAATGCATCAGAGAGAATGGTAAAGGTTAGGCTTCATTGTAGAAAGTTGCATAAATATCTTCTCTCCCTTTCTCCTTTCCTTCCTTCCATCCCTTTGTCCCTCTCTCAGCCGTGTTACCAGAAGGCCAGGCAGTGGCTCCTGGACAACATCCCCTCAGTCCTGGTGTTTGGAGTCTGTATCGGCATTGTCCAGGTAACAGATACTGTATATCCACATATATCAGATACATCCATATATACAGTGCTCTGCGTAAGTTCTTTTCTATGTCACATTGTTATTGTTGTTATTGATGTGCAGTGATGGGGACTGGTTCCACCACTATTAGTTAAACTACATTTTGCTGTAGCTTGGTGGTAGTTAAAATAAATTCTAATCGTAGTAGTGTTCAGTAGTTAACTACTTTTTTGCCATGTAGCAGTGTAGTGAGCTACTGTGCTGTCACTACTGACTACATTTAAAAAAAAAAAATTATTCAACTGTTATTCCAGCCCTTGAACTTCAAATCTCCCTACTATTTGTGTGTTGGACAAAGTAGTTTTGATGTAGTGAACTACTTTTTCAAAGGAATACAAAGGAAACTATATTTCTACTAGCTTTGGTGTAGTCCAACTTCTTCCCTTGTAAAGTAATTGGTAATTTAGTTAAACACATTCTCAGAGTACCTTCCCCAACACCGCATGCGTGTTTCTATCTATTGTACAGTGTATTGTGGCCATGAGTAAACTTAAAACATACCTTTTTTTTTCTTGCCATTCTAGATTTTGGCCCTGGCTTTCTCCCTACTGATGTATTGCCAAATCCTGCGTGCTGAGAAGTACCTAGACTGACCCTAAACCTGCCACTCACAGATCGCCAGGACCTAAACGATAGAGCTTCTGAATGTGAGGACTTATTCTGGACTGGCATGAGATCAGAGACACAAGCTTGGGGGGGGGGGGGGGTTCCAAGAGGTTGAAGGGGATGAAAATGACAGAGTTTCAGGGAAGAGGGGTGGAGTAGGCCAATACATTGCACTTAAACCATTCACTGGCTCCGTTCCATGTCAGCAGCTAGCCTCAACCCTTGGCACTTGTAAATGAGAGGATTGGATAGCTATTAGTGATTTTGTTATGGTTCCACCTTTCCCTTTGTCAGGCTGGGTGAAACATGGTCAATTATTCTCAGACTAGTCTCTTACTCTTGCCCACTATTGCTAATACCTTTCCAATCCTGTACTGTACATACATTATGTGCTGGTTTCCAGCAGTAAAACATAATCTTAGACTAAAAAGCAGGTTCAATGCATAGTCTATCTCCATTGAAATTGAGAAGAAGTCGTCCAAGACATGGCTTCCTCTGTGCCCCGCTAACCACCCAAAAGGGGTTAGGGGTTGATTTGGTTTTGAGCAACTACTTGTTCATGAGCTTCTGCAAAGCATTCAGGCCATCTATAGGACAGTTGCTGTCTGTGTCCCAATACTGCTACCTGTACATGGTATCCTGCTGTGGTCTCTACTTTGTGGCCACTGGCAAGAGGTGACCGGCTTACAAAGAAGAGAGATTATTGAAAACTATTGAGAATACATATGTAAAGTACATTACTACTCAACTACTCAAATCATTGTTACTGTTCGGGAATATATAACAAATAAAGTTTTATGAAATTGTCAAGCACTTGCTCTAACGCCCCAGAAGAAGCAGTGAGATTTTTGTTGGAACTACAGTATCTTTCAACTACAAACTGAGTTTAAACATGAGCCTTACGAAAGCAAAAATAAATCAATTATTGTCATTTGTATTCATGTGGAGTGGTAGTTGATGTGGTACTTGCACATATTGTAAAATACACGCAACACATAAATCTATGATAATTAACATGGTAACAGTTTACATATTCCAAAAGAACCTGTATTCCAAATTAGGTTTTGCAAGTACTGTACGTTTTCACTTTCACAATGCTGGGAACCTGTACTTTCTTATTTTGGAAACTATACTAGATGATTGTAGAGGTACTAATTGTGCTCTTTTTAAATGGTGGACAAAAATGTATTACTTAAAGGTCCAGTACACAGATTTTATCTTTAAAATAGTGCTAAACGGCCGATAAATCGGTAGCCATCAAGGCATGAGATCACATGATGGTGTTGATGATGCAGATTTCCAAAATCTAGTGTCGGGTAGGACGCTGGCCTTTACGTGCCTATTTCACATTTGGTTTGTTTATAAGGATATGTACGTTTGGCGCTATTAGAAAACGTAGCATACTATATGCACGTTTTCAACTTTCCAGTGTCCAGCAACACGCAAAACTACATGCTGGACTTCTAAGTCTATCTGCCACCACCACTACAATATACAATGTTGGTCTTGAATCAATACACAGTCACACAAACCAATTACATACAATGTTGTTGTTGTTTTTTTGTTTGTTTTTTAAAAACACATCCATAGAAACACTTTGACAAAAGTTAATTTAAAAAATACTCATCATTCTCAGACATTAAATACAGTAATTGCAAACATAGTTCATGTGCCGTTGTGCTGAAAGGCTGTAGTGCATGTCTGTCTCTGCCTATTTCTATCTCAAGGCTGAGGTCACAGTTAAAAGCTCATTGTAAAAAAGGGTTCGCCTCTCCAGAGAGGTAGAGTGTGGACTTCAAGCGGCCTCCAAGTCTTGGAGTTGTCAGTCAAACTCCTCCAACTGGGCGATTCCCTCCTGGAAAAAGAGGGGGAAAAAAGGAAAATGGGAGATGGATGATAAAAATGGGGGTGGGGGAGGAAGAAAACCAGATGCCCACTGTGGTCAATGAGTTCTGCCCTCTGGTGGTTATATATTAGAAATGCCTCATACAGTGAACATACTTGTGCCCTCCATAAGTACTTGGACAAGCTTATATTTACTTCATGGAAAAATTAGATTTGTGTTTTGTTTCAAAGCACATCAGAATAAAACGTAGAGGTTGTCTTTAAATGAGTGAGTTACTGTCTCCATGTCACAGTCGCTTTGAAGTTTAGTAGTTTGTTTTTAATATGGACCCCCAGATACAGTAGTTGTCGCTACAGTAGGTAACAATTAATGAGGATCCAAATAAACAAATAACCCAAATAAACAAAATAAACAAATGTGCATGCGTATAAACACCCACCCATCCTCCCTGGCTCTTCACCCAGGGTGCGAAGGTCTCCATGTAGTGCTCTGCGTAGCCCTGCATGCGCTGAGTGCCTGTGGCCGTGATGACGCGGCGCGACACCTCCATAGTGACCGCCATGTTATGCAGCGTGGGGCTGGCCGAGGTCGGCAGGGGCAGGTCTTCGGCCTGGCTGGCGAAGGCGTCGAGGAGCTTGGCGAAGGACGGGTAGGAGAGGTGGGTCAACTTGGAGTGCAGGACCGAGTCTGATTGGATCTGGGGTGCATGTTGCATGACATTCAATTAAATTCAATAGAACTTTATCCCCTCCGGGAATCAATTAGACTGGTCGTCCAGATCCACTCTTTGGAAAACTGTTTCATGTTATACTAGTAGAAACTCTTTTGTACATGTTAATTCCCACAGAAACAGTACAAATTAAGTGACAAATATTCAAGTAAGTCAAAAGGTTCGATCGCGGTACAACTTCTCTTGGGTCATGGTTTAAAACTGGGTTGAGATTAGAGACATCGATCTTGTCTATTTGGTGGGTCAGAGAATGTCAATTGTTTTAGATCGGCATAACATGTTTGGGAACCCTTAGTTTATACTACAGTGTATTAATAATACAAAAATACTACTACTACTATCGACAATATGTCGTGCAGCAGCACCAACCCTTCTATCAGAAGCCTTACCTTGTGGTTCATGGCATCCCCCTCCATGGAGAGGATCTGGACCAGCTGCTGTATCACAGCCTCTTTGTCACTGACTGCAAGAGGGGAGGCAGGTTTGGGCTCAATTCCATCGGTTCAGAAAGTGAAATTAAAGTCCAATTGAAGGAACAACGTTCAATTTCAGTGATTGTGTGTGTGTTTTTCAGTGTGTTAGCATGTCACTGTCAAGTAGAGCCTGACAAATATATATCGGAACACTGATATTATTGGCTGTTATTGGCCTTTTACAGAAATATCTGTAACGGGCACATATTCCTCTGATAATGCACCGAAGATATTCGTCAGCCACACATTCCGAAATGATAGAAAATCTGAGTCATTTGTTTTTTTTCTAGAGTAATATATATAAACATGGATTATACATATAGACACATGGATTTTTATGAATGAATAAACTTGTTTATTGGCGTTTTCTGTTACCTGTTACTAGCAAAGTAATGTTAGCTCTTTGGACTGCAGTAAATTAGCACAGTCGCTGACTAAAATTATGTTTTGCCTCCCATAAATTGGCATCGGACCCAAAGATCCAGTATCGGTCAGACTCTACTGTCAAGTTTGTAAAATATGTTTGCATCCATTAGCCGTGTGTGTGTGTGTGTGTGTGTGTGTGTGCGTGTGCATGTGCAGTTGATGCAGTGTTCTGACCTGGGGGAGGTTCGACTGGGGATTCAGCGGGACTGAGGTGGTGGGGGCTGGACCTCTTTATACTCTGGGACTTCTGTGCGATCCTGCCCAGGGTCTCAGCCAGCTCCTCATAGAACTCAGGACTATGTGCTACGAAGGGAACACTATGAATATACACTCAGGGTTTTATACCATGGCTGGCCAACTTCAGTGCTGGAGAGCAGTTGAATCTGTAAGTTAGCAAGCTAATTCAAGAGCAATAATGTACATGCGCTGTACGTAGGAACATCCAGACAACTATCCAGAGTATTTCCTAGTTCATAGTTTTGAGATGTTAACATATCAACGTTCCCAAATCGCCTTCCTAATCGAGATTTCTAAACAATTGCATTGTAACATTATTACTGCATGCTTACAGGGAGAGACGACCGGGGCCACAGGCTGTGGCCCTTCATTGATTGACAGTGTGGTTGGCCTCAGAGGACGTGGGTCATCCTTCTCTTTCTCCTTCTCTTTGTCCTTCTCTTTGTCCTTCTTTTTGAAGAAAGAGGATAACTCTTTAAACAATTTATTTTTCTTCTTCTTCTTCTTCTTTTGCTGTTTCCTCTGGATCTCTTCTTCCTCCGATGTGGAGGAGGGAGACACAGCCTCTTCCTTCGACCATTCCTTCTGCCTTCCCTGAGTGTCCTTCACACTAGCACTATGGAGAAGAGAAAGAGAGAGGAGTAAGTAGAATGTGAGAGAGGGGAAAGAGAGAAGAAGTTAAGCTTGTATATAGACAATACACATCAAGGTAGACTTAGCAAATTGCTAGTGATTCCACAGGCAGAGCACAGCAGTGCAACATGATGGCCATGTGACAAAAAGGCCATAGCTGTCAAATTGACCATCTGTTTGTTTTTATACTTTAAATGGAAAGCTAAGATGTGCTGTTTTGAGAGTAGCAACAAGGATATGGGGCCTAAAGGGGAGAGGTGGCAGGGAGTGAGAGTGTAACAGGAATGAGAGGTGTAGATTAAAGGTATTAACGGGATGAGTCGTGTAAAAGGGATGATAGGAAGAGGGACATGAAAGGTGTAACGGCGATGGGAGGTCTAACAGGGATGATGGGTGCAAAGTGAGAGGGCGAGGGCGATTACCAGTATTTGTTTTGTTCTCTATAACCGCCCCCAACCCTCCCTGGTCGCTCTCCAGGAGCGATGGAGAGAGAGTGGTGGAGAAATGCTTTGAGCACCAGACGAGTGTCAGCCTTGATCTCCACCAGAGAGATGGAGGAGATGGATTGGGTGGGAGAGGAAGGACACATCGCATCTGCTGACATCACTGACAGGGAAAGAGACAGAGAGAGAGGTTTACTATTTCTTGTGTCAACTGACAAATTGATAATTATCCTACAAATCAATAACTTTGGCAAACACTGTACCTATACTTTTGTTAACATCCATTATCTTTGCTCTTCGTGAGAAGCGAGAATTTAATAAAAATATCTTACACTTATGTGGGTTTTTGGTAACAGAATAACCCGGAGACTGGGCAATGATTCTTAAACTTACAGAAGCCAAACCATTCCCTAAAAACAAAATATAGAGTGCCCTGTGTAAGTAATGGGACAGTGAAGCTTTTTTTCTTCTTTTAGGTCTCTACAGTCCAACAGTTTGTATTTGAAATCAATTAATATGAGGTTAAAAAAAGAGATTCTCAGCTTTTATTTGATGGTATTTCTGTACATATTGGTTTCACCATTCAGAAATTACAACACTTTTTATGCATTGTCCCCATCACCAGAGAAGATACCCGGCGTCTGGTGGGGTCAACAGGTTGCAGACTGCAAGCAGGCAGACTGACTGAGTTAGTAGATCGGTCACATTTGTTATCTGTTAGCAATCACACTGTGCTATGACAAAGACGGCCATGACAACTGAGCGTTTCTGAATGCTGGCATGTAGGGAAGTGAAAATAAAGCCACAGTAGGTTCACTCGTCACAGATACGCACAAGAATTTTTTTTAGAAAAGGGAAATGTGGCTGAGCCTGAAATATTGCACCTACAGTTACATGACAACATGAGCTTGAGAGGTGTAGACTAGCTACTTCAGGACTGCAGAGTCACTACCGATCTTCCGCCGTAGATTGAAAACCCATCTCTTCAGGCTACATCTTAACAGTCCTTCCTAAAGACCTCTTCACCCCCACTACGCCCCCCCTGTACTAACCATAACCCCGGCCCTTGAGACCTCTTCACCCCTGTACAAGTTCTCTCCTGTTAAAAAAAATGGTTTCTGGCATTACGACTGCCAATGGCCCCTGGTGTGAGCATTTGTCTTATGATGACTGTTGGATACATGCTTTGAGCTTACTTAAACAAATGTATTTGCACTCTCTTACTAAACAAATTTATTTGTTGTAAGTCACTTTGGATAAAGGCGTCTGCTAAATGCCATAAACGTAAATGTACTTCCTACAATATAATTCTAGTACCTATCAGACTGTATTATGTACCCAGCTGAATCATAAGTGTGCAAAATAACATTCTCTCTTATGGCGTGACAAACGATGATGAGTCACCAAACTCACTCACGTTTGTCTGCCAATTTATAATACCTTGAGGAAAGTGGAAACCACCAAGGCTAGGACTGGACATGTTGACAGGGTATAACATGATACAGGCCTCCCCAGGAATTGC
>NC_139663.1:18816355-18853855 GCF_951799395.1 Argentina silus
AATTTTGGGTGAAAGAGAAGGATTTAAAATGGCATCGAAAGAAAGGAATGGTGATACAGAGGAATAACAAAAATAGTGCATCACAGTACTACCCTTATTCATAAGTATTTATTTGTTATTATCTTCAGCTGTCCTATTGGTTATATGAGGTCCATGCTTGAATCTGAGTGGTGGTTCCAATACAGTGCTTGATTATCATTGGTCGCCTTGTTTCTGTGCTTGATTGCTTGATTGTCATTGGCTGTTATTATGTCCATGCATGTTGGTCATTGGTTGTGTTAAGGTCTTAATATGTCTTCAGTGAGGTAAAATGTTCAGAACTGCAGATAAAAATGTAATTCATAGCGCTGACATGACTCCTTCGCCCACATGACAGACACTCATACCTGTTACTACACAGTTCAACCCCCCAATACAGCGCTGACACAAACCCCAGATGGAAGAGAAAAGCATGTCCAGCTCCAAAGTGACAAGGGGTGCAATCTCAATAGACAAGAGTGGCTCCCTTCCCTCATCCCTCCTTTATCTGTGGGGGATCCCAGGGATTAAAGTACAGTCAAATCTGGAGGGTGTTGGGACTTGATTTTAAATTTAAAGGTGTCATCTTTAGAGGTGATCCAAGTTGTTGATACGTCACAAAATGTAGACATAAGGGCAAGTTTTAGATTTTCATGACCAAAATGAACATGTCTTTTTTATCATAAATCTTTACTGTTTTGCGAAAACCATAAACTAAGATTGTAGATTTGTTGTATAACGGGAGGAAAATGCAACAATATGGGGTCAATCTATGTCGTCAGGAGCATATTTATCAAAAAAAGTCTGGTTGAGGCTGATTGTCCAATTGATTTTGGAGTTGGCTGTCACATGTGGTGAGTGGTTGAAAAATGCCAAAATTCATAAATCATGTAACAATTGATACAATTGAAATAAATCAGAGATATCTGATTTATATACATATAGATAAAATTAATAGATAGTTTTCCATTAATCTCCGAGTTTCGGAAATGTTTTTGATTGAAGAAGTTTACATTTCCAAGATGGTTAAACAAGTGTTTAAATACAACATAGTCAATCAAGGCTTGAAGTCATTGAATAAAGGCTAATACAGTTTTTACCTTTCATTATAAATGTTAATTATTGTTTCAAGACCCATTTTTAACATTGTGACAACCAACCCTAAACATTGTGACAACCTACCCTGCGTTGGGGCTGGTTGACACAAACTGACAGAGCGTGCTTATTTCAGAGTTGTGTGTGACACAAGAAACAGTGTAGTATGGGAAAGAGTAGAACATGTGACAACCAGACCCGGTCTCCCGTACTGACCTGAAAACACAGGATAAGTGAAAGCATTGCGGTGGCAGTCTGCCCTTACTTGTCCTCTCAGATTAGTACAAACGAAGAAGAGGGGGCAAGTACAGGAATTTGCTTCAGGCTATTGAGGTGCACTCCGTGGAGAGGTACAGATTCAAAGGAGATGAAAAAGTGCTGTTGGAGTTTGGCTAACAGCACTAAAGACACAACTACAGTAACTGCAAGACACTTTTTGAGGTCGTACTTACAGTATGTGCCAAGAAGCATGAAGAGGTTGAGTGAGTAAGTGCAAGAAAGAATGGCGGGGAGAAGCCCCAGTGGTTCACAATGGTATTGCAGTCTAATGGCATACAGTGCTGATAGAATGGAGAATAAATACCCTCAAATAAAAGGTGACATTCTGTACTTTTACCTTATATTCATCATATCTAATCTAAATGGCTGGAATATCGAGCCAAAACTGTTTTTGCTTTACTGTCCAACAACACATTAACTAGAGCTGTAAACCTTCCAGAAAGCACTGAATCACTGTTATAGCACTGCTACTTAGACATGGCCAAATGATGTGCCATTGGTGGGCTAAAGTTCAGAATCATGTGTGCAGTGTGCATTGAGGCTGAACTTCATTGTGATAAGTAGCCCAACGTCAACAACTGATTGTCATTGGTTGTTTCAGGCCCATACTTGACTGTCATTTGTGGCTTCCTGGTCATACTTGACTGTCATTTGTGGCTTCCTGGTCATCCTTGATTGTCATTTGTGGCTTCCTGGTCATCCTTGATTGTCATTGGTGGCTCCTTGGTCATCCTTGATTGTCATTGGTTGTTCCAGGTACCTTTGGTATTTGAAAAACTGATTGTCATCGCATTGTGATGGTGATGGCTTGGCTTTTGATATCTTAGTCCTCTTGAAGTCCTGAGTGTAACAATGCATTTTTTTGATTAAACCATCATACAAAATGGGGTGATCATTGACAGGGGAAAATATGATTGTCAACATATTCTAGGCATTTGCCATAAATTGGGGTTTCAGGTGTGGTTTAAAAGAGCATAAAAGCTGATTGCCACTGGACACTGGGGGAATTTGGGGAATTTAAAGACTGGTTTAGTATAAATGTTGGGTGATGGGTGAATGCTGTTCGTTATAAAAGAAATGCATTGTGGTTCTGGGGTCACTGGTTGGGCAGAACTGTTTTTGTTTTGATGGTTTATGTTGTCTGGCTGTTTTAGGTTCCCTGTTTTGTCTATGAGAAGGGCTTCCAAAAATTGACTGGTTCTTCGGTCCGTCTGGAGAGACATTTCTGGTTTTCTGATTTAGATTTTCTGTTGGAGTTGTTCTTTGGCTCTGTCTGTGTCGGCTGGTTTGTCGGGTGGACGTTGGTTCTCGGGTTATTTGATATTGTGTTGGGTTGATTGTACAAATCCTTGTTGTACAATACTAGTTCCTGACGTATTGCATTTCATTTCATTTCCTGTCCAAGGAAACGGTTCCCATTCTGTTTGTTTTGGTTGTCTGGTTGCCATGTTGTGGGGTTAATTAACCATGCAGGTCTTCTGTTTCGATGGGTTGTGTTGTCTGCTGTAAGCTGGTCCCACTTCTCTCTGCTGACTAGTTCTCTGGTGCAGACACGCTCATTAGTGCTATGTTGAGGTGGGTTGCCATGTACCCACTCACTGGCTCATAGTTCTGTGTTGTTAGCATGTGTTTGTTGTTAGCAGGAGCTTCAGGTGGTTCTACTGACAGGCTTGGTGGTCTGGTGTTATGGGGTTATTGGATTGTCCAGTTCGGGTTGTGTCCAGGACTGTGTCATTGTGAATAAGTGTGTCTGTCTCACTGAAGTCTGGTCCAGTACTGACCCAAATCCTGCTCACTCCCCGGGACTGGGGTGGCTACCGACACAACGGGAGAGAGATAGCCTGAGAGGGAGGGAGGAAGAGAGGGGGGTAAGGAGGTCTTTATACACTTACATTACAACCAGATACTGTGGATATGCATGCCCACACCACACAGACAAATAACCCCAACCCCAACACACACACACACACACACACACACACACACACACACACACACACACAATGTGCTTGAGACTCACCTGTGTTTGAGTTGGCAGAATGAGGGGGAGGCAGGTGAGAGGAAGAGTAAGACGGGGAATCAAATTTGCGCGGCAGGGGGGGCGGAGCGGAGGGAGAGGGGGGCAGCATGCAGGAGTATGAGGAAGTGGACTGGGGGGGCAACGACTGGAGGGGGGGGGGTGGGGGGGGGCGGCACGATGGGGGAAGGGAGGAGAAGAGGAGGAGATAGGGACAGCAGCAGGTGGAAGAAGGAAAAGAGAGAAGACTGTTAGACAATGGAGGAGAGTCCAAATTCATTCAAAGCCATAAGAACTGAAAAATGATTACAGTCAAGTCAACAGTGACTGCCACACAATCCTAGTACTGATCGAACAATGAAAAGTCATGCACATTTTGAACAACCTACAGCATTTCTACGTTGATACTCCTTTATGTGATACCTGGGTATCTTATCTTAGACATAGGTTTCCTCGTCCAGGACAAGTATTTTCATAACCTTGAGTTGTGTAACATCACAATACATGAGAACATACCAGGTCATAATGACAAGTGTATCCTTTGGTGTTGAGGACAAATATATTTATGCAAAATAGCATACTATTATAGCTTACAAAAAAATTGTTATTGAATGCTACCACTAGGAGGTAACACACATGCTTTAAATCCATGATGGGAAGTGGGACAAGGGTAGAGAATTATCTTGACTGAATCCAATTCATCATGGGGTTAGCAAATACAAGTGCTAGTATTTGGATTTATTTCTCACAATGTACACATCTTCACTAGATTGATTTCACTAAGAGACCTTGCTTACATGATTTAGAAAAAGACACATGTTAGGCACACATCAGCACAAATTAACAAAAGTGAACTCAAGTGAATTCAGGTAAAAAAATAAATAAAAAGAAGAAGAAAGGACAGAACAGGGATACCAACGTTATATGAACATATTAGCATAAATAAAGTAAATGAAGTTACCTGCATGTTGGAGAAGACTGAGAGAGACCCGTAGCCTGACAGAGAAGAGTCACTGGCACTGTGCATAGAGCCTGAAGGGCACACAGAAGGAGGTTGATATTGAGTGACACACACACACACACACACACACACACACACACACACACACACACACACACACACACACGCACACAGACATACACGCACACACACACGCACACACACACACACAGACATACACACACACACACACACACACACACACACACACACAGACACACACACACACACACACACACACGCACACACACACACACACACACGCACACAGACATACACACACACACACACACGCACACACACACACACACACACACGCACACACACACACACGCACACAGACATACACCCAGACACACACCCAGACACACACCCAGACACACACACACACACACACACACACACACACACACACACACACACACACGCACACACTTCATACCTGAACTGTTGCCATGGTGAGAGTGATAGATACTGGAGTTGTAGGAGGTGCTAAGGGGGGCATGTGCTTGGGCACAGGAAGTCCCACTCCCTGACCTCCTCTGATTGCGCAACTTCTCCTCCCTCCTCCATTTGGCTCTCCGATTAGAAAACCACACCTATCAATCAATCAATCAATCAATCAATCAAGTAGTCTATCAAAGTAGACACTACTAGACCTGAATTTTAAGACAACAGTGTGTTTTAAAGGTGCAATCTTACTCATATATGACAACATATTGAAATTGTTCATATTTTGCCTGTCATACTGTCCTGTGGACACTAGAGGGCTGTATATGATCATGTGAGGTAGAGAGTAGTGAACCCTTACCTGAATGCGAGCCTCTGGTAGGTCTATCTTAGCTGCCAATCTCTCTCTGGCAAAGACATCTGGGTAATGTGTCCTTTCAAACTCTGGAAGATGGATAATTTTATTTTACAAAAAAAGACCTATGAATGCCCCCTCGCTCACACACACACACACACACACACACACACACACACACACACACACACACACGGTGGAAAGAGGCACAAAACACACATCATGCCTATAGCTGTACCAACAAACATGTTTACACATGTGACACTGTAGTGTCACTACTGTAGTGTTACTGCAGGCATGCACAGGTGTGAACTGTGATGTGATGTGATGTGAAGTGATGTGATGTGTTATGAGTGCGTGAAATATACAGGTGGGAGTGTGTCTGCAGACGAGAGGTTGTATGTGCATATGCACAAGCATCTGTGTGTGTGTGTGTGTGTGTGTGTGTGTGTGTGTGTGTGTGTGTGTGCGTGTGCGTGCAGGCGCACGGTTGGGGTTATTTGTCTGTGTCTGGGCATGCATGTCGACAGTATCTGGTTAGGAGCCTGTCTGGAGTGCCAGATGGGTGGGGTTTGCACATTTTAGACCATTCCATTGGTTAATTCCATTAATCCAGGCAAACTCAATCAAGCAACGCTATTTTTTTATTATTATTTCAAATACCATTTGAAACCAGGGCTGGTGCGTGTATGCTTGAACTTGTGTGCGTGTCTACTTCATTCTGCATGTTTGAGGCTGTACTTATATTTCCAGCTATACGGTGCCTGTCACTATAAAGCAAAATCAACAAACTAAACAATCTAGGGCGGCGGATGAAGCTTCATGTATATTAATACAACAGAAGCTCTATGGGCCTCAGCTGAAGCCTGGGGCTGGGGTCAGACCTTTCTCCAGCGCGTCGATCTGCTCCTGGGTGAAGCTGGTCCTGTTTCTCTGGAGCTTCCTCTTAAGCTGGAGGTGGAGCTGGGATTCATCCACCTCGTCCCTCTCCCTTTGCACGCCCTCTCCTCCAACCATCCTCACGCTTGCTTCGTCCGCCACACAACCATCTTAGGGGGAAAAGAGAGGAAGATAGAAAAAGAGGGAGGGAGAGGAATAATTCAGTTAAATTAATGGAAGGCAATTATGCTTCTTTATTGGTCAGAGCGATGCTGTGTTAATGCTATAGGTTTAGGCAGGCTCAGGTATATTTGTTTTGGCGTATCAGTAGAGTGTGTGTGTGTGTGTGTGTGTGTGTGTGTGTGTGTGTGTGTGTGTGTGTGAGTGTGTGTGTTTACTGATGGTGTATAGCTATTGGCACCCTCTGTTTCTCCTAATTCATGTGGAAGACTCTCCAGCTCACCCCAAGCAATGCAGAGAATGAGCAAGTGCAACACACACACACACACACACACACACACACACACACACACACACACGCACACACACACACACACACACACACACACATACCTATGACCAACTGGGTTTGAACCCGGGTTGTCTGCAAGCCAGAAGACTATGTTAGGCCGCTGAACTAAAGTCTTGGAGTAGCACTTCCTATTACAGCACGGAATAAAGGGGTCATAACATGGTAATGTTATAAGGTAACAATTAATAGTTTCTCGTAATTTCAGTGTAATGGTTCCAGGGTAACATACCACATACTTGATAGCATGATATTGAGGGGTAACAATAACAGGCATCAGTTCATTCTCCAGCCCAGGTTCCCCAAAATGTCAGATATGTGTTATCACTGTCTTATTCCAGGGTAACACATCACACACTTTTTACTACTCTACTGCAGATGAATTCCTGAAAGCTTTGGTAGAAAGGACCTGGGA
This sequence comes from Argentina silus, assembly GCF_951799395.1. Classification (NCBI taxonomy): domain Eukaryota; kingdom Metazoa; phylum Chordata; class Actinopteri; order Argentiniformes; family Argentinidae; genus Argentina; species Argentina silus. The sequence goes on from NC_139663.1 coordinate 18,823,393, forward strand.
AGGAGGTAGAAAGGACCTGGAAAGGTAACAAGATCCTGTTACGCAAATGATAATGTGACTTTTAACACTTTATTATAACCCAGTAATTAACCTTCCTCATGACTGTCTTATAAATGACTGAGACCGGTGTTACCATGCAATTTGAGAAGTAATCACATAGAAATATGGATTTTATTTTATGAGAAACTATCAATTCTTACCTTATTATTAGGGAGCTATGAGGGAATCAGGGAGCTAACACACACGTTTCAGGCAATGTTACTCATCACGCACGCTTGTAGACCACCAAAACACCTCTGTTACACATGCAAACCCTGCCTCTTACCTGTGCCATGCTGGGGCATGGTGGTGGGCTGATGGTACCAGTTGTTTGGCCCAGACCAGTTGGACCCACTTTGTAGATTCAGCATGGTGAGTTTCTCACACATAACACTTCCTCTTCCAGAGAGAACACAACCTTGTCACCTCTGACCTCTCTACTCCAATCAGAGCAAGTACAAAACTACAGGGAGAGAGAGAGAAAGAGAGCGAGAGAGAGGGAGAGAGAGAGAAAGAGAGCGAGAGAGAGAAGGAGGGAGAATTAGAGGAGAGAGTTACATAGAGAGGGGCGGGGAGGAGGCAAGGAAGGAAGAGGAGACAAAGTGAATGAGAGGGTTGATATTGGTGACACATACACACAGTACATACAGAGACAGAGACAGAGACACAGACGGACACACACGCGCACGCACACACACACACACATACACTCGTACATTAGTCTCCCACGGCGACACAAAGGGAGTTCATTACAAACACACTGGGTAATTAGGAGCTACATCCCCTCCACTCTGACACTGGCTATATACACACGCATGAGAGGAGAGAGTAATACTGTCAACTAACATTAACCACAGTGCACACAACGCTAGACATTAGCTACACTAATGATACACAGAGCAGGGGACCAAAATACCCACAACATTATAGATACACTCTGGCTACAGATGATAGTGATACACAGAGAAGGGGAGTGGAAATGTGCACAAGGCAAGTATTTTGCCTAGGTCTGTAACACACTAATTAAGACAACAAAAGGAGATATCATCCATATGGAAGACATGACACAACTTGATTCTTGGAATAGGGAACATATCTCTTTATAATGAAAAGTGCCACACTAGCCTACATTTCTGTACTCCCTGACCTGCAGAAAGATGTTGGGATTAGTGTAGATGTTGGGATTACCAATACACTACTGTAAGAGTGTAGATGTTGGGATTACCAATACACTACAGTAAGAGTGTAGATAATCTATATAAAGGAAGGGAAGTATATACAGTATATAACGACAAATTATACCTGCACAGATCAAATCTGGGCAAAATACCTATTAAAAATGGTTTCAAATATTTTTGAAAAATGTCAGTGGTTGATTTCGATTTGCAAGTTTTAGCACTTCTGAGGCTATTTCATGACCTCCATTGTGCCATTGTGCCAATTTAAATCAAACACACCTCAAGTTTTTCAAATATCTGAAAACATTTCAAATATGCATTTTGCCCATGGTCTGGCGAAGATATTCAAATAAAACTGTGTACACCACAAAGCGGCCATCTGCATTTTGCAGTTCTAACATACTACAGTATTACGGCTAGAATATACCCCGGGAGACTTAACAAGGCGATGAGCGGTACGAAATCCTGCTTTGTTCTATCTAGACAATCATGCACTCCTGAGACTCTCAGCTCTGACTTGCCCTGAACGAGCCAGTGTCGGTATGTAGCACAGAGCCACAACGGAAACAACACACATGCCTATCTCGGTATTCAACATCAGTCTGATCTTCTCATATGCTACAGACAAATACTTCTAACTGAGAAAAAAACAATCAAGTTGTCTGCAGACCTTTAGCTTTAAAGTGATTATCAGGAGAGAAAGAGAGCGATATAGACAGACAGACAGTCAGACAGACAGAAAGAGAGAGAGAGAGAGAGAGAGAGAGAGAAAGAGAGAGAGAGAGAGGGAAAGAGAGAGGATGGATAGAGAGAGTAAAGGGAACATACTGAGGAAGAAGGAGAAAGTGTGAAGCGTAGAGAGCGAGAGTTGAGTACACTGTTGTCTTTTACCCACGAATCATGGTACCGCTTTTGGCACCTTTCTGCCTCCGCTGTGAGTCAAAAGGTCAAGTTGACTTGGTTCCATATTTGTGTGGGATTTTTTCGCGGAAAAGACGCAAATAGTTCTACTCTCTCTGCTCTCTGTTTGTGACTTCAGCATACTTTGACATCTCACTTGTTGTGGAGAGGACAATTTATCAGTACATTACGATCAGTACATTTCGGTTTCCCTACACCCTATCTCTCTTTCTCTCTCTCTCTGTTTTCTCTCTCGCTCTCTCTCTCTCTCTCTCTCTCTCTCTCTCTCTCTCTCTCCTCACATCGGTGTCTGTGAATTGACATGTTTAGGGAAAGGCCCCTCACTTACTGCAGTGAGAGGATGACGACGGCGATCCAAACTCTTGTTCCTCTCCTTTCTCCTCTGCCGTCTACTTCTCTCTTCCTCTTCTTCCTCTCTTTCACTCTCCCCTCAACCCGCTCCCCTGACCTCTCTTTTGTTGACTGTGTGTGCGAAGGAGAAAGAAGGGAGAGCAGGGAGGCGAGCCAGGGAGAGATGGAGAGAGTTAGACAGAGCGAAAGAGAGGAGGAGAGGGAGGGGGGAGTGGGCCAGAGAGAGAGAGAGAGAGAGAAACGCGTCTGCAGGCACTCTGGTCCTCGGAGCGATGGATAGAGAGAGAAGGAGGGAGGGAGAGAGAGGGGGGGGTGGAGGGAGGGGGTGAGGGAGAGAGGGATGACACACAGACTCAGTGTCAGTGTCAGGTCTGGACTTAATGCCAGGAAGGGGTGATGAAGTGAGAGAGAGAGAGAGAGAGAGAGAGAGAGAGAGAGCATGAAATACACACAGCGGGAGGAATATCACCGATACTCATTTCTAAACAACAACAAAAAACTGTTATAATTCATTTGAAACTTTGCTTATAAGCTGCAAACTAGTGCTTTAGAAATGCGTGCCATCGTATACACGTTATGCCAGTTTTTCATGATCTATAGGTCATATCAGGTTTTAAACCGTTGTGAATGGTTTAAAAATAAATACATTTCAATGTTAACCACAAATTATAATGGTTTACAGTTTCCTAACGGTTAACCTCTACTTGACAAAAAATTGAGAAGCCGTTCATAAACAGACCTTCGAATAAAGTGTTATCCAAATATTGAAATATGTGCTGTGCTTCTGAATATGTTTGACGGTGTAACTAAACTGTGACGTGTACTGGCGCCATACTACAGCTTACAAGAAAGACATGGTCGTATCTCCATAAACACAGAACAAACACGTATGCACATTCATTGTAAACACACATCATACAAACTCAGTTTTGTACACACACACACACACACACACACACACACACACACACACACACACTCTACTGATACCCTCACACACCAACTTGGTCAGCCAGTCTCCTTATGGACTGAACCATTAAGGCCACACACACACACACACACACACACACACACACACACACACACGCTACACGCGTGCCACTGCATGTTTGCAGTGTTTTCTCTCTGACTGCACTTTGTCACTCTCGTGACACTACATTTGCATATTTCATTGGATTAGCCCAGAAAATCAGAGAGCCCTTGACACGCCAAAAAGATTTGAGAATTACAGTTTGAGCAAACTAATGTTGAGCCTTAAGGGAGTGAAGAGTAAGTAAAACAATAGAATACTAATGTATTACTATTGTTTAACTGAGACCACTCTTAATTTGTATTGGTAGTCTTCTTTAGTGTTGACTATTTTGATGATGTATTTTATACAGTCATTATAGTTTAGAGTAAATGTCAGGTGCACAGTAAATATTAGGTGTAACACAGTTTTTGTCAGATATCAGCCCACAATCATATAATGTCAGTTCAAAGATCAAGCTTAGATGTACTGTATGCTTTTGAAAAATACAGTTTTGTTTTCATTACAGTATCACTGTAATAGCACTCTGGTTGGTATGGAATTGCTTCAAATGTACTTAGTACTTGCTTATCAACCTTTATCAGTACAACTCTTCAATTCAAGCTAAGAAAGATGTATTGATTGACTTACAGACATCTGTCTTTAATTATATTATATTGCTGTTGATGTAAGAAGAATGTGAATTTGTTAGATAATCTCATTCTGTAGCAATAATCAGATCCTAATTCTGTTCACGTAAAGGTACATGTCAAAGAAGTGCAAAACTATTGTGAAGAAAGTGTGTGAGAATAGAAAGACCCAGAAGACTGGAGTATGTACTGTATGACTATATCTGTGTATAATGAGGAGAAGAAAGGGCCACACGAAAGAGAGACGGGAGGAGGGGGGAGGTGGAGGAGAAGGAGGGTGCCAACATGTTTTATTTCCGGTTGACAAGACGCTGTGCTCTGTCGCCCCCTCCCTCCCTCCCTCCCTCCCTCCCTCCCTCCTTCCCTCCCTCCCTCCCTCCCTCTCACCTTCCCTCTCTGTCTCTGTCACTCTCTCTCTCTCTCTGTCACTTGCTAAAGAGAATTTACTGAGGTAAGAGATAGATGACGGGAAAAATAAACAATTTAGTTTTTCAAAAATAATATACAATTATACTTAGAAATAAATATTTGTTCATGTGTTTGAATGTTTCTGCGCATGCAGGCTTTGTGCATGTGAGTTTATGTGCAAGTGTGTGTGTCTGTGCTTACGCATGTATGCACTAGTGTGTGTGTGTGTGTGTGTATATGAGTGTGTTACTTGAATATTTGTGCAGCTTAAGGGCACATTTTTTCAGTCTCTTGTTAGTTCATCCCTGTCACCCTCACCCTCTCCCTCTCTCTCTTTTTCACTGCTGGGGGGGAGGAGGGAGGGAGGTCACCATAGCAACGATGCCGGGACAAATTAACATCAAGTCTTTAAAACAAAACAAAAAACGAAAACAACAGCATACGTGTATGTGCGTGTGTGTGTAGGGGGTGGGGGGTGTAGAATTATGCTGACTGTCCCTTACCATTCGTGACATCAACTCATTGAATCCCAAGAAAGGGGAGGGGCTATACTCATGTTAATACATTAATAATGAAATATTCATTTCCCCCAGAATAACCATTCTATCCGTCTTGCTCACTTTGCTCATCCTTTCCCTCCTCTCCATATCCCTCTCCCTCTCCCCCTCCTCTTCCTCGCTTTGTTTTTCCCTCTTTCCCCACTCTCTTCCTCTTCCTCCCTCCTTCTCTTTGCTGTTGTGTGCCCCCGGGCTACAGTGTGGCACGTCCTCCCTCTCCCCTCCTCTCTCACTGCCCCTGTCACCTTCAATTGCTCCATGGAACTAGACACACCGCCTTAGGCGAGGGAAGAGAGGAGGGAGAGAGGAGAGGGACAGAGAAAGAGAAAGAGAGGGAGAAAGATGGAGAGAGAAAGAGGACGAAACAGAGATGGAAAAAACGGGCAGAGAAAGGATAAGGCATAGCGCAAAAAAAAAAGAGAGAAGGAGAGGGAGCAAGAAGAAAAGGAGAACAAATCATGTGAATTGAGGAGGGGAGGACAAAGCGCATCAGAGACAGCCAATGACTATACTGAAAATGGCATCATATTTCAATTAGGATATTTTCAATTCTTTAATTGGAATTTATTTAAATAAAATTCCCTAATAAATGAATTGACCACAGCAACCCTGACTGTAACCTTCATGTGAAAGCAACAAGTCCCAAGGTGTATTTTTGCTCAGTTCAGTTCAGTTCAATCTTTATTATCCCAGAGGGAAATGTTGTTAACAGGCAGGGGTAACATAGCATACAATAAAACAGAAAAGTAAAGAGCTAATTGACAACAACTTCACATGAGTACACTACACCACACTACACCACCTCATTCATACTACAGTATGCCACAAAGTGCCATGGGAAACACGGGCCATGTGTCAGTAGTCTGGTCCTTCTGTGCTGGGCTGTAAAAAAAGCATGCACACCATGTTTCTCTCCAGAGTTATTTGTGTCAACTCATCCAATTCAATGGCTCTGACAATCAAACCAAAGTTACCATATCCAACAGTTACAGTCCACCATGCATGTAATAAGATTAAAGGGGCAACCTGCAATGCACTATGAAAGTCCATACGTCACAAACTCATAACTGGAACATTTGTCATTTTTGGACACTGACAGCACAGTTATGATTGCTCTCAAAAGTTAATCTGAGCGGTTGCTAACGAACGGTAAATATGTTCTGATTTTGGCCAAGGTTTACTAAGCTTTCAGGAAAGGTACATTTAGTAATTTACTGGAATTTACCATTAATAACTCTCTTTTGCTAGCAATCATAATGTTGACTCCTGTCTCCATGAATGATGAGTGTCAACACATTCTGAAGTTTGTGACGTATGGACTTTATTGGTACATACATATTTAGCCTTTTAAACTGATGATATATAGCCATTCATTCTTGAAAAATATAACATATACATGCCTCATGAGCTTAGTTCAAATGTCTTACCCCATTAGAACCCAGAATACAAGCTTGTTTTACTAAAACAATGCAATTGGAAACAAACACTGTATATAACTTCAAAACATGGTTAAAAGTATAATTTTGATCTTTGGTCAGTCCTTGCATCCATAGCTCAGTCTATGAAATTGGTAGTTTGTCCAGCCCAACCCCTCATCTGTTTACCATAACAGCTGGGGGGAATTACAGATTGCACTTTTAAGATAAGGTTTGAATAAAACATTTGTTCTGTTTTTCAGTGCAGACCAGATGCACTTTCCCATAGGTGTTGATATTGCTAATCACGTAATCAATGTGAAACAGTATGAAAAGGCTGAAGGTAATACAATCTAGCATATTTGTAAATATTTACACAGTGCTAAGAATGTCATATGCACTGTTTTGGAGTTGTCAAAGATGTGTTACATAACCTTTTACTATCACCTCTCATCCCAGACAGAACAAATGAACATATCAAAGTCTATCAACAGAAATATAAATGAGAGGCGTATAAGAATTAATATCAGCAATCAATTGAACATCTTTCAAAAATATTCAAACACTAAAAATGTAAACAATGTTAAACAATTCAGAAAAAATCATCTCGGGAAATCTGATGTAACTCCCCTGCAAATTGCGAAGTGGGCGAGGTACAGTAGGAAGGAAGGAGTAATGATTTTTGAATCAATAGAATTGCGTGACTCCAATCTATGCTGTGGTTCTGCTGTTCTAAAGGCATCCCACTCTGCCCCCAAGTGTTAGCTTTCCAACGCCAGTTCAATCCAAATGTTTTCTTGAACAATATTACACATACCTTTTATCCATTTATCCAACTGTGCTAAAATGATAGTTACTGAACCATTGGTCGATGTTTTATAGATGGCTTATGAAAACTGAATACGTTGGAATGTCTAAATGACATTTAGATCACACTAATAATTGGAAGGGGCCGGTAGAGCTGGCTGCCTGTTTCAGCAGCTCCGTCTTTTTTAGTTATTTATAGTAGTTTCTAGTAGTTGTTATACTGTTTGTTAAAAGCGACATCGAAATTTAACCAAAATAGCCATGGACACTAAACTTTATACTTACTTTATTCACCGTTTTACTACTCATGGGGACTGTTTTTATTCCTGGTGGATTTGCGTGCTGCGAGACCGCTATTGTTTCTTTTTGAGAACAGCTGATCGCGTTGGCTCAGCCAGCAATGGTTGTCGGCCAGCGGCCCACTGTACCGGAGGAAATAAGGAGACGGCATCGAGGAAGCAGAGCGGGGGTGGAGCGACGGACAGAGGAAATATCGTGAATGCAGTCTTATGTGTTTTACGGACACATGGCTGCAGGAGGTTATTCCCGACGCAAACATCACCATCTAGGGCTTTCTGATTCACTGTCAGTGCAGCAAAAATGTATGGATGTGTCAGTGGAGGTCAGGCGACCGAGTACAGAGGACTGGTGGACAGTTTTGTTGAGCGGTGTAAGCAGAACCACCTGATACTCAATATCAGCAGGACAAGGGATATGGTGGTAGACATTAGGAGGACTAGGGTCCCCCTATCTCCTGTTTCCATCCAGGGAGAAGACGTGGAGGTGGTCCAGAGCTATAAGTACCTGGGGTGCACCTGGACAATAAACTGGACTGGACTGGTAACACAGATGTCCTGTACAAGAGGGACCAGAGACAGCTTTATATCCTGAGGAGGCTTAGGTCCTTTGGTGTGTGCAGGACTCTGCTGAACATGTTCTACCAGTCAGTGGTGGCCAGCGCAGTGCTGGGGGGGCAGCAATAGGAAGATGAAGACCAAACTCCTGGCCATCATGGACAATCCCTCCCATTCCCTACATGACACTGTGGCAGAGCAGAGAAGCTCCTTTAGCAACAGATTACGACAACCACGTTGTACTAAGGAGCGCTCTATGAGATCTTTTCTGCCTGCCGCAATAAGACTGTACAACTCCTCCTCCGGCTGGTTCAATCGGGGTGATCAGAGTCAGGCTGGGGGATGTTAAATCATATTGCACTGTTCTTACTGTATGTAATGTTTCAGATGTCTATTTTATTCTATTTTTATATTGTCACTTTATTTTGTTGTTGTTTGTGATGTGAGCTGCTGTAACACTTTAATTTCCCCTCTGGGATCAATAAAGTACCTATCTATCTATCTATCTATCTATCTATCTATCTATCTATCTATATCGATCGATCGATCTACCTAATCACACATTGTATGATAATGTCTGTGAACCTGTAAAACTACCAACCGTTTGAACCACTTTTCAATTTGCAGGGCGGTTCTATCACTTTTCCTCATTTTACTGTGTTCATCAGCCATCAATATCCAGGTCAAATTGACAAATGTATGTTTGTGAAACTACATGAAATTATTCTGTAGCAGTGCACAGTTACACATTTAGTTGTCTGAATGTCATTGATATGATGAAGTCCGCTGGTCAAACTGGTAGGCCTTGGTGATAGCATTACGGTAGATCATACAAAAGGAGGACTTGCTTTATTTTGCAAGGAGCAAAACTGGCTACACGACACTGGTGCAGTAAACTTATTGTCTAGGGATCTCTATAATACGAAAGGATAACTGGAAGACATCTTTCAAATCGACCCATATTGCATTCAAAAGATGAGCGGTTTGTTGACAATCAACTTGGGAAAATAATGAAATATGTTTAGTTCACGACCAACATCTCCATGCGCGCTCCGGAGACTAAGTGTTGCATCTTTGGTTGCATCGCGCGCGTTCGCGTGTCAACGTGGCGCTTAATAGCCAATCGGAATCCGTATTATATTCCGTTACTGCTATTTGCTCGTTTCAATTGGTTAGTTGTCCTGTCAGCATGTTTATGAGTGGTCGACTGAGCAAGAGCGGCACCTCCTCCCTCATCGTAGAATTTAAAGAGGAATCGAGTGCCAACGTGTACTTTACAATTCCTGAAAAAGCGTGATTGGGGTGAGTTGCATGAAATAGATTTATTTTGATTAAGACAGCCTTAACTAAATAGTTTTGGTTGTTTCTCTGAATTTGTTGTACTATCTATTGCTTACTGGCCTATGTTTGCATCAGTTTTATGCACTGATGGCTACTATCTTGTCTCCCTGTTTTATTAATAACTGATGCATATGTTATGTAAAGGACGTGACGGTGATAACATTAGACAAAAGTTATGTTAAGTTATGTTTTGTTGAATTCATTATGATAATTTAAGACAGGCTGGTTGCCTACTAAATGGGACATACATGCTTTACATTCTTGAACATATCACTGTTTGGATTTATGACTAGTGTTGAACATAAAATCACTGATTGTCTTGGGTGAATCTGAGATTCTGTCTGCTATTACCAGTTCTGTTTGGTCTGCTGTAACATCTATTTCCCTCTCTCTCTACCTCTGTCTCTCTCCTTCCCTCTCTCTCTCTACCTCTCCTTATATATGTATATATATCTTTCCAATCCAGGTTCCAAGATGCTGTTGCAGTCATTAGGGTCACTCGTACTTATTCTCGGGGTCGCGATCGCCGTGCCCGCTAAGGAGAACCGTGTCCATCATCGCCAAGCTGACCTGAGCGACCACCCCCACGAAGATGGCCATGGTTTCAAGTACGACCATGAAGCCTTCCTAGGCAAAGAGGAGGCCAAGACCTTTGACCAGCTGTCCCCCGAGGAGAGCAAAGCCAAATTGGGGTACAGCATGTTAGACTTACAGATCAGTGTCTAGGGGCAAACTTCATCCTACTCCAATGGTGTACACTCACTCCCTTGAAGACTCCCTTCATTCTAGAACTGTTGCATGACTAGATGAGTGTTTTCCCTACAATTATTATGGTAGGGAGGGTCTCTTAAAAAAATTGGTGTTTGTGGCTCTGGATATTATTTGGGTGCCAATGTATCATGTTCAAGAAAAACAGTATGTCATTTTGGTAGTGACACTGAGAAGGCACGTTATTTACATTTAGTTTAATTGTGGTTTAATTTTTTCACTCTCAACCCACCTCTTCCATGTCCTCCTCTTTCTCCATTCATTCACTCACCCACACCATCACCTTTGGCTGTAGGTCTAATCCTTGTATGTCCATGTGAAGATATCCAATCTGTTCTGTCCTTGTGTTAAGTGGTCTAATGTAGAGGTGAAACCGCAGCGTTATGCCTTAAATACAAAACAAATGGAAAAGATGTGCTCTGTCTAATATCCTGTTTTTGTCAGGTGCAGCTCTTTGCTATTCATTCAGGCATAGATCTACACAACCAATGGTATTGCTCATTGACTTGCCTCAACTTATTGTGAGTGGACTATCCCTTTATAATGAAGAGTGTTCAGGTTAGGTGGTTATAAACAATGAGTAGAACAGACATGGTCACATAAAGCTGAACATTTCCAAATGGTACACCAAAAGATAGAGGCCATTTACCCACCGTGGAATGTTGATTTGAATGGGCATGTCCGTTTTCTATGGTTCTAACCAGTGCTTGTTTGGCTCCCCGTTTTGCAGGAAGATCGTGGAGCGCATTGACACAGACAAGGATGGCTACGTGAGCCATGGAGAGCTGCACCAGTGGATCAAACACAGACAGAGGAGCTACATCCAGGACAACGTGAACAAACACTGGAAGGAGATCGACGAGAACCAGGATGGCAACATCAGCTGGGATGAGTACAAGAACAACACCTATGGCTACTACTTTGGTACGAGTGTGTATGTGTATGCGCGTGTGTGTGCATGTGAGCATGTGTGTGTGTGTGTTGGGGTGAGGGAAACCTCAATGTACTCCTATTTACCAGGGGGGCATAACGTGTAATTAGTATGGGTGTGATCATGAAAGATCATGAAAGATCATGAAAGATCATGAAAAGGATTTGGTATAGCTTAGGGCCACAACCAACCCACTATTTAGCAAGTATTCAATTGCTATCTATATACAACAGGGTATGCAGACAGATCGGGCATAAGCTACACATATACAACCCAGGGAAGGGGGTGGGAAGGGGTTAACAATTCACTCTGTTCTCTTGAGGTTAGGGACAGATGTGGTTCTTCGGTTCTTATTCCTAATACAAAGGCAGGGGGCATTACAACGGTATCCATGTCTATTATCCTTGATACAAAGAAGGTGGTAACACAGGACATTTTTACATAAAAACAGTTGTCCTGGGGAATAAAGGCAGAGACAACAGGAAATGGAGAGTGAGAAATGCCCCAAATCACTGCTTTAAATCAAGATTTTAAAATGTCACCGCAAAACACACAAATCATTAAAGGCATAATAGGTAGGCTCTTGGCACCTTGTGGCGATGAAACAAACTACATACTGTAAAGAGTTGACCTGAAAAACAAACAAATTAACCAAAAGAAAAAGTAGTTATATTGACCATGAGTGTCCCCTACTGTAGATTTGTGGCCTGCTTTGAAAAGTGTTATATAAGTAAAGTTATTCATATTCTTATTTATTTTTTTATAGATGAGGAGATGGATGATTCGGAAGAAAAAATCACCTACAAGTCCATGCTGACCAGAGACGAGAGGCGCTTTAAAGCAGCTGACGGTGACGGCGACGGCATAGCAACCAGGGAGGAGTACACTGCCTTCCTTCACCCTGAGGCATATGACCACATGAAGCCCATTGTAGTACAGGTCAGTGAGTCATTTAGATTCAAATCATAAGCCACTAAAAATATCAAATATACGAGGGTGTTTTCGTGTAACCGTTGTTATAATTACAGTTACAGTTACATTTGGTGACATTGTACAGTTAGGCTACCCCTGGACTTGAAAGCTATTTGAGACACTGAGAAATTCTCTTTAGTCCAGGAGTAAGCCTGATCTGGGTTCATTCAGCCTCTTTATGGTGGCTGACCTGACAGTCCTTTACCAGACTTTTCAGTTACATTATAAACGATCACAGAGTTCCGAGAAAGATAGATTTCACAACAAATGTACTTGTTTTGATTGGCATCAGGAAACTATAGAGTACATTGACAAGGACGGGGATGGAAAGATCAACTTGGATGAATACATCGGTAAGTCCCTCTCCCAACCCCTGGTGCCCCATATTAGTGAGCCTAATATGGCATAAGATGACTTAAAGTTATGTTCCACTACATATCTTATAGATGTCAAGCACAAGGATTCAACGTGGTTGAGCACCCTCAGGAAGTGTTTACATGTATTGGTCGTATATTTAGATCAAACATTTCTGTCAATTACAAAATCACATATTTGGTTCCTTAACCTGAAATGAGTCTTTAACCAAAACCCAATGGAAGTCAATGAAAGTATGTTAAGTTAGCATGTTTGAAATATCACTATACCCTAATCATCTCTGAAGAGACTCAATTACTAGATTTAAATGACTTTGAGATGATTTGAGCATGACATTTAAAACATGCTAACTTAGGGTCCATTGACTTACATTGGGTTTTGGTTAAAAATGCTAACAATTAGCTGTTAGTTAAAGTGACCAGATAAACAGAGCCAAAGTGTGGATTGAGGTCTGTCCTTGTCCATATACTCCTTTCAGGGTAAGAAACCAAATATTTGATTTGTAATATGGGTAAACTATCCTTTTAAAGTGATTGACTGATCATAACATAGATCAGTCAGCAAAACAACTTAAACTGTAATTAAATGGACACTTTAAATCACTTTAATTACTATTATGTTTTTCTGATTACCTGGATGCTAAATCAGATTATCAATTTACAACCGGATGAAGATGTCTTTTTCACAACATCCTTGAGACTTCTGTAAACAGACGTCCTATTTTGGTTTTGTCACATCATTACTCGTTCGGCTGCTCCACAGGGGACATGTTCACACCGGAGGAAGGAGAGAGTGAGCCATCCTGGGTGCAGACAGAGAGGAAACAGTTTGCAGACTTCAGGGACGTTGACAAGGTCTAATCTGTCTGAATCACTTCAAGATCCATAACATTCACAACAACATTCATCTCAACTAGGAGCATGCCTAATACTACAGTAATGTTATCTATGCATTAACAAGACTATACATTGCCTATCATATTGTAAAATCTGGATATGTAATGTAAACTAGATATATAAAAGGTGTTTATTCATCCATCCATATATTACAAGATATATTTAAAAACATAGCAAGCAAGTTAGCAAGTCCCCTCTTCCATGTGTGCCCCGATTAGGCACCCTCTTTGTGGACGTCCCATGTTAACAGACTGTATGTCTCTGTGGACGTCCATGTTAACAGACTGTATCTCTCTGTGGACGTCCATGTTAACAGACTGTATCTCTCTGTGGACGTCTATGTTAACAGACTGTATCTCTCTGTGGACGTCCATGTTAACAGACGGTATCTCTCTGTGGACGTCCATGTTAACAGACTGTATCTCTCTTTGGATGTCCCATGTTAACAGACTGTATCTCTCTGTGGACGTCCCATGTTAACAGACTGTATCTCTCTTTGGACGTCCCATGTTAACAGACTGTATCTCTCTGTGGACGTCCTATGTTAACAGACTGTATCTCTCTGTGGTCTTTTCAGGATGGCTTGCTGGATAAGAATGAGGTGGCACAGTGGCTTCTGCCAGGGGATATTGACCACGCTGACAATGAGGCCAAACACCTTATCTACGAGACGGACACGGACAAGGTATGTCCACCTAGTCCCATTGTCCTTAGTATCTACTGAAAGAGATATATTTATTTTCTGAAAGATTGTCAATGTGCATCCTTTCCAACATAGCATCGACTGCCCTTCAAAGGCCTTGCTCCTTTGACCTGTATCTTCCAAACATACCATCTCACAACATAGGGGGGAAATAAGTGCCCCCCCCCACACACACACACACACACCAAACTCAAACCCCACTCCCACATCTCTTTACTTGCAAAACTCACATCCCTCTAACCTCACCAGTCAACCAACTCTTCTGCACAAACACCCTGAACGCACCCCACACCCTGAACACACCCTTGATTTGAGTGTATTTACAAACCATTAGTAAGTATGGTGGATGTGCATTGACTGCATGTATATTTACCAACTGGCTCCACAGCAGAAAAACATAATAGATTTCTCACAAAACACAGGATCACCAGCAACGACTTGCTCTTTTATCATTTTATAAAGTATTTTAAATATTAAAATCTATATATATTTATACAGGTTTTTCATAAGCTAGATTTGTTTCCCAGTATGCCAAGTTTCGAGAAAAGTTTCAAAAGGAAAAGCAATGAGTAGCAACAAGCAGCCTTGTGAAGACATGTCCTACAGCAGCATTTATGCAAAAATAAAATAAACAGTGACTCAAGTTAGCCCCAGTGCATTCTGAGGGATCTCCCGGCTCACGTCACACACCCTTGCAATCACTGTCAGGACTCACACGGCTAATAATCAACATAATGGAATTAATTGGGGGTAATGACCTGTTAATTATAACGAGTCTCTCTCTCTCTCTCTCTGTCTATCATCACCTAATTTATCCCTTGCCCCTGTTATGTTTTCCTTTTCTGATTCCCCTCCCCCCCCCTCTTCTTTTCATCCTAACCTCCCCCTTTTTCCCCTCACTTCTCCCCTTCTCTCTCAATCATGACCTCAATGAATGGGCGTGACGGGTGATGGGCGGGACCTGCAATTGCCCCTGCGATTGGACGCAACAGGATGACAAAATTACCAAGAAGGAGATTCTGGCTAATTGGAACATGTTTGTGGGAAGCCAGGTGACTAATTACGGGGAGGACCTCACCAAGAGACACGACGAGCTTTGATGACATCATGGGAGGGAAGCTCTAGGGAAGAATGTGATGGGGGCTCTCAAAGCCAATATTGGGGTTTTGTACGGGGGGAACGAATGACATACAAACATAATGGCAATTGCTGTTACTATGCATGGGTTTGGTGGTCAGTTGGGCTGGGGGGGTTGGGGGGAGGGGGGGGGGGGTTGTAACAGTTTGTATCTGTGCAGGGGAAGGCAAGGCAAGGGGCCATAAGTATACCGAGCAAACACATGCTTTCACCATTTCACTGTGAGTTAATGTCAGTGTGGAGATAACAGATAGTAGTGTTTACACACCCAGATACACAAACACTCCTTAACTCACTCTCACAGTCATTATAGACAGTTGCTCACACACACACACACACACACACACACACACACACACACACACACACACACACACACATGCACACACACACACACACACACACACACACACACACACACACACACACACGTAAGCAAACATAAACACACTCCACTTAAGGTCCTTTTTACTACACTAGAAATACTCTGTTTAAACACATGCCATATTCTCTAAGGGGGAGGAGACAAAAGTGAATTACACTATTTTCTGGTGAAACATTTTTCTCTCTGTGAATTTGAAATAAAGCCATGTTGGTTTGTCTACAAAAAGTAATTCTTTTTATTTTTGTGACATCAAATTAATTAATGATTTAAAAAAAAAATACATTGTTTATCTTTTTTCTTACACTGTACTTTTCTCTTAATTATGTGTTTATTGTTGGTGTTGGGTATGGTATTTTATTTTATGTGATTAATATATAATACTATATTGACTCTTACCCTTTTGTGGAAAATTGAAGGCTACAACATTAATGTAGCTTGGTTAATTCATACATAATAAGTAGCAGTAATGATTTTGGTCCTAAAACCATTGTTACCATGACTTGTCTTAAAGCCACAATCCTGAGTAGTCCTGGTTGGTTTAGTACTTGGTTTAGTAGTTTAGCCACGTTTTGAGGGCATTCCCCAAAACCTGTTCTACGCTTAACCAGTGAGTGTGTAAATCCTGATTCATCTGTTAAGTCAAACATATGTTGTTGAGCTGATTCAAACTGAGAATTAGAAGAGAAGCGTTACACCAATAGTAACTATGCTTTTCTTCTTGCGCGTGACAGCGTGTCCTCGGCAGCCAGTGGGTGAAATACAGATAGCAGATTAGATAAACTAAAATCTTTTTTTACATTTCTAGCATTAAAAGCGCCTTGAAGGTCAAATTCATTGTCGTTTTAAGAATGCTGACATTGCGAGTGTGACGGTATTATTAATAGGCCTATGTTTTCGGGAACAATTATGCTTCCTTCTCTATGTGTGCCCAAGCATCCATTTCAAACCAATGAAGTAAAGGGGGAAATGTTTATTGTGCGCAAAGTAGGCTGCAATTTCTCCAATGTAATACTTGGTCCGGACCAGACCTCTTTCGCCATGTCTGAATGCTCATACTGCCTATGGTTTACTAAAAGTATGTACAACATACTAACCATACTGCATACTATTTAGAGACAATGTTTAGTAAAAATGTGTGCAGTAAGCAACATGTCAATAAACTAGCTGTGACTGAACGATCATACTGCAACTTATTTCATTAAATTGTGGGAATGATAAAAAAGCCTCTTATTAGGTCATAGTATGAACGTTCAGACGCGGCCCCATGTCCACTCCTCTTTACCATTCATTCCCCATCTCCACTCCTCTCACTCCTGTCTCGACCATTCATTGCCCTTGTCCTCCTCCATCCTCCACTCCCTCCCCTATCTCAGGATGGCCGGATCTCTCTCTCTGAGGTGATGGACAAAATTGATTACTTCAGGACCAGCACTATAACGGACTATGGAGGCATGGAGGTGGACGACGGTCATGATGAACTCTGAGCATTGACCCTTGACCGCCTCTTTTTTGCTCATAAGTATACATTTTAGAACTAGTGGCTGTAATATATATTTTTAAATCCTGTAGCATCACTTTAAGCCTTGCCCCAGACGAAAATAGCATAACCAGAATGTTTTCGTCTAATACTAAACTTAATCTGTGTTCGGGAAACATCTGGAGCATAGGGGGTAGTGGTCTATTTGCCATTAGTGGCCTGCCGCATGTACAGCATGGTTAATCATCCAAACAATAAAACAACACAGATTCTTGGTTTATGAGTCAATTGAACTTTTATTTGTATAAAATAAAGGACAGACATGTTGTTAGCCACAGAGTTGGTGTGAAGGTTTGTTTCACTCTGCGCGCATGTGTGTGTGTGTGTGTGTGTGTAAGAAAAAAATTATATTTTTGTAAGCATGTTACACAAAACAAAGCAACGAAAATAGCACTCTCCATCCATTGTCACTCCAATCCTCAATCCTTTCTGTGTTCGTCACACAATCTCTCTTCTTTTTTTTTTTACCCCTTTTCCCGTTCTGTCTTTCACACCATCATTACAGGTCGGGCCTCTTTAGCTTTGAGTCCCACTCCGGAGCCTGCAAACCCTGTTCCTCCCTAAGAAAGGACAAAAGAGAGAAGGGCGAAAAAGAGAGGGGGGGGTCAGTATTAAAAGGGAGGCAGAAAAGTGGGACAATAGAGAGAAGAGAAAATAGCTAGTTGTGTGTACCTTGTTATCTCACAGTTATATCACAACACAATAACATGCAAGAATATTATCTCACACTATGCAAGCGGGCAGCCGGGCACACTCTCCTAATAGAATAGTATACTCACCTGCACATGTCTGCAAACAAACACGTATGTACAGACACAAACACGTATGTACAGACAGACAAAAACACGTATGTACAGACACAAACACGTATGTGCAGACACAAACACGTATGTACAGACACAAACACGTATGTACAGACACAAACACGTATGTACAGACACAAACACGTATGCACAGACAGACACAAACACGTATGCGCAGACACAAAGTTGCTCACTCGCTGCAATGGTATGATGTCCCTGTCGGTGAGTTTGTCTCCGGTCACAGGGTCAGTCATGTCCTTCCTGATTAGCCTCTCCACACATTCCTGAGTCACCACTGCCCCACTAAGAGAGAGAGAGAGAGCGAGAGAGAGAGAGAGAGAGAGAGAGAAAGAGAGAGACTTTAACACGAACATAGAGCTTGCACTACAGCTGGCAGCACTGTGATCGCCTAGAGCGAATGAAGGTATAGACATATGGGATATTTACAGGGTATATACTCACGAGGGTTTGAGAACGGAGCAGGGGACACTGTTGCCCAGAGTGTCTTTGGTCACAGCGCACACGTACCTATCCTGGAGAAAGAAGAGGGCATTTCAATACACACACAAACAAACACACACACTTCTGGTGTTTTTCCACCAGGTCTGACTCCAGTCTTTTTGGGGTGTCAGCACTGGTGTTATTGTTGGGTATGTTGTGTTTCTCCAGCAAACATCTTAGTGACATGACTTGTACACATAAACCAGCCAGCCAAATTTAGGAAACGTTGGGGCTGCTGGCACTGACCTGGCGCGTGAGCAGGGCCGTTCGGCTCAGGCTAGGGTCCAGCGGGGTGAAATGCACCGTGATGAGCTCGTTCATCTTCAAAGGCCTGCCCGACATGGGACACACCACAGTCTTACTCTGAGGGAGCAAGAGAGGAGAATTAGAGAGGAGAGATACATAGGTGGGGGGGGGGGGGCACACTAAATGGGACTAAATGGTGGGACTGTACTGGCTATTTCTTTGGCAACACTCCACTACACCTGTTATTCAATAATATAATGTGAACCTGAATGAACTGTCTGAAAGAGAGAGAGAGAGAATATCCTGACCTCAGTGTGACAACAGCTAAGGAGATAGACATAGCAAACAGACAGGGAACACAATGACATGAACATTTGGACTAAAAATGTTGGAGGAGTCTACTCTAAAGGGGGAATGACGAGAATGGACTAGGGGTGACACACTAGAGCAGGGGTGAAACGCAATATTGAATGAGTCCAAAGCACGCAAATACATACTACATAGCAGTAAAAAGTGTTCTATGTGGAACTATAAAGGGTTCTCCTACAGGGGCATGCCAAAGAACCCTTTTTTGGTTCTAGGTGGCATCTTTTTTCGAAGAGTGTAGATGATGAAGTACAGTGCGCCTTGTGTAAGTAATGGGACACAGTGAAGCATTTTGTCTCGATACTCCAAAAGTCTGGATTTGAAATCAAACTACCATGAGGTTAACGTAGAGATTCTTAGCTTTTATTTGATGGTATTTGTGTACATACTGCTTTCACCATTCAGAAATTACAACACTTTTCATACATAGTCCCCCTATTTTAGGGCACCACAAGTAATGGGACAATTGGCTTGACAGGTGTTTCTGGCAAATGTGGTCTGTCACATCATTTGTGCAGGCATAAGACAGCTGTCAATGTCTAGTATTGATTCTAGGCTTTGCCTTTGCAGTCAGCTTTTGGTGTCTGTCCACATGAGGACCAAAGTGGTGTCAATGAAAGCATACAGGCTGGTAGGCCAAGGAAGACCTCAGCTAACTCATCTGTGAAACATGTACAGTAAGGGACAAAAGAGATGTGAACTTGCTTTATTCTCTTTGTAGCCTGTAGGTGGTGCAAACGAGTAAGAAATAGCTTAAAAGTGACATGTAGACAGAGGGAAGACTGAGAGGGATGCAAACTACAGGAGAAACACTTTTTTCTTTTTCTTTTTTAAAGACTGATTACAAGGCAGATTTCACAGATTGGTTCAAATACTTGCCTCATATAATACTTGCCCTTCACTTGATTTAGTTTGTCTGGTAAATAATAAACCAATTAAATAGTCCCAAATGTACAAAGTCCAAGCTAAAGCAAGCACACCTCACACAATACTTGACCTACTTAAATATTTGAAATAGTTTTGACCCAAACTAAGCCTATACTTACCAGGACTAAAAACAATGGTCAATAGGAGATCTCAGCTGCTTGTACACCGTCACACTGTATCCCAGGAGAGCCAGTGTGAGCTTGCGCCAGAGAAATGTAAATCTGAGAGACTCAATAAATGATCACTTCCTGTAGCACCTGCGAACCAGACTTGCTAGCGCATACCAACCCTGCTGCAAAGAGGAAGTAGCCATTGCTTGAGTCTTCCGTCTTTACATTTCTCTGGCGCAAGCACACACTGGCTCTCATAAGCCACATTGAATGTGCTTTCTAGTCTGGGAGAAGGCCAACTCTGGGTCCAAGTTAAACTGAGAGTTTAATGAAGCTCCACTCACCGGTTTTTTCAGTATAGCAGGTTTGGCCTCAGGTGTAAGGCTGGGGATCCAGAAGCTAGGCAGAGACTGGTCATTACTGGTGATGGAAGAGGATGAGTCAGCTTTGGATGAACTTGCTGACCCACTAGCACTGCTCTGGTTGTCTTTGGGATCTTTGGCCTGGCCTGGAGAGACAGGGTTATTAGATTAATTTAATTACAGTGCCCTGTGTAAGTAATGGGACAGTGAAGCATTTTCTCTACATTTGGCTCTGCACTTCAAAGGTTTGGATGATAAGATTTTAGGCAAAAAGACCTAAAAATAAACAACTGAAGATGGCTGCAGTAGAGGCCTGGCAGAGCATCATCAGAGAAGATGCCCAATGTCTGGTGGGGTCAATGGGTCGCAGACATCAGACAGTTATTGCATGCAAAAGATTGTCGACCAAATTCTAAACATGAGTGCTTAATTATTTTATTTTTTACTTTTGGATACTTTAGGACTGTAGAGCCAAAAGAAGAAAAAATGCTTCACTGTCCCATTACTTACGCAGGGCACTGTACAGTATATCCTTCTTAGGTAGGGTAATATAGCAAGGGTTGCTATCTTAGTCCTTGATCAGCTCCACTAGTATTTGGGTGTATGTGCAGTAGTGTATGTGACAGACCCCAACAATCTATCAAGAAGGTCCATGAATTGCAGTGGAATACCAAAGCATTCTGACATATGTGACGGGTAGGTTTGTGCCTTGGGGGCCGTTCTGCAATCCTGTGAGATTTCTCTACTTGGTAATTTGATAAACCACAATGCACCATCACACGTGCTCACACACTAACCTGTAGAGGTAATGGAATGGTAATGGTAATGGATGGAATGGAATGAGGAATGGTATCAAACACGTGTTTGATGTCATTCCTCATTCCGTTTCATCCAAAACAAGGAGCCTATCCTACCCATTTCTCCATCCACTATCCTCCATTGACACCACCTATAAAACACATAACACACCAGAAGTGAAAGGGTTGATGGGCTTGGAGACGATGCTGTTCTCCCTGGTCTTGAATCGCTCTGCCCTCTCTCTCTCCTCTGACTTGGACTCCAGCCGACTGTCACTCTTCTGAGTCTGTTTCTGCTTCTCGAAGGCCTAAGTCAGAGACAGAGAGAGATGGTAAGAGACAGATACAGACAGACGTAATTTCATAGGGCTACATTTTACTGTTCAATTGCATGTGTTGCATTACTTTCCAGAGGAAACAAAACCAAACAGCAAAATAGCAACAATATAGTGTAATGCTCTTAGTATTACTTAGACAAATTGCTAGTATGCTGGAATGTAGTGGTAGAAAAGAGGTAGGTAAACTATGTTAAACTGCTTATTTGGCGTCAACGGTGGTTAAACGCTATTCACCACAACAAAAAGGGTTTGTATACCGTGTTTATGCTCCAATCCATCCCTGTTAGTTGGGCATTCAGAGATGCAGGACCTGTAAAACAGTCAGACTTACCTTCATTTTCTTGGCAATATCTGTCTTCTGGTGGAGTATGTACTCCAGAATTGCCTGTTTTTCATATATGTACCCATCTGGACTGAAGATAAAAAGCAAACACACAGCTTTTAGAACCCATAACCCATACAGACAAAGGCACATAGGCTTAGCCTATATCTTCACACATAGGTAGTAGGAGTGTGAAGAGGTTTTGGGCATGCCCAACAGACGCCGATTGACCCCCTGGTGCTGACTTACGTTACAACGGGGTCCCTGCAAGTCTGGAGAGAGAGGCAGCAGCAGTCGAAGTCCTTGATTGCATCCTTGCCCAAACGTATACTTTGTGTCCCATAACCAGATGACGCTGGGGAGAGGTGAAGGGGAGACTCAGAGCGGGATACCACCAATAATTCACTTGTGCCATTGCCAATATGATTAGGCAAAAACATAATTAATCAGCATTCATTCAATATTCCGACCGATCACATTATTGTCCCTGCCCTGCAAAACCAGTTAGGCTTTTATCCAAAGCGACTTACATAGCAGCAAGTGCATACATTTCAGTATATATCTCTTGTTGTTTGTTGGTTGGTTTTCATTCTGAGTCTCACAGTATTTTTTGAGTTCGCTAATTTTGACTGGCCATCTGAAAGAGTGAAACTGATAAATGTACGTATCTACCTGGCTAATAGTAATAGCTAGTTAACGTGTACGGAATACGACTGCATTAGCACACCATAGCTAGCTAGCAAGAACCAGAAATGTCATTAAAAACTCACCCGTGTCCTTTCTTTTCTCGTGGTACGTGTAAACGGCTCCTGCCGTGCAATTTTTCCCATGTCGCGTCATTGTTGGCTAGGAAATATGAAAATATGATTTAGCTAGCTAACAACTTTTAATGCTTTTTCTACTAGCAATGTAGCATCGTTTGCTAGCTGCTAGCTAACAAGCGACCACAACAACAACCAGTCAAGGGTCCTGCCTAGCTCGCAAACTCACCTCTCGGCAAAGATGGAACAAGGAGCTAAGTCAAAGCTGAATCTGCCGAATTAGCTATACAATCTCGCTGTATAAACACCAATCTGCAATGTTTCTATTTTTAAGCTACGACAACCATAAAGTGCGTCCCTCCGGAAGTTGTTTGAGTATGTTTGTAGTATCAGTCAAACAAATCCGACGGGGGCTGCTACGATGAATAGCGTTCCGCAGTGACATTTCTTTGGTTAGACGTAAATACATTACTTCAGACGTTTTTGTTTTGTACATTTGTCTGCATGTCGTTGTATGATGAATGAAATGTATTTGTATAGTCAATCAAATGTATCCGTATAGTACTTTTTACATAGACAAACAATATGAATACCAAACCATAGACCCCCAAAAAGTAAAAAACTCCCAAAAGGGGAGAAAAATATAGGGCACAGTGGCAAGGGAAAGCTCCCTGGAAGGAAGAAACCTTGAGAGGAACCAGACTCCAGACTCCAGAAAAATAAAATACTTAGCCAATATTCCTCTTCTGCGACCACATTATTTCTACACTAATGGTAAATAAATTATGTATTTGTTACTGATTGCTTTATTCTCCATCCCTCCAGATGAGCGTCTCTCCCCATTCATCCACAACATGGACCCCAGTCAAGCTAGGAAGTTCACTAGTATGCTGCTGGATAACCTCTTTGAGACCAGGCTTTCCTAGTTCAGCCAGCCTGGAGAAGAAAGTAGCAGAAAG
The DNA here is from genome assembly GCF_951799395.1 of Argentina silus. Classification (NCBI taxonomy): domain Eukaryota; kingdom Metazoa; phylum Chordata; class Actinopteri; order Argentiniformes; family Argentinidae; genus Argentina; species Argentina silus. The sequence continues at coordinate 18,847,119 of NC_139663.1, forward strand.
TAGCTACAAAGGGGTGGAAACCCATTTGAAATGAGTGATGCCTCGCCATATGTCAAACCAATCAAATACCTTCCTTAGGCAGAGCTAAAAACACACATTAGAGAGCCACCTTAAGTTGTCTCTGCCCCTTTTATTTTTGGTACCAGAAGTGCATGTCTGTCCTCTCTGTTCCTCCTTAGCTGGATTTCCAACCTGTATTATAAGGGATTGGTTCAAATCACCCTCCTGGGCCCATAACATGTTGTTGCCTTAACCAGTGAGGGTCAAGCCTGACAATAAATGTGTGATGGAGTTAGTAAACCTGAGATTTCCGGGATTTGAATGCTTCCGGCGTGAGTACCTATCATGACCCTCTCTCCAACAGGCTTAATCATCACCAACATATTAAGTTGTAATCAGCTGCCTACCTCGAGCAACCAGCTGCATACATCTTGCCATATAGGAGTGAAGGCCCAGGACACAGGTTCACATCAGGTTCAGTGATGGCACCCGTGTTTGGACTTGGAATATGTAGTTCATATAGTGCTATTGTCATTTTTACGAAAAAATAAAATCCTTGGCTGCTTTCCTATAAGGTTGATATGTCATTAATAACACCAAGGAAGTTTCGAACAGTAAAATCTTTGTATTTAAGTGAAATCATTGCTGGTACAAAGCCTCGACGCAGCATCTCCTGTATAAAGATTGTCTTCAATGTTGGAAGGAGTCTCCAGTCACTGTGCTGCAGGTCCACTGGGCTGAGGAGGCTGCACAGAAATCTGGCCTCAACCCTACTGTTCCAATAAACGTCTAAAAGGAAGGATTGAGATCCTGACTTCACCGAATTAAAATAAATGAAATATTGGATTATTGGATTTCCCCATACATCACAGATGCAAGGGAGTGTTATGAGTGCCCCCTGCTGCTTGTTTCATTTTCTCATGGTTAGTGGTTACAGTGGTCACATGGTGACAGTGTCCTTGGGAGGATCTTTTTCCACTGTGTGAAATGTGACTGACCCAGCTATTAAACATGTTTTATCATATACATAACACAAATTGTAGCAATTTTGAGGACATTATTGAAATTACTTAACAGCATTAGCTGGCTTTCCAGGCCAAAGTTGTTATTGTGACTTTGTGATACCACAAGAAAATGAATTTAATTTAATAGAGGAATGGTGAAGATATGCAATGCTCAGAACCCTATTTACCTTCAAGTAAATGTAACCGAAATGAAAAAGTCATACCTTATTCTTCTATACATGAAGTAACAATGTATTATTTTATAGATGAGGTAACATAACTGGATAGGAAAACTGTAAAAAGATTGAATGTGTTTGTTTTGTAATGGAAAGCCACTCAAATTAATTCACCTCAGTTGTCTGACTTATTGGCCTATCATTAAACTTATGAACTTAAGAAAGTGTAGCATATATATAAAAAAAAAAAGATAGTACAAAGGTTTAAAATGTCCCCATTAGTTTATTTCATTTACCCCCATTGTGTCCAAGAAACACAATATTGACTTAAGTACGATTCCAATTTCCTGAGAAGAGCACCAACACCTGCCATTTGACAATAATACAACATATAGGTCAATTATAGTTAGGGTTAGGGTTTCATAACAATGTCTAATCACAATGGTTAATGCAGTGCATGTTTGTAATATTCTCAGATCAAAAAAGACAAATAAATAACTTAATAGTGAAAATAATGAAAGTGAATCTAAGAGATAGTACAATCCCCTGGTTGCAGCATCTTCCTTGGCCACATGGTGGCGACAGGGGCTTAGTTTAGTTGTCCGCATCAAAGACATCGGCTACAGTCCTGAAGGATATAGAGGTAGACAGGAAATAATAGTTTATGTTACAATAGTCCTTTTATGTTTAACTTACTTTGTATCTGTGTTCACAGCCTACTGGAAACGTACACATAATTAACATGACCTCAATGGCACTGGGTAAAAATAAAGGTAACAAAAAATGTACATTGAATTGAAGACGTGTGCTTAGCACACTGTCCAATGTGTCTTGTGTAACATTTCCAGTCGGGCATTTAATGTGTCACAGGAGTTACAATAGAATATGGAGTGAAGTGGCTAACTGTGTCTTACTTGTAGATTGATCCAGTCAACTCGTCAAGAAAACCACCTTGAAAAAAAACAACAACATATTGTTTACCACATTGTTGCTGCAGTCTTTCTTTCAAAACAAACATGCTCTAACGGCATATTGCTGTTTTGCTGTGAGCTGTTCATAATTCCTAATGAGTCAACATGTCCACACTCCATGTGGTGTGGGGTTGGTCTAGCAGTAAGTACCTTAAACCTCTATTACATGTTTGCAGTTGTGACATATACTTTAACCCTTCCTTACTTCTATATAAGTTGTTCTGTTCAATACAAACTATGGAAATACATGAGAATAAATAAATAAATAAATAGGAATACATTTCCAAATTTTTTAACTTACCTGGCTGGCAAACAGTCTGGCATACGGGACACACGTAGCAGAAATTGCACACCTGAGGGAAACAAGCACAAAAGGGTGAGGCAATTCAGCAGAAGCAGCTCTCTTGCTGTCAAATGAATCATAGAGAGAATGAATCAAATGAATCATAGAGAGAATGAATCAAATGAATCATAGAGAGAATGAATCAAATGAATCATGAATCATAGAGCATCCTACAGTCATTGGAGTCATCCTGTAATCAATAAGGAGTCATTTGACTGGACTAAAATCCTCTCCTTTCCTGTATTTAGTCCATCAGCATAGTCATCCAGGTATCCTACCACCACGGTCACTTCATCATCATAAAAAAGTAATTGTGCAATGATATTGATCATTAATCATACTCACAAGTTATCTTTAAAGTCGCCCAGACAGTAATACTGTGACTACAGTCGTGAGTTATCATTTCAACAGCTCATGAGCTAGGCTATACCGTCCTGATTAAATAGTTAGGCACTTGCCACCACAGAGAAATGTGGTTACCATTAGCACATCATTATGTCTTTCACTATAAACACAGCTGCACTGTGGACCACATGCCGAAGGAGTGCTCAACCCAAGACCTATGTACCTGTGTGTATTTGTGTGTGTAAGCATGTGTGTGGAGTACTCAATTGTACATGCGCATGAGTGTATGCGCATGTGTTCTGGTGTGATGTGAATCTAGTTCATGTCTCATTTTTCTTTTGTTACTCTTCTGTCAAGCTTTAAGTAAAAATAAGTAAATAAACAAGATTATTTTTGCATCTCAATCTCGGCTGCCTGTCTTTTCCCTTTAAGCACCCTTTTGAACTGAATTTAGTTCTCTCATTCTTACACACCAGCCACCCACTACTGTATACACCAGCCTTGACGCAGACCCTTATACTGGTCTTCCACCCAGATTTCACCACAGTTCAGTTGTAATAGTGAGGTGTTATAACACAGTTCAACTACATTTCGCCCCGTACCCTGATAAATGCATGTTTGTTGGCTGAACCCTGTTTTTGGTAAGGCATTTTAGCCAGAGATTTTGTGTCACAAAAATAATGCCATGGTTTATCTCTGAATTATGGCTTCAGCTTTATTGCTCCCAAGACACAAGCAATCCTTTATGTATCCTTGCTTTCTCACTGTGTTCTCCTTAGTTCAGTTGTGAAAGTGAGGTATAATCTTAAAGGCTATATGTAAATAAATAGATATAATGATGACTTAGTTTGCCCTGTCAGGGTAGTTCCATTGTTTATTCTACTGGGGGTTAGTGTGCCTAGAGTCAAATTAGGGTTTGGCTCTGCAGTCTTGGTTGATATGATATGTATTGTATGGATCAAAATGTATGCAGTGGTTGAATCGGATGAGTAGCTCACCTGGCAGTGATCACAGTGTTCAGACTCATCTCCCTCTTCACAAGGGCACTTATCACAGCTATCACAGTGCTGAGAGACAGAGAGAGAGAGAGAGAGAGAGAGAGAGAGAGAGAGAGAGAGAGAGAGACAGAGAGAGAGAGAGAGAGACAGAGAGAGAGAGAGAGAGAGAGAGAGACAGAGACAGAGACAGAGAGAGAGAGAGAGAGAGAGAGAGAGAGAGAGAGAGAGAGAGGAGGAATTCACCAAGGGACATGGAATTAGTAGAGAAGTAGAGATGAGCAGAGATGAGACATGGAAAGAGAGACAGAGAATGCGTGAATCAAAACAAGTGGGTAATTAAAAGGGGCAATCTCGGATTCAAACAACAACAAAGCGGTCAACCTACCACTTTTTTGGGGTAAAAAGAGCTGAGGGACGGGGCTCATTCATAGACGAAGGACTGACCATCCATGAGATCAAAATGATAGTTTTAACCGTGCATGTTTTGAAGCTATACAATGTTTGTTTACAATTTCATTGATTTGAAACAATGGATAATGTTATGGAATAACATAAGAGATATTGTAAATTAACATTTCCAAAATTGTATGTATCACTCACAGATTGCCCTTTATTGCCATTTGGACAGAGGACCTATAATGCAGTTGAAGACCTGTGGTATATTTTTTCATACCCATATATGATCTGCACCAAATGTACAATTATCACAAAAACAGAAACAGCTTCACTTAAAATGGATATTGTACAATAATTTCCATGCACTTTTGACTGGATGTCATATTTTCATACGTTTGCAAAGCCTGCCCAGATTTCTTCTATCAAATACAATAGATCCTAACACCTGTTTAACCCAAATATTGTATTACTATTTTTTTTAACAAAATAGTATTTTGTCATTTGAAAGCAAATACTATAACTAGCATTGGAATTTCTACTTATTTTTCCAATTTAGTATGTGAAGTTCGACCTTGAGTTACTTTGAAATTAACCCGGGCTATTGTACAGTGCACACTGTATACTGTACAATGCCCTCCATAAGTATTGGAAATAGGAAGCATTTTGTCTTTTTAGCTCTATACTCCAACAGTTTGTATTTGAAATCACAATTTGAAATTACAAACATTTTAGTCCCCTTATTTCAGGGCACCAAAAGTACTGGAAAATTGGCTTGACAAAAAAAAAAAAAAAACTATCCCACAGATCAGGAACATTCTCCAGGAGGTAGACGTGAATCTGTCAGAGACTACCATCCGCAGAATACGTCACCAGCTGAACTACAGAGGCTTCACTGCAAGGTGCAAACCACTAGTTATCCTCAAAAAGGATGGTCAGGTTACAGTTTGCTAAAATGACCTAAAAAGACTAATATTATCATGTACCAGAGTGATTGCAAGAGGGAAGTTTGGAGAAAAAAGGATCTGCCCAAGATTTACAGCATACTACCTCATCTGTGAAACATGGTGGAGAGGGGTGCTATGGTTTGGGCATGTATAGCTGCCACAAGAACTGGCTAACTTGTCTTTATTGATGATGTTACTGCTGACATCAGCCACAGAATGTATTCTGAAGTGTACAGTGCCTCCAAATTCATTGGACGGTGCTTCATCATACAGTAAGATAATGACCCCAAACATACTGCTATAGCAACTAGGGAGTTTTTAAGGGCAAAACGCAGAAAGTTCTTGACTAGCCAAGTCCGATAGAACATGCATTCAATTTCCTCTACTTTGACCCCATAGTACTGCAGTTGTTTGATTTCATCATATATTCATATTCCAGGCTTAGCACTGTAAGCCTGGAATAACAACAACTCAAATCTGGCCTTAGTTTTGAATTTACTGAGTAAAGTATTTGTCATTATTTGATTTCAGCGAATCACACGACATGAGGCATGGCTCTGAATCAGAAACGTGTGGTGTGTACGCATGATTGATTCAAGGTAAAGCCAATGGCTATGTGACCAGCAGATTCTCCCGGTCTTTTTTTGGTGAACGAAGGCCAAGTTTGATGCTTTGGTCCACCAGACCTTCCGAGCATTTGGGCGGAAGTGTCTGGGAACGAGATTACTTAGAAATGTACAAACTTGCGCTATTTTTTAACAAGCAAAACCATAACACATCAAACTACACATTTGAGAACACAAACTGGTATTTTTAGATCAGACCTACCTCACAGACATGACAATATGAACAGACGGATCCTTTGTGGTACAGGCCATCATCATCATCATCATCATCATCGTCGTCATCGTCATCATCATCGTCATCATCGTCATCGTCGTCATCATCATCATCGTCATCATCGTCGTCATCACCATCGTCATCTGCATCAGCAACAACCTCAGCAGATTCTTCATCATCATCATCGTCATCATCATCATCATCATCGTCGTCATCGTCATCATCGTCATCTCCATCAGCAGCAGCAGCGACCGCATCATCGTCATCGTCATCATCGTCATCATCGTCATCATCGTCATCTCCATCAGCAGCAGCAGCGACCGCATCATCATCATCGTCATCATCGTCATCGTCGTCGTCATCGTCATCATCGTCGTCGTCGTCATTATCATCATCATCATCATCATCACCATCGTCAGCCTCTGTAAGAGATGTTGTTAATCCCTGCCATAATATGGATGTGTGTATCTGTTTTTCTATGCTTGTGATTATCAGTATATGTATGCCTTATATGCTATCAATAAAACAGTGAAACAAAACTGCAGTGTTGAGTAACTGTTGGAAAGTTACCCTCCCCCCACCACACACACACATACACACACATACACCAGTGAAAGCTAGAAATCGGAGGGCGGGCTCATTGTAATACATGTAATGGAATATGGAATGGTATCAAATGGTATCATTCCTCAATCAGTTCCATGCATAACAATGAACCCG
>NC_139663.1:18858855-19106355 GCF_951799395.1 Argentina silus
TATTTTAAAAATAGGCTGTTATTTATAGTGTAAGTTTGGGTGTTCTGAGGTGAAAAGGGGAGAGAGTAATTTAAAATCCTCAGCCTAGTGGATGCAGTAAGACTTTGGCTGTCCAACTGTTGGTTAGATGTGACGTTTCAAAACCCTGCTATCCATTCACCTCCGCCAACCTTATCCAGATCTTGATCCGACCCAAGTTCTTTCCATGTAAGGATCGGCTGAGGTGGGACATCGTTTTCCACGATAGAGCAAGGGAGGAGAGAGATAGAGAAGGAGATGGGGGTGGCGGGGCAGTGTTAGCATTAATGAATTAACAGTTGCAACAGTTAATTAATTGACCGTTGCAAGCTCAATTCATAACACAGCAGGGGTGGGTGTTACTCCACCACATACATAAAAGGGTATATACAAATTCACATATAGGGAGAGAAGCTTGTGATGGGGCTTACTAAGCAAAGGCTCTTTGAACGTGTTAGATGAACACAAATTGTACCTTAAAATAGTTAAAAACATACAATATAAAGGCAGTGTTGGGAGGCGTTCCACTACATGTAGCTCAACTATTAGTTTAACTACATTTAATCGTAGTAGTGTTCAGTAGTTAACCACTTGTTTGCCATGTAGCAGTATAGAGAACTACTGTCACTACTCAAAAAAAAAGTTACAAAATCACAGCAAATAAAAAAGGAATTTCATTATTATTCCAGCCTTTGGACTTTAAAATACCCTACCACCTCCCTCTTTCCTCTTGATTGCACTTCACTCTCTCTCTTGATTAAAAAATCTTGTGTTTTAACTCAGTTGCACGCCTACGTCCGTAACACAAACTGTTTTGTACGAGTTGCAGTACAGTATGGACCAGGGCCGAAACGTCACAGAAACACTGGCCACACTGAAGCACATTTATGAAACTAACCAATTCCACCGAAACTACTTATGCGTTCACATGTGAGCTGTGCAAACCTAAAGGTAATACACTTTCCACAGCAAAGACATCGAAAACAAACTGAAGAACACATATCAAGGTGAGTTTGTTTGCTAGCTAGCTAGCTGCCCGGTACAGTAGACTCTCCGGTAGCCTAGCAACCTCGCTATCTTAGCTAGCTAAATATCAGCGTCATTTAGACTCAAATGGCAAATGTCAGCTAATGGAATAAGGGATCTTGCAAGATTTGGATGAGAGTTCGTAGTCCTAGATTATCTCTAATTCCTAAATGGAGTAGAAATATGCATAAACACTTCTCTGTAATTGAATGCATTGTTGGAATAAATTGCAATTATATGAAATACATATTTATAAGAATAACTAGTAGATCACTACAGAGGTGTACGACAGGCCTCCCCACGGGTACAACCCTGTCTAGTTTACTGCCAACTGGTGGAAATATATTATAACTGCATAACATGAAACCGTATGGAGCCTAACATACCAGGTATATACACTGTACCGTCCTCAAGTTCAAAGGACACTATGCGATTTTAGAATTAGTACAGTGCCTTCGGAAGGTATTCAGACCCCTTCACTTTTTCCACATTTTGTTGTGTTATAGACTCAATTTAAAATAATTTGCCATCAATCCACACACAATACCCCAGAATGACAAAGCGAAAACACGTTTTTTGGAAATGTCAGTAAATTTATTAAAATTGAAATACAGAAATACCTCATGTGCATAAGTATTCAGACCCTTTGCTATGACACTCTTAAAATGAAATGCAAAAGCTGAAATACAAAAATGTCATCAACAAATCACTCAATAAGTTGAATTGAGTCCATCTTAATGCAAGAATAATAAAGTTCATGTAATTTTGGAATTAATATCTTTGTTTTCATAGGGTCTCTGATTTGCATAGGAATCAATTACACACTGTGTGGAAAAAGTGAAGGGGTCTGAATACTTTCCGAAGGCACTGTATATAGATACATGGAAAACATTCTTAAAATTATTCTTATCATTATTTGCCTGTGTTTTAAATGTGTCATTTTTTTATTATCAGAGGATACATCCATCACAATCTGAGGAAATTGATACATTGCAGCAAGATTACCAGAAAAGACCAAGACATCATCTAGTTCTGCAAATACTTATTATTTAAATTCAATACAGGTCTGTCTGCTGCATGTGAGCAGCATTTCAGTGTCAGATAAGGACAACATTTGTTATTGGCCTAGAAACATGTTCTGCAAAGTGTTTCAACAATTTGCCTCTTTGTCTACTAAATTACACATCCTGTTAACATTCTACTCCAGAGCGATCTGTTCTGGCAGTCATATTTCTTAATTTATAATACAACATATTCACATATATTTCATATAATTTCATGAAGTAGTTTTGATGTATTGAGCTACTTTTTTTCAAAGTAGCTTTAGTTTGACAAACTATATTTTTCTCAAGGGTAGCTTTGGTGTAGTTTAACTTCAATTGTAAGTAAGTAATTGGTAATTTGGTTAACTACATTTTCTGAGTAGCTTCTCCAACACTGTATAAAGGCCCAGAAATCAAGCATGACACAATGAGGCACTTTAACATTTATTGAAATCAACTAAAATTCTTAAAGACCCGGCACAGAGAAAAACATGATTTCCAACATTTTGGTTTGAATTTGAGCATCACAAGATCAAGTAACTCTAGTTCAAAGTAACTCACCAAAAATAAATAGCATCCAACTCAACAAACAGGAAAGCTTCATGAATCAACAGAGACATGCTGTAGGCTGCTAATGAATTGAAAAATGTGTTAGCCAGCTGAATAAATTAAATTCAGCGGGCATACAAAGTAATGTGAGGCACATTCCCTGGCTTGGGAAATTGTGGTCATCACAAAAGCAACTTTTTGTTTATTTTTTACCACTGTAGTGAGAATTGTAATGAGTAACCTAGCGTTAACCTAAATAATTTGATATTGAAATCAAGGTCGGCATGCAGGGCCTTTAACAAAGAAAGTAAACAGGTCCAAGGACTCCAATAGCAACATTAAACAAATACAAAGAATATAAGAAGGCATAAAATCATGTTTGCGTCATTTTAAAATCACATTTAACATGCATAACCTTCAAGAAAACTCAGCAATTGATACTTATTTACATGAATCTTAAGTGTCACCACAAACATTTTTGGATGACTGGAAAATCTTTGCAAATCTTTTGCAAAACCAAAGAAGGAAAGGAACATGCATGAATTTCATTTAAACTTGCCTGTGTTTATGCTTTGTTTCCTTGCAAAAGGGGGCTGAAAAAGTATGGATAGACCATTCTATAGCCCACAGGAACATACATCGGAACAGCATTTCCAGGTAAGTGTAACATAGAGCAATAAAGGTCCTCATACAACTTGTTTTTTTAAAACAGTAAAAAAACAAGTTTTTTGGCATTCTTTCACACAATTTTGCCCTGAGTGACTGTGTGTGTGTGTGTGTGTGTGTGTGTGTGTGTGTGTGTGTGTGTGTGTGTGTTCGACAAAGAGAGAGAGAGTAGATGAGTTGTCCACATTTAATTTGCTAGCAGAATGGGTCAACTAGTTGGAGAGAGTGGGGTCAGATCTGCAACAGAAAACACAAAAGAAACTGGAATTAACACTCATTGTCCTGAAATGTGCTTTAGTTTATTCCCACATTATCCACATAATTCCTGTCCTGTTGGAGACATTGTAACAATCTAGCAACAGCACTTTCACATAATTTGTCTAAATGACAAGAGCATTAACTAATTAAATTCTTTGTTAAGGGCAAATTACTTGTCAGACTTTTCCCATGCAGAAGGACTTTTTTTCTTGGATCTGAAATCAAACAATAACTAAAAAGTAGAGATTGAATGCGTTTTGGATTGTTTTGACCAAGTAAATGTGTCCATTGACACAATGTTGTATGCTACGTTGTGTGTGTTTCTTTTTTTATGTATAACTGTGTGTATGCTGCCTTCTTCTTGGCCAGGGCTCACTTAAAAAATAGATGTAAATCTCAAGGTGACTTCTCAAAAATACCATGTTTAAATAAAGGATAAACAAAAACATTGTTTTTTTATCTGCATGATTGTCAAATTATTCTCTGTTAGCTTTGGCATATACTGAGTGTACAATCGGGAGTCCTTCAGCATGTTCAAGGATTTAACAAAGTATTGTTTTGTCCTGCTTTGTGTCAAAACAAGGCAAGTCTGCATATCTTTCACAGAAAGTATAGATAGACATGTTATAGATAGACACAAATGCTTTCTGTCATGTGAAATAGGTATAATAATAGGTATAATGATACCATGTCAGCTCAGCAGTAGGCATTTGCGACATTATTACTAAAAGGGACATTGCACCTTAAAATACAAATTAACAACGTACTGTACATTGGCTGTGGTCGATTCACTGACACAGGTTTTTGGATATTCAGTTCCCATATTTTATTAGCATTGTCTTAGGGTTCCATTCATTCTGAAAATATGTCTAAAACGACTCAAAAACATGCCAATCCACCTCTTCTGTGGATCTCCTCACTAGTATGCCCCTGAGTCTGCTATAGATTTTTTTTATTTAAAAAAAACACTATTATACTACAACCCACTTAGTGTCCAATGTATAATCCAATTTGGATGACGTAATCAAAACATTCAAACTAAAAAAATGGATCAAAATTACTTTTCAAAAATCTAGAGCAGACATACAATTCAGAGAAGCATACAAATGGGATAGGAGTTGGATTGTGGTGTTTGTAAGCTGTTCAAATATTATGAACGGTGCAAAATATGGCTATCAAGTATCTCAGTAAAGGAGTTAAATATACAATAAATGTCTTGGTGAATTGACCATAGCCAAGGTATGTGTGAGACCATGTCAATGTGTATGTTGGGTGAACTATCCCTTAGTCCCTTAATTAAACTTAACAATTTGCTCCCATTGACACAGTTGCTGTACTTTTGACAGTGAATTATAGACCAAACTTAAGTTTTATGGCCAGCTCTTGTTCTCATTGAAATCCATGACCACAGCTACCTGAAAAAGGCCGGCCAAAATAGATACTGCACTGCATGTGTATATGTATATGTACTGTATTTTGAGTGTCAACTTGAGCCTGCCTGGGGTGCCAGACGGGCTGGGTTTACACGTTTGGGATAATTGCACCAGGCAAAATCTGTCAAGCACAGCAAAGTATTTCAAATGGTTTCAAATACTACTACTTGTACAGTGCCTTCATTAAGTATGGACTTTTTCCACATTTTGCTGTGTTACAACCTGGCTTTAAAGTAGATTTAATAGATTTTCTTTGCCACTGATCTACACAAAATACCAAAATGAAAATGAAAATTATTTTTTACTAATTAATTAAAAATGAAAAGCTGAAATGTCTTGAGTCACATCCTTTGCTATGACACTCCTAAAATTAGCTCAAATGCAAAAATGTCTTCAACAAATCACTCAATAAAATTGAGTCTGAGTGCAAGGATAACAGGTCAGGTAATATCTTTGTTTTTATAAAAACAAAGATACATGTGTATTCTTTCCGAAATCACATTAACTATTATCCTTGTACTCAGATGGACTCAATTCAACTTATTGAGTGGCGTGTTGAAGACATTTTTGCATTTTAGCTAGTAATAGACTACTTATTGCCTCAATACATTTCAGCTTTTCATTTTTAATTAATTAGTAAACATTTCTAAAAAATAATTTTCATTTTGACATTATGGGGTATTTTGTGTAGATCAGAGACAAAAAACATGAATTAAATCTATTTTAAAGTCAGGTTATAACACAACAAAATGTGGAAAAAGTCCAGGGGGGTGAATACTTACTGAATGAAGGCACTGTCATACCGTATAGGGCAATTCAAAACATGTTATCGACCATATTCCTAAATCAAACGTACAGTAAATAGCTTGTAAATGTCATTGCTGTGGCAGGTCTAAGAGTTAGGTGGTAACTGTACCTCTGAAAGTGGGTGCAGGACGTGTGGGCTTGATCAAGCTACTCTGAGAGAGTGCCTCTACCATCCAGGAGAGGGCATTAGAGCAGTACTCCAACTGTGAAACAGAGAGCGAGAGAGAGAGAGAGAGAGAGACGGAGAGAAAGACCGGTGAGTGACCATGACGGATGGTGTTTGCACAGTGCTGAGCAGGCAGACACGACAGCTGCAGTCCAAATGCAGACAGAGAACGCACACACCAATCCACAGAGAGAGAACACATACACCAATATATATTACACACATACGCACACAGAGCCCGCCATTAGGGTTACTGGAACATGAGGCACATGTGTCTCATCACCACAAGGGCACAAAAAGTGGGGTGTACGGCGGCCCACACTGACCTCTGTCTCCAGCATTCTCAGCCTGCGGTCGTGATCGCGGATCTCCCCCATCTGTTTCAGGACACTGTCCACCCTATGGAAAAAAACCAACCCATCCAAGCTATCAATCATGCAGGGGCTCAGTTCAACTTCCATTCCAACATCTCATCGATCACCCGAATTGATTCAGGGTTCCATAATTCCAGTTCCATAATAGAACCAAAACTCTACACCTTCGGAGCATGCTGTTTGCAAAACAAGTCCCCCCCCTGGCTTGATAAGCCTGGTCGTGTCAGATGGACTGAGAAGTAAACCAATGGTGAGCGAAAAAAGCACCTGCGCTGAGCTTTGGCATGGAGAGAAAAAGTAGCGCAACGGCATTGAATTCTGAAGCATTAAAAGATATCTAAGTTGGATAAATTGCCGAATTGCATGACCATCCACCTCGACTATTAACCGACATAACCCTCCATGTACTCCCCAACATAAATTACAATTAGTCCTTAGTATCACTGAGACCTTAAGTAAAGTAGGCTAACCACTAAATAACTACTTCAGTGAAAAACAAAGGGAGCATGCAAAGTGAGGGAGTAGGGGATGAAATGAGGCAAGGAGAAGTGATCAGATAAGTGAAGGCCAATGAGGCAGCACTAAGCACAAGGGAAAGAGGGATGGCTCACTTGACAGAGGTACGTTTGAGTCTCTCCGTGTCACTCTCCCTCTGTATTTTGTTCTGGGCCGAGAGTAGATTCTCCTTCTGGATGGCCTCCCACGTGTTCAGTCTGCTGGCCTTCCTACCTCGCAGCTCCAGGACTGAGGGAGGAAAAGGAGAGGAGGAGGAGAAGGGAGGGAGAGAGAGAGGGGTAGAGTGGAGGAGAATAAGGAGACAGGTTAGGGTGAGTAAGGGCAAAGAGGGGGATTGGTAAGAAGAGGGAGGAAGAGATATCAAGGGGGAGGGGGGAGGGGGGTGTGGAGTGATGAGTTAGATTGCCCTGTCATATTTTTACATCATCAAAAATAACCCATTAAATAATAATCTTTCCTTTCATTCTTCACCCTCTCTGCCTCTTTGTTCATCTCCACAATTCTCTCTTTCTCTCCCCCGATGTACATGTTCCATTTCCCCCCCTTGCTCTTTCCTTCTCTCCTACATCCAAGCACTTCTCCCCCCTCCATCCATCTCTCACTTTCTCCATCTCTTCCCATCCACCCTGCCCTGCTGTCTCCTCCTCCATCCCCTCTTCCTCATCCCCCCCCCCCCCCTCTCCTCTCTCACTAAAGTGTCGGATCTTGACGGAGGGGATCTGGCGGATGTATCTTTTGATGAAGAGGTGGATGTGGGAGATGATGATGAAAGGCGGGGCGAGGGAGGGCCTGGCATGGTACTCCACGATCAAGTTGTAGCGCTGGAACTTCCAGTAGGTGTCACTGTGCTCCTGCACTTTGTTGAAGGTGTAGCTGTGTCGGGTTACAGATTCAGAATTATGATGCAGCCATTAGTGCTCTGTGTTTTTAAAAACACACTCAACCAGAAAAGTTCTACAGGGTCTAGTCTTGTGAAAGTCAAAGTGCATGTTAGACACATAGGTTCTACACAGTGCATTTCTATCTGAACGTTTTGTAACGTTCCTGCATGAAGGTGCCAGTGTTACCTGAACATGGCGATGAGCAGGTTGACCAAGAGGATGTTGGTGACCAACAGGTAGATGACCAGCAGGATGACCACCAGCCAGTTGGCGTAGGTGCTCATACAGGGCTCTTCACCGGCCTCGATGAGGGTGGTGTTGTTTGTACAGCTCACCTTCACCAGCTTGTCAGCTGTTGAAGAGGTTGAAACAAGTTCAGACTATCAAACTGTACCAAGCCGTACTCTGCTGGCACTTCCCTTTCACATTGCATCTTTCAGCATTGTTCGGGTTGTTAAAGGGATGTTCGGGTTGTTAAAGGGATGCTCATCTTGTCCCACAACATATCAGGTCCAAGCCTGCTTGTACCAGTGCTGAATGGCCATGACGATGTCTAAAACCACAGAGCAAGATCCAGTAGAGATGGGAGAAATGGTTGAAGAGCAAGAAGACAGCTGCACTTTTTAGTCAAAAGGACATACCATACAAACTTAGCCACATACCATCCATTTCATTTATGGGGATTTGTCCAAATATGTGTAGGTATGGCCTGTAGAACACTCTGCGAAAGATCCAATCGGGACGGGGGTCGTAGGAGTAGAGAAGTGCCTGATTGGCCACACCATAGGCCATGAGCCACACGGCCAGGAAGAAGAGGAAGAAGAACACGTCCTTCATCTAAGGATCAGGAAGAAGGGATGAGGGGTAAATGACCACATCGCTAACCCTTATCTGGGATCCATAAGCACACAATTACCGTTTCATTCATTCACATAGGGTGAAATCCTAACTCAAGATCCGTGCGCATAACTCGAATCATCACGCAAGTTTACGCAAGCAGATCTTGAGTTAAGATTCAACCCTTATTAAATTCATTCATTCACTTATTTGATTTACTCACATATTGAACCTTTATTTTATTAGAAAGTCTTGTGGTTTTTTAACCTCTTTTTCACACGATTACATTCAGATCCCTGGAATAGCTGCATGCAGACTAAATGAGGACACCTAAAACTACCTCAAAACTACCATCCAAAGTGCTGCCCATAGTTATAGACTTGTTAAAAAACAATGTTATAAGTAGTTTGAAAGCTGTAGGAAGAGATTTTTTTTAATTTCCACCTTCAAAACAAACCGAAGAAAAAGACAAATCCTAATGAAGTAAATAAAGTAATCTGTCTCTAATCTCCCTTATTCGTTTTTTGGCTCTCACCATTTTGCCCACGATGATGATCTTGGGGCCTAGCTGCTTGTGGATGGCAAAGATGTGGATGAGCCTGAGAGTGAAAACCATGTAGTCCAGGGCCATCATGGCCCGGCCAAACTCATAGGACCAGGGAAACATCCTAGAGTAGAGAAAACACATCTGGTTGCATTTGCAGTGTCCTACACGTACAAACTGTACGCAGAAACACGCACGCACACACGCAATCACCCACCCACCCACCCATTCACACACCCAACACACCCCCACACACACACACACACACATACCTGCAACACAAGCCCAGTGAAAAGAGTAGGATGGCTGTGAGATCACACTTGTTCCACATGTCCTGGATGTACGTCCTCATTCTCTGGTACACAGTGGTGCTGCCCACAAAGAAGGTCTGAGAAACAAATATAAAAGAGAGAGAGATGAGATGGATGCACACATTTTTTTATCTTTATATTTGTGTGTATGTCTAGAAATTGTGAGCATGTGTGTGTATGTGCATGTGACGTGTGTGTAATTCCTTTGTGTAACACATGTGTAAGTGTGGGTGTGTGTTTGGGTAATCATGTGGGTGAAGAGTGTAATAAGTGGTGTGTGTGAGTGTGTGTGCGTGCGCGCGCGTGCATGCATGCATGCGTGCACTGTCTTCTCTTCCAGCCTACCTGTCGGATCTCCTCACACACCAGGGTGAAGACCCAGAAGTAAAGCACCAACTCTGTGGTGGAGGGACCGTCAGGGGGCGGCCCCTTGAAGTCCACCAATAGGACGTAGGCAAACAGGCAGAGGAAGAGGAAGTACATCAGCACATTGCCAAGGAACGATGTGACGGGAGCAAACCAGAACTGCCGCCACCGCAGGAGAACAAAGGGAAGCTTAGGAGTGGCGGGAGAGGAGCCTGTGGAGAGATACACCATTAATGGGATCCTGTGGAGAGATACACCATTAATGGGAGTCTGTCATTCTCCCATTCAAACCCTTGGCCTTTGATCCATTCATTCAAAGATGAGACTCTGGTTAGATTCCAAACCAAATAATTCTCTCCTCTGTGTGGTTGACTTGCCATCAGATGTCTAGGCCTTAAAGATAATTTCAGTATATTTTACATGATACTGTATATACCCCTTGCTAATGATGAATATGACTTCAAGATACTGTAATGACACTGCGATGTCAAACATCGCACCCCTCTCCTTCAGTGAGAGCTGCGAATCGCCGATCAAAGGGGCTGTGCCATATGGTTACATGCCCCACGCCTAACCCTAACCGCAGTGTTAGATAGGGCTTTATGACAATGAAATAAATATTGCTTTTTCTTTTGCAGATCAAAACACACCTTTAGGATTGGCCCTTAGAGCAGCATAGTCCTCAGCATCCTCTTCACTGAGACAGGAATACAAGAGAATTACTGAGAGTCAACATGACCCCCCCCCCCCCCCCCTCCTCCACACACACACACACACACACATACTGTAAAAGTACTGAAATGTATGCTAAATAACTGGCAAATGATGTCACTGAGAGTGTGTTTACGTTTGCATGATGTCTGTGAGGGAGAACACAGTGGCATCTCCTCCGTCCATACTGTCGGTGTCTCGCCCATGAGGCACCTCCTCCGACTTCACCTCGTCATCCTGCTCCCTGAGAGCGAGAGAGAGAGAGAGAGAGAGAGGGGTGTGTACTCAATGTGTCCCCACCATGTGTTCTCCTTGGCAATGTAAGATGTACTATGGCCAAGCAAATAAAGTTTATAACACACAAAAACACACACGGAAAGAGAGAGAGAGAGACCGACAGACAAACCCAGAGAGACAACTAGACAGACAAACAGACACAATGACACAGGCACACACACAAGTACAGTGTGTAGCTGCTTACCTGAAGCAGATGAGTTTGGTGTAGACGAGGGGAGGCACAAAGAAGGTGGTGACCAGCTTCCACACCTCGGTGCACCTCTCCATGTCTCCCCACCAGATCTGAGACAGCAGAGACTGCCGGAGAAGAGAGGAGATCACTCACTGTCCTACGGTATGCTCTCAATCACCCGTCTTCTTTCTTTTCATTGATATTTTGCACCCAGCATCTGAAAATGTGTTTGACTACTTTTGAGCAGGTTTAGACCCATAGACCCAAAGCTGAGTGACCAGATCTATACCTGGTCCCAAGTAACAGAATCTAAACCAATTATACATAAATTTAACAACACTGACCACTGGATTTTGAAATACCTGCCCCTGCACTCCGGGTTTAGGACCTAACCCTGAATTCTGGGTTCAATAGACGATACGATAGCTTTATATATATTTAAAATAAATAAATAAATAATAATAATAATCCTGGATTGAGTAATTACCTAATAAATAGATGTAACCCTAAACTCTGGGATTGGTACAGACCAAAACCCTAAACCCTGGATTGAGTCCAGACGACCCATCCCTAGTCCTGGTGTTGAGTAAAGACCTAACTCTTGCCCCTGGTTTTTGACACTGACCTGCACCCCGTCGTGGCTGAAGAAGAGACGGGCGTCTGCTGCGGTGGCCATCTGCAGACAGGTGCCACCACTCCACACTGGGGACTTCCGAATAAGGAGAGTGAAGGAGCGGCTCTCGCTGCTCTGGTAGCATTCACTGAAGACGTCTGGACAGAGACAAAAGGGTCACATGACACACATTGTGACACACATGACACTGTACTGAGCATGACAAGAGAGAGGAAAGGGTCAAAGATTCAACAACAGGATTTGTCTTTCTTTTTTTTTTAAAGGTGGAAATTCAAAAAAATATCTTCCCACATCTTTGCCATCCGCAAGCAGCTAGGCCCCAAGATCATCATCGTGGGCAAAATGGTGAGAGCCAAAAAACGAATAAGGGAGATTAGAGACAGAGGACTTTATTTACTTCATTAGGATTTGTCTTTTTCTTCGGTTTGTTTTAAAAGGTGGAAATTCAAAAAAAATCTCTTCCTACAGCTTTCAAACTACTTATAACATTGTTTTTTAACAAGTCTATAACTATGGGCAGCACTTCGGATGGTAGTTTTGAGGTAGTTTTAGGTGTCCTCATTTAGTCTGCATGCAGCTATTCCAGGGATCTGAATGTAATCGTGTGAAAAAGAGGTGAACAACAGAGTCATGTTCAGCATAATCAGGGAGTATACGTCACGACTTGAAATGACTTGAGTGACGCTCAGTGTAACACAACACAACGCACTAATTGGTCATGCCTGTAGTATTCTTCATACACTGTCTAATCATATTCAACTCATTATCCATTGTCCACGTGCATGAAAAATGTATGATTTCTCCCCACATTGAATGCTATACACCCTCAACAGATCCGCACACAAATAGGAAGAAGGGTGAACAAATCACTAATAACAATAATAACAAACAAACAAACACACTTGCCCAACACAATTAACACTATAAGTACACAAACTACAACACCCTCACAGAACATACACACAACTAGGCTTAACTACCATGGGCCAGGTTCTCAAACTTCTGAGCCAGCTCTTTCATGGACAGTTTGGTCTCCGTCTCACTCTCCATCTTGGACAGCTCCCTCAGCATCTTACAACCACTCAGAGCACTGAGGACAGACTCCCCCGCCTGGGAGAGAGAGAGAGAGAGAGAGGGAAGAGAGAGAGAGGGAAGAGAGAGAGAGAGAAGAGAGTAAAGCAGAGCGGAGAGGGGGAAGAAAGAGAAAGGGAGAGTGAGAGATTATTATTATTTTTTTTTTTTTTTTGAATTTCCACATCTAGTGAAGCAGTGGCCTCACATTGCCTCAGAACAAAAGTCGGGTGTTCCTCTTCAGCTTCAGCTGTCCCCTTAAGCATGTACAGAGCACAGACAATCAGGTTAGCTGTCATTATGCCTCTCAAATAAACACCCAGTTTTGGCAACGTGAGGGCACTTTATCGTGAGGGCACTTTATCGTGCCCGGAGTCAAACTGACAGTAAGAAGGAGAACAAGAAAAGGTGTGAGGGACATGGACTATTGATATCTGTAATTCCTGTTGTATTGTTTTGCATTGGCAGCATTTCCTTGAGTTGTTGTTGCCAAGTGTTCTTATTCCAAAATGTATTAATTGGACCAAAATGACACCGGCACTAGTGTTAGGCGCTCTTGTGTTAAAGTGTTACCATCTCCCAGAAGTAGACAGCCATCTCGCTGCGATTCTGTAGCACGGCCCAGATGAAGAGAGAGGCCCAGGGAGAGGCACAGCGATGTTCCCTGTATAGACACTCACCCAGGAGCAACTTATTCACTTGCTGAGGGGAGAGAATGGAGAGAGAGAGAGAGAGAGAGAGAGAGGAGGGGTGGGGGGGGGAGAGACCATTGTGAGTCACAAACAAACTAAGGGGGCACTTCTTAGAGATAAGGACAACGCTGCTAGTAACAGGAGTTCCTAAGAGAGAGGTAATCAGAGATAAAGGCAATGCTGCTAGTAATAGAAGTTCCTGAACTACCTTGAGAGCTCTCCTTGTGCTCGTGCTGGGGTCCAAGCCCAACGGACTGTAGTAAAACGGCTGACACACATCCCCCAGGATATCCCATAATAAGCGTGACACCTATCAAACAAGAGGAAAAGCATACAAGTCATGCACATCGTGTAGTTGTAGCAGAGCACTGTTTAACTGAGCAAAATCAGTTAAACAATGACGTTAGTCTTGTGATGTTGACGACTTCACAAGCTCAATACGGAGAACCCCATTACGGTTTGGAATGTAATGTGCATTCTTTGTATGTGAGGTGCAGTATGTCTGTAATAAAAAATAATAAAGTTACATTTTATTTGAAATCTGCTTTTCAATCTCAAGAGTGGTATTGGTGAGTCCATTATGAAAAAAATGTTTAAATTTAAATCTGATTACATGTTGAACGGCAACAAAAACTCCTGACGAATTCAATGAGGTCAAGATCATTATCATCGTCTCCATGATCATCATCAGCATCATCAACTCGACACGCGGTGGGTGACCACATGCAACCAGCCCCCCCCCCCCCCCCCCCCTTACTTCATAAAGGCTGAGCTCCTTGGCCGACGCGGGTCCAGTCAGGGGGCTTAGGGGGCTCTTGGGGGGTGGTGACCCCCCTCCGTCCAACATGTTGGGCAGAGACCCCGCCAGACCCTGCCTCTCACTAAGGCGCCGCTGAAGCAGCGTGTAGACCAGGGTGCTGTCCGACAGCGAGTGGTAGAGGCTCTCCAAGCGCCGGTAGGTCAGGTAGTCCAGGATGTTGAGGCCGTTCTCGGTGAAGAGGCGCACAAACTGGGGCTTGTCGTTGACCAGAGCGTCTGTCATGGAGTCCTCAAGGTCCTCGTACTGCGAGGGGTTCAGAATGATAGTCAATATATTGTTAAACTTTGACATAGTGTTCATTAGGGACCAGCGCCTATTTGCTTCAATATCATAGGTCACCCGGCTGTTATTGGAGACAGCCGTTTGTTGGAGATTCTGCGGCTGCTGGAAGTTTTACTGTATAAAGTTTGCAAAAAAAAGTGTCCAGTAAACAATATTTTCCATTTGAATGTCTCCTGAATGCAGCGCAGGTGTGTAGCGCAGGTGTGTAGCGCAGGTGTGCAGCGCAGGTGTGCAGCGCAGGTGTGTAGCGCAGGTGTGCAGCGCAGGTGTGCAGCGCAGGTGTGTAGCGCAGGTGTGCAGCGCAGGTGTGCAGCGCAGGTGTGTAGCGCAGGTGTGCAGCGCAGGTGTGCAGCGCAGGTGTGCAGCGCAGGTGTGTAGCGCAGGTGTGCAGCGCAGGTGTGCAGCGCAGGTGTGTAGCGCAGGTGTGTAGCGCAGGTGTGCAGCGCAGGTGTGCAGCGCAGGTGTGCAGCGCAGGTGGTTCAGTTCGGTGAACTTGACTAAGACTTGACTGTTAGTTTCTAAAGCCAATAGGCTTTAGCTCAATGGGCTAACACTTGACTCTAGCTTATGCGGTACATCTAGAAATCATGGACCCAGCTTTCGAGAACTTTGAGAAGGGAGGGTCTTCTACCTCTGCCGACAAATGACAAGTTTGGGGCTCAGAAAAAAAGGTGGAAATTGTGCTTTCTATAAATCGAATTAAATCTCTATAGCTTGTGTAGACAGCTGACATCAGCAAGCCTCTACAAGTTAGCAACAAACGCTTTGTCCATGGGAGACATTGACGATACGACACAACCAGATTTGGAAGAGGAATAACGGTGCACGTGTATGTCCCTCCCCACCCGTCCATATGGAATGTTGGGAGCATATGCAATTTGTGGGAGGCCCTACGAGACCAGGCTAACACAGTGTGGTAGCACATTATATATGATTTGGGCCGGGTTCAAACCCAATCTGTCCATACATATACAAATGTTTCCGCACTACAGTATGCCTTCTCACATTGTCGAGTCGGATTGGGTTGGGGTATTATCTTGACAGAGTATTGCTTTTCTCAGTTTTCTGTATTCTATATTTCGTAGATTTTTTTGGGTCTCGTAATTTGTTTCCTGTTTTTGTCTTGTGATGCAAGATGTATTGCTACAGTTGAGGACAGTGAGTGAATGCACACACTGAACTGGAGCATGCAGATATCAAGAGTGTTTAGAGCAATGTAATTGATTTGATTTAAGACTTGTAACGTGTGACTGAAGAATGAAGAATTGTTTTTATTTATTTTTTATCCCATTTCAGAAGTCTGTATCCGAACAGGACAGAACTGTCTTTGCTTCATATAACTCTTTTACATTGATGTAAACGGCAGATCAATGGACACCATAAGCTAAATTACATAAATGAAAATAAACAGGTCAAATCTGTCACAGTGCTGTTTACTGGCTATAAGAAACTCACCCTCCATTGGATATCTCCGTTGAAGAGTTCACTCTTAGCGATGTCCACCCTGTTCCAGGCTACGGCAAGCTTCAGCTCCTCTGTGTACTCACTGGCCTCGCTGGACACCCGTTTACTGGCTGACAACACACGCACACGCGCACACACACACACACACACACACACACACACACACACACTATTAAAATTAAGTGAGGGATTAGAGTGCTGAATTGAATGCCAACCACATCTCAGCTATCACCAGTCAGGTTCTACCAGTTACTGTTCACTTGAATATTGGTTCAACTGAACACGCACGCACGCACGCACACACACACACACAGCAATTACCTCTGACTAGAGCTTTCAGGAGCACAGTGTCAAAATCATCAGGACCCTCCTGCTCGCCATGGAAGACTGTGATCAGATCTCTGTTCTGATATATACTCAGAGCCTACAGAGAAAGACAGAGAGAGAGAGAGAGAGAGAGAGAGAGAGAGGGGGGGGGGTATTAGAAATAAGGAAATGCTGCTAGTAGCAGGACTTCCTAAACTACCTTGAGAGCTCTCCTTGTGCTTGTGCTGTGGTCCAAGCTCCCCCAACCCCATCCCAACCTCCACTCACCCTGTCCACTAGTTTCTCCAGGTCCGCCTCAGCAGGAAAGTATCTCCTGACCCTCTCGCGGGCCCTGTCACGGAGCTCCGCACTGGGCCCCTCGCCTGCCTCGCCCTCAGGCAGGGGAGAGGTGGGGCTCAAGGGCACCGCCGAGAGGTCATCCAGCACCTCACAGATGAGGTCCGCGGCCGGGCCAGAACCAGCCAGGACCAACCAGGGAGTGGCCTTCTTCAGAGAGAGGTCAACTCTCTGATATAGAGGGAAAAAGAGAGGGAAGGACAGAGAGAGAGAGATCTGTTTGAATGTTGAATGTTTCATGAATGTTGTGTTCATGAAACATAGCTCAGAGTCAGAGATAGGTCAGAGTCTGAGATATTATAGAGCCCTTTCTCAAAAGTCAGAAAATCTGTCCTCTCCTCGATTCCTCTGTCCTCAATTCCTCCGTGACCCAGAAACCGATGTGTGGTCTCCATATTTAAGAGTGTATAAATTGTCCAACAGGTCGATTCCTCCCTGTCCTCGCCTCCTTGAGGAGGCGTCCCACTGAAGGACACAGGCTCGTACCCTGAATGAGTAAGACTTTGCAGGCATTCTGCTTACGTGTCAAACTCATGCCCACTCGTGGATCCACTGTATCTTTGACGATACGTAAATTAATTATGAAGATTCAACAAAGCGCGGAATACATTATCCACTAATTATTTTCATAATGACAAATAATAAACGTGTGTGGGTGAGGCAAAATCAACTTTCTCACAGACGAAAGTGGCGTCTTATATAGAGTTGAGCAGCGGACAACAAATTGAACCACTCATCAGATATAAATATTTACCATCTACAGTTAATGATCATTTTTGTTGCGGAATCCTGTAAAAGATCAGGCTTCCATATTTGCTAGGCTATTGTATAATCTTTCATATAATCATTCACTAGCTGCTAGTCTAGGCTACACAGCATTTATTCGGTCATTTCAATAGGTGCATCACCATGTAGAAGAAAATCAGGTGAGGAACATCCAATTTCTTACGTTTGTTTCCTTTCACCCTCACGTCCTCGTTCACTCTCCTAGATCCCTCTCCTCGTTTCCCTGTGACGTTTTCAGTAGGACGCGAGCGGAGGACAGAGGAGAGGACACAAGGAATCGTGTGACTAACAAATGAGAAAAGGCTATAGTGTTGTTGTCATACCTCCAACATAGCGGCTTCCCCTGAGATGAGCATACACAGCACCGGGATCTCAATACTGCCGCTCCCTGTTAACACAACAGGTCATGGGAAGGGTTTTAGGAGAATGAGGGTGTTAGGAATTCCTGTGCCTAGACTCCTTACTCCACTCACTCAGTCCCCCACTGGCTCCAAGGAGGGTGGGGTCATGTGTTCACCACATCTGGCAGGTGCCGGGGAGGTTGGGGTCATTGGGTCATGGGTCTCTGGCCAGGTCCTTCCCCACCTCTGATTGGTTCCAATCAGGGTCTACCTGCTTACCCTTTAAGTCTGTTCACAGTTCACAGTTCCAGCACTATGCTTACTTCATGGACAACCATACCTTGGCTATTGCTTTGTGTGTACCTAGTGTTGAGTGCATCAGTACTACAGTAAGAAGACATTCTTTGAGTTCGGGTGCAGGAATAATGACTCATACCTGGCCTTAATGGGAGTGAATTTACTGAATAAAGTATTTGTCATTGTTTGATTTCAGCAAATCGCAAGACTGCGAGGCGTGGCTCAGAATCAGAAATGTATGGTGAGCAGGTACTGGGGGAAGGTGCTGTGGGAGATGATTGATGCAAGGTAAAGCCAAAGGCTGTGCAACCGGCAGTTTCTCCCGGTCTTTCTATTCAGTAAAGAAAATCCAAGTTTGAAGGGTGGAAATGTCTGGGAACAGGACTAGCTACGTGTGGTTTTAATTTCTCATTTCCAATTATTATGTACATTCATTTATGCTCATTCAATCTGTCATCACCCTCACCACTACGTATATTTCCTCTGGTTTCCTTCTGTAGACCACTTCCAACACTTCCCGTCAATAAAGCGCTCTGTGTTACAGCTTGCCTTATTCCCCCTGACCGGGCAAGGTGTCAGTGGGCCAATAACCCTACACCTAGACAAACTTCAACTGTGGCCTGGAGGGTGTGAAACCAACTGAGGAAGACGTTTGTCATCATTTGAACTTGACCAATCACACCAATGCAATGTGTCTTCAAACGGAGGAGCTTCAAAACCGGCACAGAGGTGGGATGTGGTAAAGAGAAGGGGCACGTGGGGGGGTTCTGTGGGAGACAGTGGTAAGGAGAATAACCAACGGCTAAACGGCTATGCGCTGCTCGATATGGCCGGCGCTCCTGTTCAGTGAATGAAGGCCAGTCAATGAGTGAGTGAAGAGATTCTGGTGAAGCGAGATTGATGGGTCACAGACCGGCAAACAGAAGGGTCTCCCTCACAGATTGTTAGCGATAAAATGATGGCAAGATTGTATTCATGAATGTAAATCACTAAACCATCTCACCTATACCTAACATTCTAGGTCTTGAGGTACCTGCGTCTGGTCTCCTAACCTTTGTCTCCACTGCAACACTACAATTGTTTTTCCCGATTGTGGTACCTCATTGGGAACCTAAAGTCTGTGTTTTTTTCACTCATACAAATTGATTAATAATCTAAGCTGTGTTCTTCTGGCAACGATAAATAACAAATAGCAACAATACCACTGGTTTTGCACGGTTTGAAATGTATGGAAAGTGATGATGAAATAACTCTGTAAGTGTCCCACACATTGCAGCAGGACACAAATGCAGCCCCAGATTCCTTGCTGGTGGTTTTTATCAGATACCCAAATGTAATGGTTTTATGTTACGTCAAAGAGGATAATGCAAAGTAGGCAGCCTATCCTCGGGTTCATGTAGTCTACTTTCTTCTTGTAAAACTAGTTTTTGCCACCAGTGGGCAAACAATGACCACCCTATAGTCGAGCCTGTAGTCGTTACTTCACCTCGGCCGAGCAGCTGTGCCCCATTTTTCATATAATGCCCCCTCTATAACTTGTGGCAGCTGATGGGAGGCGCGCGACTTATTGATTATATCCGATTAGATTATGCATCAGCAAAAACACCTGATTCTTTTATGAAATATTTATGCTGTTGGTTAATGAAATACAGTCATGGGTCTACATCATTTTGTGTAGGGAGGAGAAACCGGCAAGTGGATAGGAGTCAGTTTACCGTCTCAACTTGGCTGCATTTAGCAGACAGCACTTCATATTACAGAGTAAGGTTTTTGCACACAATGTCTGCACAGCCTAGGGTTCAAATCCCATCAAACTTCCTACTCCATCATCTGTTTTATCTATCGTTTCTGCTCTCAATAAAGCCAAACAGCAATGCCTCAAAAAAGAAAGAAAACTAGGTATAGAAAAAGTTTTGCCTCCAATGTCCCAGAGTTTTTCCCCACATATGGAGGGCATGTGTGTCTCACCCCAGATCCCGGTGCGCTGGTGGGAGATGTAGTCCTCCATGTTGGCCCTGAAGGCTGTCTCCCCTCCACGGCGGCCTACACTCCCATCATCCACCAACAGGAAGGCCTGGTAGTTATTATCCAGACAGCAGGAGTCACGTGACGTGTTCTGCACATAGTAGCGTGCTGGGAAACTACCCTGAGGGTGAGGAGGAGGGGGAGGGAGAGATGGGGGAAGGGAGATTTAAAGGGAGGGAATGTAATACTGTAATTGTATACCAGGGTACCAAATACATTGTGTATGTGAGTGTATGTGTGAGTGACAAAAGAAAGATAGTGAGCGTGTGCATATGTGTGTATTTGTGTTTGTGTGTGTGTGTCTGCATGTGTGTACCTGAGCATTGACAAGCTGCTGTCTGTTGTGCACCAGACCCCAAGGAGCCACACCCACTGCGATGACCTTCTTCTGGGAAAGCGAGGGGGCGGCCGCTCCATGATCCCTCACTGCCTCCCCCACGCAGCGGCCCACCCCCTCCCTCAACCCCCCTGTGAGTATCCATGCCCCTGAGAGACGGAGGGAGAGCAGGGCAGGGTGAGAGGAAGAGGGAGAGAGAGTGGAGGAAGGAGAGAGAAAAAGAGAGAGTTGTACGGACCATAGCTTGTTTAAAGTGTTTCAACATGATGCAACACAGCTTTAATGTACAATGCACACACACACACACACACACACACACACACACACACACACACACACACACACACACAGAATAAATATAAACATTCCAGACAGACAGACACAGACACACACACACAGGAATAGGGGGTAGGGGGCTTGATTTAGAATTCAGTTTCCGAGCTTGCAGTTCTCACCAGTGCTCTGTGCTGCCCTCACCAGCCCTTGTCTCAGTACCTCCCTAACCCAGGTCTTGACCTTCTCACGGCCCTCCCCCCCCACCACGGAGACCACCAGGTTGGGCGAGGGCAACCCCCAGTGGGCCGACATCAGGGTGTACACGATCTGAGGGGAGGTGTCGCACGACAGACGCAGGTACTGACCAATAGGGAAAGAGAGACGGGTGAGGAGACAATTAATCGATAATCATTTGGTAATCACACCCCTGTTTTGTGCAAGCTGTATCAACTGAACAGCAATGATAAAAAAAAAATACAACAGTCTTGTTATGTGATATGTGTCTAATTATGTGATGTCAATGAATGACCTATTCACTTCCCTAGCCATAGTTAGCATCAGAAGACTTGCATTAGCTGTAATTGCTCTCTGATCCAATCAGTCACTTGACAAAATCATCCAGTTGCACATATTAGTCATTCCATTGTTAAGATTTGATGGGCACTAAGCCAGCCTCCTAATACTCTAATTAACCTGCTGCCAATGATGCTGATAGATGTACGTTTGTGTGCGTGTGTCCTACAGTAAGTGTTAGGGTTAGGGTTATAACTTTGTTATACCTTTGTTATAACTTTGTTATACCCTGGGTTAAATGAGTAAGTGATGAACACACACTGCCATCAGTGGCGTCATCAACAAAGGCCAGAGGGCAAACCTTTGACACCACAGTGTATGTGTGAGTGTCCGCGCACACGTGCGTGTGTGTGCGTGTGTGTGCGTGTGTGTGTGTGCTGTTTGTGAGTGTGTACCCACATGGCTGTGCCTCCTCCCAGCCCCAGCGAACTCTAACTCTCCAAAGGCATCAGTGGGGTAGTCCGAGGAGTGCTGGGCACTGTCCCACTGGCTGACGATAGCCGCCCCAAAATAGTCACCCGTGGCGATGGAGCCATGCGTCTCCCGCACGCCCCCGCACTGACACAGTGCACCATTACTGACAGGGAGAGAGATGACACACACATATTTACAATGCGTATTACTGAAAGAGAGGTAGCTTTACATAGACTCGTGGACATCTCGCCCCCAGCCTGTTGTGCACAGTGCATATAAGCCTGGAATAACACAGACTCAGATGTGGCCTTTGTGGTAGCGGACTTAGTTGAGTAAAGTATTTATATTGTTTTTGCTTTTAGCGAATCATTTGACTGCAAGGCATGGCTCCGAATCGGAAATGTGTGGTGTGTGTGTGGGGGGGAGATGATGATTGCGAGGAGTGTGTCAGGAGTTTTTTCCGATATTTGTTTGGGTAAACAAAGGGCAAGTTTAACATCATTAGAGGCACACCCACACATGAACACAACACAGAGGAAATGACAACGCAACTGTATTGTAGTACTCCAGAAATCGAGAGGCTTTACCTAAAGGAATCCTCTACGAAAGTAGTGCACACCCTCTTCTTGATGATCTTTGGGATCCAGCTCTGTTGGAGAAAGACAACAGTATGTTAGTGGATTGTAACTGTGAACTCAACATCTTATGCTAACATTGGTTTGGTTGCACTTTTATTACTGTAACATTTAAAGGTGCAGTATGTAAACACTCCATCTGCAAATAGCCATAACTAGCCAATTACATATCAGTAGTAATAAATTAATGAAATTTCATAGTAAAAGAATATAATTCTTGGAACGCTGTCTGAACCTAGAGGTTTGCTGCCATGAGTATGCGGTCCAAACATTTGAGTGTTTTTTTTATTGTACAAACAGTAGCATCTTCTTGTTTCATGATTGATCGTTTTTAGAGGTTGATATACACACACACACACACACACACACACACACACACACACACACACGCACACACACACACACACACACACAACAAAAGCTTGCAGAGGTCTGGAAAAAAGTATTGTGGACAGACTACAGTCAACTTGCACTACTACAGTCAACTATTGTCAATTATTTTTGCTGCTACCCTGAACCCTGTCATTGTTTTATTATTATTATATTATATTGTTGATTTGTTTGATTGTTGTTGAACAAAGAGCTAGATTCCAAAACCATTTCAATATATCACTTACAGCTGTTTGCAATGTACATGACCAATACAATTGTATTTGATTTGATCCTCTGGCAAAAATCTGCCTCAGGGGGTTCAAATCCTGAACACGATCCAGAACAGAGGGCAAACTTTTCAACCTCAACAGATTCAAGGCAAAGAGCAAAATCACCAACACTTGTATTGTAGAGCTCCATTTCACTGCTCCCTCGGAAGAGGACCTCTAATGCATCCTGGATTCAGAAGAGGACCTCCTGGATTTTTTTACAAAGGCATACAAGCTCCTGGGTCTGGCCCTGAACATAAAAAAGACTAAAATCCTCAACCAATCACTGCCTGGTAAAAATACACCAGTCCTAGCAATACATGCTGTCAATACCACCCTTGAAAATGTGGACCCCTTTCCCTACCATGGCAGACTCTCCTCCCAAGTGAACATTGACATGGAAATACACCATTGCCTAAACTGTGCCAGTGGAGCCTTCTCAAGAATGTCTTTGAGAATCGCAACATCCGGATGAGAACTGAAATCGTGGTCTTAGAAAGCAGTAGTGCTCCCCACCCTACTGTGGACCCCATACATGGACCCCATACAGTAGGCACCATAAAGCCCTGGAGTCGCACCACCAAAGATGCCTCAGCAAAATCATGATGATCAGCTGGGAAGACAGGCTCACCAACACCAGCGAGAGGACATGCACATGCTATTGGGTCAGGGCTACTAGGGATTTAAGAGCCGTCTGAGGGCTTTAACACCAGTGTACACAGAGTGAGAGAGATCATAAGATCATGAGAGGAAGGGGGAGAGAGACAGTGTATGGAATGGCTGGAATGCAAGGAGCCAAAAAACCCTATTCATGTCGATATAAGAGGGAGAAACAATACTGAGAAGGAGATTCCATCATCACATGCTCTATAGTCAGCTGACTGGCTCTGTGTGTGTGTGTGTGTGTGTGTGTGTGTGTGTGTGTGTGTGTGTGTGTGTGTGTGTGTGTGTGTGTGTGTGTGTGTGTGTGTGTGTGTGTGTGAGTGTGTGTGTGTGTGTGTGTGTGTCCATTTTGTAACTGCACATTACTATTAGGAGATTTCCGAACATATTTTGTGAGAGTTAAGAATGTTCGGTTGAACAATATTCAAGTGAACAGTAACTGGTAGAACCTGACTGGTGATAGCTGAGATGTGGTTTGCATTCAATGCAGCACTCCAATCCCTCACTAAATTTTCATTAAAGGTGAAAGTGGAAGTTCAGTTGTTAAGTGTTTATCTACAGTACATTTTCTGTTTCAGTGTTGACTGTGTTTATCATATGAAATATTGTCAATACATTGTTGGCCTCATTTAACCACACTATCCTTCATTTTAGGCTAACAGATGTTGGCAAAAAAAAACTATGTTCATGGCGATGTGGAGGGGTGCCTTTTCTGTCCAATAAGGTAATTTCTGGACATTATTTTCACTATTTAGAGGACCCCTTTTGACTAAAGAGCACCCCCAAGAGTCAAGAGATTCTCAGCTTTTATTTGATGGTATCTGTGTACATAATGGTTTCACCATTCAGAAAATACACTTTTTAGACCTCAGACTACCAAAAGTGATGGGACAGATTCATCATATGTCCAAATTAAGCAGTCATGTTCAGTATTTGGTCAACAATCCTTTGCATGCAATAGCTGCCTAAAGCCTGCAACCTATTGACCCCTCCAGGCACTGGGTCTCTTCTCTAGTGATGCTCTGCCAGACCTGTACTGCAGCCATCTTCAGTGTGTTTTGAGGACGTTTTGCCTTAAATCTTCAGCAAATTAAATGCATGTTCAATAGGATTTATGCTGTGGATTTTGGGCAGTTGCTTTTTTTCTCCACACTTTACACTTGTCATCACTCTACATGTTAATCTTTGTCTCATCTGTCCACAATAACCTTTTCCAACACTCAGGATCCTTTTGGTACTTTTTAGCAAACCATAACCTGGCCAAACTGTTTTTGTGGTTAACTAGTGGTTTGCACCATGCAGTTCTGCTGGTGAAGTTTTCTGCGGATGGTAGTCTCTGATACATTCATGCCTACTTCTTGGAGAGTGTTCCTGATCTGTGGGACAGTTAGTGTTTTGGGGGGTTTTCCTGATATTTCAGCCTCATAATGGCTTCCCTGACTTTCATTGACGTTTCTTTGGTACTCATGTTGACAAGACACCAATAGCTGACTCCAAAGGTAATCTCCAAAGGGCTTTACTCAAACATAAAGCCTAGAATCAATACTAGGCATTGACAACTCTCTTATGACTGTACAAATGATGTGACAGAACACACCTGATGAACCAGAAACACCTGTCAAGGCAATATGCTGGTAAAGATGCATCATAATCATAGAATACCATGACAACAAACCTGTCTGGGGACAAACATAGTAAGTTTTTTTGCGTGATAAAATATTTGTATTCAATATTCGAGACATGTGTACTGGTACAAGTAGCGTGGCAAACATGAGCTGTCACTAATGAAAACGTACTACGTAAACGTTCTAACCTGCGCCGTTTTTGACAGTCTCCGTTTCTGTGATGATGGGGAAATCGAAATATTGAACACTAGTCAATTTTATTACGGTGGGATCAAGTTTGACAGCCAAATATCTGCCTTGTCATGTCTGTGTTAAGCATTGTGCGCTTTTATAGGGGGACTATGCATACAAAGTGTTGTAATTTCAGAATGGTGAAACCAATACGTATACAAATACCATAAAATAAAAGCTGAAAATCTCTACTTTAACGTCATAATAATTGTATGAATTCAAATCCAAACTTTTGGAGTTTAGAGCCAAAAGAAGACTTCAGTGTACCATTACTTACGTAGGGCACCGTATATCCTAGCTTCTCTTCAAAGTACACTTAGTACAAATTAAATGTATGTATTGTCTGTGAACCTGGGTATGTGGCCTTACAAGACAAAGTGCAATAAAAAGTCTCTCTCTCTCATAGCAATCAAACACAACCATTCAACCAACCAGTGTTTCTCTTGTTTATAGCCAACCTCTGCCTATCCTCCTCTTTTCTTTTTCTCTGATCAATGAGGTTTGTGTTTTGCATCATTGGTTTTCAAGAGCACAGTCCTACATGGTCAAGCTAGAATTTTGCTCAAAACTTACAACTAGAAATCGTTCAAATTGTTGGTACAAAGATTTTTGCTACACGTTTTTGGCGTTGTACAGAATCTTTCTGTCAGATACTTAACAGCTGCCAGCTGCTGTGTTCAGATGACGTGTCATGTGTCCGACCTCGTCTTTTACTGTCAGTTTATGTTGGCAAAGGGTCGACAACCGGCAGCTTATGTTTGTTTGTTTTTCAACGTATGTTTTCACAGCAACACCGACTGAGACTCTCCCGCCAGTGTGTGTGTGTGTGTGTGTGTGTGTGTGTGTGTGTGTGTGTGTGTGTGTGTGTGTATGTATGGAGACAACAGACAAATTGCTGAAATTAACATGTGTATGTGTATACAGGGCTCCTTTGCAAAAGAGACCTTGGTCTCAATGGGACTCCCTGCTAAAATAAAGGTTACTTAAAATAAAATCTTTCAAAAGGAGAATAGAACCAGTGTCTTACTTTAATAATTCTCAAATTATGGATAATTCGATTCTCTATCTACTTATTGTGCCTAACTCTGTGGAATGTATGATCATATTCTGGCGTGCTGGGGGAACATATTTGATCACACTAGGCCATTGACAAAAGTTCTGTCTTTCACTCAAGATTAAGTTCCAACTCGTCTGATGTAGAGAAAACAAAGAAGTAAGTCTTCCTTCTTCTAGCATTGTGACCCCTGGTCCTAGCATAGATATGTTTTTCTTATGATGACTGATGTATAGCTGATTCAATTACTTTAGACAAATATAGTTGTTGTAAATCACTTTGGATAAAGCCGTATGCTAAATGTCAAAAATGTAAACTGCCGTGATCGAGCCCCGTTTGAAAGAAATACCACCACATGCCTGAGGAAATGACATATGACAACCACATGTCTGAGCTTGTTTTGAGACATTCTTGAATTTTCATCACACCTCCATAAAGGACTTTCTTCTTTGCTGTCAGTGGACACGCAACACAGGCAGACTGACAGTACTTTGTCCATAGGGCAGGGCTATAGGCTTACACTACCCAGCATGGGTTATCTGTTTTGACCGCAATGGTTTTGACAATTGACTGGCGTCAGCGTTTTCCATGGCTGCGTAATACTTGGAAGGAGTTGCCATCCCAGCACAGTACAGCACTTAGTCTGCATCCTACACTTCCTTATGCTTGCATTAATGAGTAGCCTACTTTATGTAGCAATTGACAGTCAGTGAAACATTAACCCAGAAACAGAATCACCTGGTGCAAAAAAAGACTAGCCACAAATGTGGCATGCGTCCCATGCTCGCAGCCAACAAGGTATGGGATATTTAACGCACAGATGT
The DNA here is from genome assembly GCF_951799395.1 of Argentina silus. Classification (NCBI taxonomy): domain Eukaryota; kingdom Metazoa; phylum Chordata; class Actinopteri; order Argentiniformes; family Argentinidae; genus Argentina; species Argentina silus. The sequence continues at coordinate 18,886,179 of NC_139663.1, forward strand.
TTTTAGTGAACTCAAACCTGATCTTTCTCGGATTTTCTTGTCCCCTTTTTCCCTCCGCCTCCTTCGTTTTCTTTCTCCGTTTCGTTCATTGCGCACTCTCCTTCTGTCTCGTCTCCACTACCGAGCGGCTAAATCCTTGTTGAAGTCGCAAGCCGAGCCACATATACAGTATAGAATCAATGTAGAAGTTTGAAGTTGGCCGATAGAGACCAGTGCACTATAGCGATGTGAAAATATGTGGAGTGGCCGCCTTGGGCATTCGCTGCGCTCCTCCCCCAAACAGTCACGGAGAACTACATCAAGACGTTTAGCCTTTTCGCTCAGGAAAACACCTGCAAGGAAAACAGGTATGCCGAACCGGTATGTCACAACAGAGGAGTTCTCGAGTGGAAGAAGAAGGATGTTGCCTACTTGGGAAAGGGGGCAGTAGATAGTACCATGGCGATGTAATGTCAAGCCTAGATGCGTCGCGCATTGCCCTCCTGCTTCTCCATCCTTGACCTAAATGATCCAACTTTGACCAAACTTTAACTAGGCTATATTTTGTCACCAAGCATGCAATATTTGTATTTACTTTCGATTATTTACCTTAGAAAATCTAACCTATCACTATCCTAAAGCATTCTTTATAACATTTATGAACCATGTGACTAAGTGCCATGACAGAAAAATAACCAAAATAGTTTTATGATAAAGTTTTGAAAATAATGTCATTTTGTCATGTCAATAAAAGATATAAATTAAACATAAAACTTGGACAAATAAAATCTTTCAGTGTTACAACGGTTTTGGGAACATCAGGAAAGCTAATGTATCATTATGTAACAAAAATGCACTTCAAAGATAATAATGCACTTCAAAGCGTATAATGTTACAGTGCATTCGGAAAGTATTCAGACCCCTTAATTTTTTCCACATTTTGTTATGTTACAGCCTTATTCTGAAATGGATTCAATAAATGCTTCCCCTCATCTATATACACACAATATCCCATAATGACAAAGCCAAAACATGTTTTTAGAAATGTTTGCTAATTTATTAAAAATAAAAAACTGATATCACATTTACATAAGTATTCAGACCCTTTACTCAGTACTTTGTTGAAGCACCTTTGGCAGCGATTACAGCCTCTTGGGTATGACACTACAAGATTGGCACAACTGTATTTGGGGAGTTTCTCCCATTCTTCTCTGCAGATCCTCTCAAGCTCTGTCAGGTTGGATAGGGAGCGTCAGTGCACAGCTATTTTCAGGTCTCTCCAGAGATGTTCAATCGGGTTCATGTCCGGGCTCTGGCTGGGCCACTCAAGGACATTCCACTCCTGCATTGTCTTGGCTGTGTGCTTAGGGTCATTGTCCTGGTGGAAGGTGAACCTTCGCCCCAGTCTGAGGTCCTGCTCTGGAGCAGGTTTTCATCAAGGATCTCCAAATCATGTCCAATCAATTGAATTTACCACAGGTGGACTCCAATCAAGTCGTAGAAACATCTCAAGGATGTTGAGATGGATGTCTCAATGGAAACAGGATGCACCTGAGCTCAATTTAAAGTGTCATAGCAAAGGGTCTGAATACTTGTGTAAATGTGATATCAGTTTTTTATTTTTAATAAATTAGCAAACATTTCTAAAAATCTGTTTTCGCTTTGTCATTATTGGGTATTGTGTGTAGATTAATGACGGAAAAAAATAATTGAATCCATTTTAGAACATGGCTGTAACAAGAAAAAGTTAAGGGGTCTGAATACTTTCCGAATGCATGGTATATATTGTATATGTATATACAATGCATACCATGCACGGTATAATTGCATGGTACGCATGGTATCATTTTTAAATTTGAGTTGAAGTCTAATCTTCTCTCGCCTTAAGTTTAGCGAATTTAGATGACAAAAAATATTATTATAGCCTAGAAAAACTAACATTTCTAAACAAGAATACAGTGCTGACGTTTGGTTCTTCTGTCCAGAAGACGGACATGCAAACTGGTGTAATGGTTGCAGACTCTGATTTTAGAAGGCATTCGGCTAGCTGGATTGAATCACCAGGGAGATTGAAATTCCTATGGTAGCTGTCAGGAAGTATGTTGCATTGCAAGCAGTGAACAACAGTTGGTGATTAAACTGTTTTAAAATGATACCCCACAAACAAATTGGCCCGAGACATGTGGTCTAAAACTAGCAAAAGCTATGCAAGATGCGGGATTGAACAGCTGTCAGTTGCCACGTCGTTTGCCAACCATGATTTGTTTATTTCCATTGTTGTCTCAGGCATGTCCACCTACAGTACATGTCCTGTTGACCTGTTTATGGCTGCTAGGTTGGATATAGGGCACAAAGTACACCAGCATGCTTTGACCAACTTGAAATGAGGTTTATTGCCGTTACAGCGGTGCTTTTAATGGGAAATGAGTGACTCCACTTGTCCTTGTCCTTATTCTAAAGGTTGAGGGGAGGTGAGCAACGGCAATGGGATCTGCTGTTTCGTATAATTCACCCATATATGATTAGTTGCAATAGTTTGACCATGGTTTTACAGTATTTTATACTGTTTTGTCTTGGCAGAGTGGTAAGCTTGGTGTGGGACAAGGCAGAAGGATTCGTAGAGAGAGACGATAGATACAATAGTTCTCCTGTGCTGGGCTCTCTCTCTTTGTGGCCTTTTGTTTTTCAAACAAGGTCAATGCTGGGCGGTACCTGCAGGCATCCTCTATTGTTAATTCCAGACTTGTATAGACCCCTTGCATCTCCACCCTAGTTCCATTGTGGTGCCTCACCCCTTCCTTTTAACCTCCCATAACCCCTACCCTTCATTGCTCACAGATCAGAGAAAGGACTGGATAGGTGAAAGCAATGCACTGGAGACTCCACTTAGCCTACTGGAGAGCTAAGGAGTTACCGCCTCAATGCTTAGACTCATCCAGCCCTCTTCAATCGATATATAAAAGCTAAGCACTATGGAGGAATGGGCTAAAGGCCCAAATGTAACTAGGGGGCCCTGTGTGGAAACAACCAACCAAATCTATCAGAAGGCAAGAGGCGGAGCTACTGCCATCTTGTTTATACCCATTCAATCCATTCAGATCTACACGTATCTAGGGAGTAGGGGCAAGGTTTTGCCCATACAGTAGGTCTCAGTTACTCCTTGGGGAACTATGCCATTTCCGGAACTAGAGGAAGTCACCATACAAATATAAACACCCCTCTCCCAAACTCGGGAAGTTATTACGTCCATAGTTTCCCATGATGATAACTGTACAACATCCCTCTTCCCTGTGATCAAGCACTTTGGGTGTGAGACTTCTCAGAACATGTTCTTTTTTTGTAGGCAGAACTGGGACAAATGTAACAGGGGTTAACTGCTTTTCTCCAATCAGAAACAAGTTAGAGAGATGAAACTCACTCAGTACATGCTGTTAGGTTTACTCCCTGCATGAAACAATTCAGTCAAATACATTGCCCTGCATCAGTAACTGGACAGTGAAGCAATTCAAACAATTACTATGAGGTTGAATAATAGATTTTCTGCTTTTATTCTATGGTATTTGTGTACATACAGAAATGACAACTTTTTTTACATAGTCCCCCTATTTCAAGGCACCAAAAGTAATGGGACAGATTCAATAATCCATTACTTTTGGTTCTCTGAAATAGGGGGACTAGGGCTAAAAAGTGTTTTCAGTTGAGAATCTCTACTTTAACCACATAGTAATTGTTTGATTTCAAATCCAAACCTTCGAGTATGGGGGGCACTTAGTGGCGTAGCACACTAATGTGCTTGCCATGTAATCGCAAGGTTCCTGGTTCGATTCCGACCCTCGACCTATCTTGCATGTCATCCCTCCTACTGCCTCTATCCCAATAAAGCAGAAATGCCCTAAAAACATATTTTAAAAAAAACAACCTTCGAGTATAGAGCCAAAAGAAGAAAAAATGCTTCACTGTCCCATTACTTACGCAGAGCACTGTATCTCAGCACTGTGTGTGTGTGTGTGTGTGCGTGTGTTTTGTGTGTGTGTGTGTGTTTTGTGTGTGTGTGTATTGAGGAAACATCATGCACACAAACATCCTGTCATTTTAACTAGCATACACAAAAGGTAGGTGTGTGTGTGTGTGTGAAGAGTGTGGGGGGGGGGCTCCCTCAGGGCCAGGGAGGGGACGTAGAGAGACAGTACAGGAAACCGTAGCCCTGTATTCGGACAACTCAGGAAACCCACTTCCTGCTAGCCATGACTAAGGGCATATGCTAATCTTTGAGGCTACAATATACAGTGCCCTGCATAAGTAACGGGACAGTGAAGCATTCTTTCTGCTTTTCATTACTATGAGGTTAAAGTAGAGATTCTCAGCGTTTATTTGATGGTGTCTCTATGTATCGGAATATCGAGACAGTTGACATTGGTTGGGGTTTTCACACTAGAGAGAGACTGACGAACATGAGGAGTCAGTCACAAACAGGAGAAACCGAGTGAGGTACTTACAGGAGCTACTCAATACTTACAAAGAAAGCATTCATTCAACACCCATCTTCAACTTCCATTATTTTGGCGTTGACATGAAAGATAATAATAATAATAATAATAATAATAATAGGACTCCTTTAGTTCCTGTGGAGTGAAATACTTACGTTAATTTCTTTCAAATATGAAATCGTTTGGTCCAAAAGTCGAATGTCCATGAGAGATACAGAACAATGACTAACATTGGGAGACAGCATTCCTTTAACACTGATATCACATGTGCTTTGCATTGGCCTGGATGTGTCACACACCAGCAAACTTGAACAGAGCCAGATTGTGTTCAGAAAGGCCTAAAGGCCAGGATGAACGCAAACTAGGAGCCACTGTTTTGGTAACAGAGGTAGAGATGCACAGTTGTGACAACATCAGACGGCCACAATCTCTCGCTTGTTTCTGACCCACTACCTTTCTCTTGGACCCGTCACACTGGGTCCATATAATGGCCCAAAGAGTCCCAGAAAATAATTCCTGAACTTCCCTCAATGATCATTGATGGGTTTCACTTATCCAAGGCCCTATTCCATTATTTTTGAAAACGCAACCATAGGGTGATTGGATGTGAAATCAAGGGTCCCATGACACAAATTCAACCAATTCAGTCAAATCACGAGTGAAAACTCTAGAATGGCGAAATGAGGCATTCGCATACTACTCGCAGGATTCAGAACTTTCATGGTCACTGGACAGAACCCTAAATGACAATTATATATTTGCAGTGGCAAAGGAATCCATTCCTATGATTTCATTTTCCAACAATTGCTTCTTTGTGCGAGTGTTCAATGCACTCAACACTGCTGCAATGACTTCACCTCCCTGTTATGGACATATTTTGGATTAAGATAAGATAATGAGAACAGCTTGTCGGACAGCGCCACCTAGTGTTCATCCATGGCTTTTTCTTTCCTCTTTGATATGCAACCCACCCCAACGAATACACAGACCATTCTTTTCAAAGGAAGTATGTTCCAGTTAACCCCTGATATGCATTTTTGGAGCTGCGTGACACGTCTCTAAAGGTATACTGCGTATTGTGACAGTCACGAAACAGCAGTGTGACTACCAGCAGGGATAATTAGCCGAATTGAAGACAATTCACTTGGCAGCCTTTTTGTTATGAGCCTGTCATCTTGCATTGCTGTGCTCGTGTGCCTAACAGAACCACTAGGCAATGAAACTTGAATGAATAAAACGTCTTGCTTGGGTAAATGTGAAACATCTGTCATTCCACTTACCGTGGTAACATCATGTGGCATTAGGTCTACTTTTAAAGAAACAGGACATATTTAAGCTGAATTTGGTGAAAGATGTGATGCCGTATCACTGTATTTGTTGAGTGATTAGTTGTGTGGTGGAACTGAAGAGTAGATGGAACTTATCAGAGTAAGTTTTCCCAATGGGAAAAGGGGGAAGACCCTGAGCACTGGGACGAAACACACACACACACACACACCCCAAACACACACACAGAAAAAGACACAGAGGGTTGAGTGTTAAATCTCTATATTTAAACCATCCATTCATTCAACCAATCAACATCCAATCAGACTGATACAGGATCAGCTTGGATACCACTCAAATAGCAAACGAGAGGGGAGTCTGTGTAGTGTACTTACAGTATATACAGTGTGTGTGTGTGTGTGCGCGCATGTGTATTCTGCATCTCTCCCTCTAAATTGCAAGAGTTTTTTTGTTTCATATACCGCGTGTACATTCCGCGTTTTCTACTCAATACGTCTGTACAGCAAGACAGGTAGGAGACAAGGAGGGAGGTAGAGAGGGGGTACATACGTTTACATGGGGACGACGAAGAAAAAAGGGAAAAAAACAAGTGTCACTCAATGGCCTCAGTAGGCCCAACCACGTGCAGGAGTGGGTGTGGGTGGTAGGATCCTTGGGCGGCAGGACCAATAGGAGTCGGGGGAGAGCAACTCCTGGTCTAATCCACTCCATTATCTAATCAGTAATGCAGTCCACCCTGCTCTTCATCATCCATCTTGCGACCGTGCTTCCTGAAGTACTTGTATCTTTGAACGTAAAGCTTGACCAGGTTGCTCACTTTGACCGGGTTGATCTCTCCTGTTCTGCTGTGGCAAATCTGAGAAACAAAAGACCACACCCAGACAGGTAGGCATCATCAACATGCTATGTCAAGTAAACAACGCAGTAATTACAACAATCACATTGTAGGAACGTAAACAAGTAAATCTTTTTCTATAATCCCCAATATAATTGTTATGCAAGACAATACATGTGCTATGTTGCTATTGTGAAAGAGTTTGGTTTATAGAAGCTATGTTTTGAATAGGCCAATTAGGGTGGAATCCTATCTCGAGATCTGGTTGGAATCCTAGCTCAAGATTTAAAATTCAACTGTCTGCCTCTGACCCAAGGAAACTGCCGCATTTTCCTCCCTCCTCAACCCACCTTCCCCTCCCTCTCTGCAGATTACTTTTGTCACCGACTTTGTAAAGAATGTTGATGACATTAGCAGCTCTTTCACTCAACCTCTTGCCATTACCACTGTTAAGAATTCATTTTAACCCGTCTGTGCCGTGGGTCTGCTATAAACATTTCTCTGGGTCACGAGTCATTGCCCAAATGGCCTCCAAACATCGGTCTTGTTTCGTCTAAACATACCCCTACCCTGTGGAAAATTCATTGTCTGGTCACCCAAAACAACAAATGGTTTGCACCAAGGACAAAGTCGATAAAACTGTGTGTTCTGCTCTTAAGTTAGTTGTGCCTTCCAACTGCATCTGAGAAAGGTTTGACTTTGGAATCGATTTGGTTTAAAAAATAAATTAAAAAAAACTGGACCCCAACACTACTACTAGATTAGGCTGCAATTTATCATCCCTTTCCCCTCTCTCGCCTGATGATGTCCTAAAACTTCTACACCTGGACTCCTCCTAATCAGACCTCTCCACCCCTACATTACCTGAACTTTCTCTAGCGCTGCGACTACCAATGGCACTTGTTCTTATCAAAGGTTTACTTACGATGACTGATGTATAGTTGATTCACTTACTTAGACAAATGTACTTATTGTGAATCGCTTTGGATGAAAGAGTCTGCTAAAAGACTTAAATGTAATGTAATGCAATATTTACACAAATGTCAGCGTACGTTCTCGAGTTAGGATTTGCCTCATAATCATAAAAAGGAGCTACACTTTACCATCACTTCCTTCTCTATCGCAGGACCCAAAAACTCACTCAGTCTTTGACTGGTTTGTAATGATAATTAGATGTCGATAGTGTGTTAGCAACATGAGGGAAGGGATCAATCCATTAACTGTTTGTTATCTTATTAACATAACTGTCTGTGTGCAGCAAAACATGGCTCCCTTCTCCCTTTAGACCCACGCGCACGTTGCACAGACTGATGATCTTGGAGAAAGCAACTGAAGAATGGCAGATTCGAGAAAGCAACTGAAGAATGGCAGATTTGTGCTCTATGGATCCATGGTGGATGAGTGAATGATTCCCTAAAAATATTTAGATTTGCTGCTTATTTGTGTAGTTTCTACTAGAGATATCGTACCTGCGTACTTTGACCCCCAAAATGCAGGAAGGTTGTCAGGTCTGCCTAAATAACAGAAACCAATTGCTTACACCTGCGTAGTTGTCACAGCTATGGGAATAAATTACCTCAGACAGGAGGGGACAACTTTTTGTAATGCGAATATGGATGTTAACAAGGGCTTTCAGGTGCAAAATGGCTGCCATGGCATCATGACATTGCTAGGGGATGAGGTGAGCTGAAGCGCCTAAAATGTTAAGCACTTCCAACATCTGATGGAAAAGCACATTATAAAACAAAACCATAATAATCCTGTTGTATTATATCATCATACTGATTTAGTCATCCCCAGAGAGCAAGGGGCAGGTCTTTTTCTTACAGAGCACCATCAATGGTGCAATGTTAACCCATGTTAAGGACTAAGGTTTAAATCACGATTGAAAACATGTCCTATTCCTAACTTTAATTTTTTTTTTTTCTTACTACTATTTTCCCTTACTTACCCTCATCATATGTGCATGCTTTTATCTCACGTATGCGGTTTTTTTATCTGACGTAAAGTGTGTTGTGAAGTTTGTGAAATGCACTTTAAACTTTCATAAACCTAACAGAAGGCCACTGCAGATGGGCTACCTTGTGTACAGCCTTCCTCAGGATGTCTTTGTACTCGTCTTTGTTGATGTCCTTGCGCTGGTAGTAGGGCTTAATGGCTAGCTTCACCTCCTCCACAGCCCGCTCCTGAGTGTGCAGCTTCTTCAGGTACTGGGAGAGAAAAATCATAAAAATAAAAAGTGGTGCAGTTAAAGAACCACGTACCTTTACAAATAGGTATTTTGACCAAGTAAGAGTTCAGTAACTGTCATAAGACATAAAGGCATAACTAAGTGCTTATCAATCATTTGTAACGCTTTTGATTTGTAATGCTAAATGATGCTTGTAACATGTTAAATACTTATCCATTTCATATGCGACTCAAAAATAGTTAATTAATTGTTAGGATTTAGGCAGGTTAGGGTTAGTGCATTTAGACCCTAACCCTAAGCCATAGCCCCAGAGGGCAGTGTTCCTTAGAAGTGCCATCCTGTTTGAGGAATTTCCGACCTCAACATTGTAAAGTGTAAGGGTGTGTGGCCCTCGCCATCTCTCAGGCCAAATCTTAAAAGTCTTTCCTTCCTTCCTTGCGTCCTGTATCCTTGCCTCCTTCTCAAAAGTCATTGGAAAAGAAGGTCTGAGGGTCACTACATTCCAACCTTCTCCTCTGATGCATCTTGAGAAGGAATCGAGGACAGAAGGTGCCTCTGGACGCTGTGGCTGAATTGATGACTCAAGGCAGGAGATGCAATGTGGATAAACTTGTTCACCATTGATGTGTGTGGACCTCATGGACCTATTATGGACTAATTATGGTTCCCCTCAAGGATTATTTCTGTATAGTTTATGTCACCTCAACTTTTACCAACAAACTGACATGCAACTCAACAAGGGAACGCACTGGACAACCGTAGGTGTCAACACCACAGTACTGAAGTTGAGCACAGTACTCAGAGCACAGTGGCTTGACAGACAGACATATTTCACTTTCATGTTATACTGCATTCACATAGGCATGCAATGCAACCAATGCTACCATAGTTAGGTTGTGCTTTCCTCAAGACTTTTGTTTAGTATTACCAATGGTCTTACCTTATCGGGGTCTTTGCTCTCGCTGTCCCAGCCCATGTCGCCCGAGCTCCCAGTTGTTCCTGAAAACCCGGCAGGCATGGGTGGAGGTGGGGTCTGAGCACAGCCGCCACCCATGGATAGGCCGGGCTGCAAGTGAGAGGGCGGAGTTTTTGTGCAGCCAACCAATGGGAGGGAACCATGGAGAATGAACTGGGCAGAACTAGGACCAGAAGGCGGTGGGAGAGACGGAGGGGGAGGGACCTGTGAGGAGGAAGAGGACGAGGAAGTAGGAGCATGCTGCTGTGATTGGTTCTGATTGGCTTGCGAGAAGACCTGCAGCAGACATGGATGGAAGATGAGAAGTACTTGGTGAGATCAATTACTTGTACACACATAAACTCACCTCACTCACTCTCTCTCTCTCTCTCTCTCTCTCTCACCTGGCTTGTAGCCTGGATGAACTCTTGCGCTTTGGCTCTGCTGGCGATATTGGCCTCCTCCATCTTGAACAGTAGTGCAGTCACTGAAGCAAGGAGTAGTGTCATAAGAGCAATACACTCCTACATCATAACTATGGCAACATAACGTTTTCTAATAAATTAGTAAGCTAACTTAGAAACATCTGGCTACCCTCACATTACCAATGTTCATGCTAGCCTTGGCTAACCCATGCAAGCAGAAGAGACTCACATGCCAGAACTCCTCCAGCGGTGCAGTCCACTCCTGTCTGCAGACTCCAAGGGAGGGGTGTAACAGTAGGAGGCGGTGGCGGCGGCGGTTTGTTGGCTGATGAAGAGGAGACTGACGAGGAGGAAGAGGAGGAGGGGTCATTGGAGGAGGGAGGCAAGGAAAGAGAGGCGGGGGCGGAGCTGGAGGAAGAGGTGGAGCAAGGAGGGGACACCAAGGATTTGGGGCCATCGTCCAGGGGGAGGGGTTTCATGTTGGGGGCAGAATGCGAGATGCCGGTCCCCGCCCCTTGGGAGGTGGAGAGCGCAGGGGGGCTAGAAGGGACTAGCTTGGGGGTGGTCGGGGATGGGCCGTCCTCGGGGAGGAAAGAGGGCTCAGGGGTCTTGCAGCTGCTGTCGACCGTCTGGGAATCCGGCGAGGACTCCCTGGTCTCTCGCGAGGGGGGCAAGGAGGGCGGGGGGGTGTGAGGTGGCGAGGAAGACGGGGGGAGGATGCTCGTGGAGGAAGAGGATGAGGAAGAGGAGGACGACGAGGAAGGGGTTGGGCCGGCTGGACCAGCGTGAGGACTTGAGGGTTTTGCCACGCCTCCGATCCCTGATTGGATCTCAGCAGACGCCCCATCCCAGCCTATGCCCTCTGAGCTGCAGTTGGCTTTGGTGCCATCAGAGTCTGCCAAACCCCCGGCTTTGTCCTTTTCCCGTGTCTTCTTCCCCAGCCGGCGCCTGCGCTTGGTCGCCAGGGACGACGAGGGAGATGACGCAGAGGAAGAGGTGGATGTGGTTGAGCTTGGCTTGGCCTTCTTGGATTTCAGTGCCGTGGGATTGGATAAAGACGAAGGGGGCGCCGCCAGGGAGCTGCGCTTATCCACCTTGCCCATGTCCTTGTTGCGGACGGTCAAAGACAGGGGCTCAGCACAAGGCTTGAGGAACGGAGACCTGCTTTCGTTGTCCCTCCGGAAGACCACCGCGATGGATCCTCCAACCACAGCCCCGCCAGAGCCTCCTCCTGGCCCGCCCGCACCGAGGAGCTCCATCCCCAGCTTCCCCGAACCCACCGAACTCCCCGTGGTGCTACTCACGCCCTCACGCACTAGCACAGACACTTTGGACTGCAGCTTGGCTTTCCTGCCGCCACTCAGCTTCTTGGAACGACCCGAACGACCAGACTCCTTCTTCCCCCCTTTCTCCACTCGTTCCTTATCCTTCCCCAACTTCCGCCCCCGTTTGACCACAGGGAGGGCAGGCGGGATGGAGGCAGAGCCTGAAGTAGCCTGGTTGGGAGAGAGCGAGGAGAGCCTCTTGGCTTTGGGTCGAATGGCGGAAGAGGATGACGATTCAGACTGTCCGGCTTTCTTTCCCGTTCGGGATTTTTTCTTGAGATGGTGGCGCCCAGGTTTGGGTGCCGCTTTAGGTTTGGGGCTGGGGGCAGGGGGCTCCAGAGGTAGGGGAGGGGGTGGAGAGTCTGCAAGGGAAGGGTAGTCCGAGTCCAAAGCCTCACCATCAAGGGACAACATGTCTATCTCGAGTTTATCGGAGAAGCAGTCTGAGTCGTAGCCGTGGTACTGGGGTGGCGAGAGGGATCGGCTCTGGCGGCTCCCACCGTCTGCCGCCTCCTCTTCGGAGCGCCGCCTTCTCTTTTTCTTCCTCTTGTGAGGCTTTTCGGAGCCCTGTGCTGGACTGCGGGGAGGAGGCAGGGCCAGCGGAGGCGAGCCTGGAAGTGTGGTTGTTGTGGTTGTTGTGGTGACGGTGATAGTTCGCTTGATGGCGAAAAGGTCAGAGCCATTAAGGTCCTGGATGGATGGTGGCACCACGGGTCGACCGTCTCGCCGCCTCTCCCTGTCCCGGTCCCTCTCTCTCTCAGTTTCCTGGTCCCTTCTTTCTCTGCTTCCTTTAGACCTCTTAGAGCTTCCTCTTTCTCTGCTGCTCGAGTCGCGGCCGCCATCTCTCTCTCTTTCCCTCTTTCTCAGGCTAGAGTCTCTGTCCCTCTCCCTGTCATCTCTCCTTCTGTCCCGGTCTCGATCTCTGTCCCTCTCTCTTTCTCGGTCCTTCTCTCGTTCTCGGTCCCTGTCTCTTTCTCTGTCCCCCGCTCTATCTCCGTCTCTTTCTCTATCCCCCCCTCTGTCTCCGTCTCTTTCTCTATCCCCCCCTCTGTCTCTGTCCCTTTCTCTATCCCCCCCTCTGTCTCTTTCTCTGTGGCGTTCCTCGCAGGGGCTTGACCAGGAACGACCCCCATGTGCCTGCCGCCCTGAGGAATTCTGGGAGTTGGAAGGCTCCGGGCTGTACTGCCGTCTCTTCTTCCTCTTCCGACTGTCGCTTCTGCTGCTCCTCTCCCTCTCCTCCCTCTTCCCTTTCTCCTCTTTCTCGCTCCTTCGCCCCCTCTCCCTGTCCCTCTCCTTCCTATCCTCGCTCTCCCCTCTGCTATCCTTCTCTTTCCTCTTGCGCCTCCTCCTCTCCTCCCTCTCCCCGGCTTTCCCATCCTTACGCTTTCGCCGGTCCCTCTCTTTGGAGCCCTTGGACGACTTGTGGCTCTTGCCATCCTTCTCCACTGGGAGGGGGAGAGAGGAGGGAGGCAAGGGAGGGGGGGTAAGAGGCAATGGCAGGGGCTGAGGTGAGAGGGAGGCAGAGGAGGGGCAGGAGCGGTATCTCTCCTTCCGCCGGCTGACCAGCTTCCTCCTTAGATCCCCCACCCCAACCACCACAGACTCTGGCTCAGCGTCCCCTGCCCAGTCCGCCTCGGCCCGCACAGACACAAACCCATCCCCATCTAGTACCCTTAGGATCCGCTCCGGCTTGGCTCCCCCGAGAAAGGGACTGCCAGATGGGATAGAGATGGGGAGTACTGCTCCTTCCACGGCTCTCTCCCTCTTTGCTCCAGCTCTCTCAGTGGCCCCCACGATCTCGCCCTCTTCGATTTCCGAGTGGTCAGAGCCAGCCTTCTCCCTTCTCTGCCGGCCTTTTCCACGCCCTCTTGTTCTATTGGGCTGACGGTCCAGCCTCTTCCTGAGGGGGAGAGGGAGGGCACGAGGGGAGGTTGGGGGAGCGACAAAAGTCTCTGTGGAGTCTGGAGGAGCCTCTTCTTTCTCCTCGTCTTCTTCATCTCCTGTCCTCTCCCCAGTTCTCTCTGCCGCTTTCCTCCTCGCTCCTCTTGCCTCGCTCCCCTTGCTGCTCACACTGCTTCTCCTCTCCCTCCCTCCCTCCATCTCTTGCGCGTCCTCTCTTTCCGAAGCCGGGGAGCCGGTGGGGTCGAAAGGATCGTACTTCTCCCCTTCTTCCTCCTCCTCCTCCTCCTCTTCGACAGACGCAGCCCCCTCTCTCTCACCCTCAGTGGGGTGGAACGGGTCGTAGATCTCAGTCTCTCCACCCTCTCTCTGTCCATCTGTGCCCGGACAGGGGGATGGCAGACGGAAGGAGGGATTTGAGGAGGCGGAAGGAGTAGCCGAGACAGAGGGAGAGGCTAAGGAGGCGGAGGTTGATGACACCACATCGCCTGTCGTATTGTTAACCCCTCGCCCTTCAGCACGGCCCTGGACACCGTTGTGGCAACTGTTCGCTGTGGCACTGGGAGAGGAGGAGGAGGAGGGTGAGGAAGAGGGGGACGAGGGCGGAGAGGATGGGGAATAGGGAGAGGTTGAAGGGGAGGGCGGCAAGGGTCTCTTGGTAATCTCTGTGATTCCGTGCGGAGCAGGGACAGAGGGCCTCTCTTCAAGACCTGGGGTTTGAGTTAAGTCCATGGCCCAGGAAGGGGGGGAAGCTAGGCGCCAGCTGTGGTCCAGTGCTCCCTGCTGTACAGAGTTGTCTGTGGAGGGGGGCTGTTTCAATGCTGAGGGCAGGTGATCAGGAAAGAACCCTGAAAGAAGAAATGACAAACAGTATAACTTTATCAACAACATAAGGATCAATCCCTGTCATTTGTGTGTGTGGAGAGGTGTTGGCCCAGGGCATTACCTGTCTTCCTGCTACCAATACGAGGAACAACTGAGGAAAATATACTGAGTGGAGAGCCCTCGACTCTCACCTCAGCTGTGAGCTCCACCTCAAAGTCAGAACTGAAACACAAATAAACCACTTACTACACTGGGTTACTGAGATTCCCTGCAATGTGGTCTCAAGTAACACAACAACAGCTTAGCACATTCAAAATAAATGCATTTTTCAACGCATGTTCTCCAACTATCTGTACACTGCAAATTGAGATTCCTTATAGCACAGGCATTGGCAGTTCAGGGATATCACCTCACTTGTCAGTCTACGGTGTTGCTGGCCTGGTCAAAGTGTCCATCTGTGTGTCAAGGAATTTAATCCATAAAAAGGTTCAGACACCCAATATTACAGGTGTGTAAAACCCCTCACCCGTATCCATCTCACCTCACATGTTATAACACATGTTATAACACAGTGCGTCCATAAACCTCGCCTCTGTATATGTCTGATACACTGAGACACACATAATGTCTCACGCACACATCTCAACTTCATCATGACGCACATTGACTCTCTTACCTGGTGAGGAGCTGGTGTGGAGAGCAGTGAAGAGAGACTAGACGGGGGAGTGGCTCTGAGGTTGCAGAGGTAGCAGCTCCCTGTGTCAAGGGGAGAGAAACAGTGAACACACACCCATCACAAAGACCAATCAGTGTTTCCACTGTATGCATTCAGCAGCGACCCGCCACTGCAAGATCTTTACAGCAACATGAAATATGAGCCACACAGGCTCTCTGTGCTCCCTCCACTTTGAGCAACTGAAGCTGGCGACGGGGCGTCAACCCGAGTGCGCAGTCACCGTGGAGTGGAGATGCAAGAGCGGGACAGACAGTTGAGTGACAGCGGGTCAAGAACAGGGTTGAGCAGCTACAATAAGGAGAGTTAGCTAGCTACACCTTTTTTACTATGAGGTTCAAGTATAGATTATCATCTTTTATTTTTTGTTATTTGTGTACATATTGGTTTCACCATTCAGAAATTCAAACACTTTATAAACATAGTCCCCTTACTTGCGTGTGGCTCACTGGCTACCTACCGCCTGGAAGCTGCAAGCATTTCTGAGTGGTGGAAGCCGACCTAACCAACGAAAGCCTTTGTTTGCAAATACATTTGTAACATGTCTTCTGATGACTTTCCTAGTCTTATTTACTCACCAGGTCACTAGGCTTGTCATCTGGGGTCTCGCTGTCGCCTTGGCAACACCTCAATCTCGTCCGACTCCTTTCTTCATCTTTCTCTACCTCCTCTTCGTTTGGATTTTTTTCTGTCTACAGAAACACAAAACAGCTGTCAGATATATTATAAAACTCATTTTTCTGCAAGTTATCAATCAAAGGAAGACGAATGGAATGAATATAGCAATGAATATAGGCATTCCTTTGAGGAAGCGCAGTGGACATAATACCTTGGTTTCTGGGACGCAGGTTTCGTCTTCATCAGTTTCTTCCTCTATGCCCATCTAAACGAGAGCAAAGGTCATTCATCACTGCCAGCCCTGGCGATAGCAGCCAACAACCCTGTCCAATATATCTGTTTTAGGGGGAGCGCTTTTATTCTGAAGTTCTTATGTCTACCAACTTGACAGATGTTGTACAACAAAAAGCGTCGGCTAGATCCTGTGGCTGAGATCTTTATTCGAAGCAGAAACACTGTTCTATCACTAGACAGTCACAGTCAACAAAATTGCCAGAGTGTGAAACACTGTACTGATTGCCTCGACGCGGGAGGCTTGCTGCTACAGCACTTGCTGCAGGCAGCTGCAAGACTAAAGCGAACCAAAAAAGGCTGCAAAGTTAGCTAGGCGGTATATGCTGGTGGAGTGGAAACGACTCCCCGCGGAGCCAGATGCAGCGGTTGACCAGTTAGCTTGTTTGATAGCTAGCTACTAAACAAAGTAAAAAGTACTATTGATTCTGCAGAATATAGCTACTATGCTATAGAATTGAACGCTCACTTCTCAACCCTGCAAGTCCGTGGTGGCATTACAATTTGCATCAAGAAAGCTAACTAAGCTGCATACACACGACATGATTTAAGAAATATCTTACAATACGATCATCTTTTACACTGCAAGACGATACTCAGCATCAGTGTGGATCGTTGGTCAGGAATGGAATTGGAATGCGCATTGGGCCCCGATCATCGTAGTCTTTTCGAAAACGTTGGAAGAACTTTTCAGATTGGCCAGTTTTAGTCCCTGATGTGCCTCAAATTTCGGGACGCCAGACGAACAAGGAATTCTTGGTGAATATCGTGTAATGTGAAAGCAGCTTAAAAACATCAGTAGCTGACGAGCTAACCTGTAAACGTTAGCTATTTCCCCTTGGTAAACCAATGCATGCTATTTACCTTCGATCGAGTATATCTTGTCCGCTAAAAAACACACTCTTTCTATTGCCTTCTTGATTTCTTAAAACGTGATTGTGAAGGTTAAAATATAGTATAAAGAATGATAGCTACATTTTTCTTTCAGGAGCACAATAAAAGGCCCATCCCATCCATCGCCGCCATTCTTTTTCTTCTTCAGTAGGGTTTTAATGGCGTTTGGCAACCACACAATGGTGCATTACCGCCACCTACTGGACTGGGGACTCGTAAACATCATGCACATGAAATAGCTTGTCAACAAATGTTATTATTTGTTTAATCGTTGCTAAAATGTATTGTCTCTCCCACAACGCGATAGCATTTTCGCTTAGTAAAAGGATAATAGTGCAACGGTATAGCGTTGTTTCCTAGTCAAAAGATGTCCTGTTGCCTTTTGACAACATAAACGTAGTTTCTTTGACCATTCCCAGCAAATATTTCGACGTCGATTGGCCTTGAAATCGCGTCCATCTCCGACGTCGGGTCCATCAACCCGTCCATCAATGGACGCGATTTCAACAGCCAATCGACGTTGAAATGTTTGCTAGGAAGTAGTTCCCACTAGACATGTCCGTTAAATACGTTTCAACCGTTTGGGGGGGGGGGGTATATTTATGTATGTAATTAGAGCATCTGACGCATTCTGAATTAGGGCCAAAAAGGAGCCTGATATTTCATCGTCCAAGATCCGTCAAATGTTCGCTGGGTTGCTTTTCACAAAATATTTCAGTTGTCCTCATAATAATTTACTGTGCTGTAACAAAATCACTTTAGCTTTCCCAGTCGTCACTGGCCAGGTCGTCGTTGTAAATAATAATTCGTTCTTAACTGACCCGCCTGGATAAATAAAGGGTAAATACAAATACAATAACAGAATAAATAGCATTTCATTGATGGAAAATATGGAACAAATGAAGCCGGCAAAAACAGCCTTGTGGGCACAGTGGTGCCTCTGCTCTAACTTTACAGGCAACATTACAAACGTTTATTTGAGGGGGGTGTTACCTGTTACCAATAAATTGTCAACGGGACAGGCAGATAACTAATCTGGATGACGTCATGCGTCTTTAAAAATGCATAGTTCATTTTCTAAGGACTTTAACTTTGAGTTTGGGCTAGTTTTTTTGTTTGTTTTGTTTTTAACAAAATTGCTTATTTCTGACCAAAATGGTTATATTGATAAACTTATACTTAAAACATGGATTTTGTTATGCGTGGAATTTTTTGCCTCACTATGTAAACATGTAAGTTCACACAAGTGCTGTCAGGCAAGGACTTTGGAAAAGCAGTCCTGGACCTCAAATACTGTCTTTGTTCTCATGAAATCCTCAATGACATGAAAACCTTTTTCAAACAAATTAATCTTTACTCTATCGGAGAGTGACATTTTGCAGGTTTGTATGCTTTTATTAACACAATAGCACAGTTGAAAACACAAGGTACATTTCAAGACTGTAATAATATTTGTGGCCTCCTATCCTATAAATAAATTTAAAAAAAACAATCCAAAGCAACTTAAAACAATTACATTTGTCTACATGAGTGAATCATCTATCCATCAGTCATCATAAGATGATTTTTTCTTATGATGACTGATGGATAGATGATTCACTCGCATAGACAAATGTATTTGTTGTAAGTTGCTTTGGATAAAGGCGTCTGCTAAATGCCATGAATGTAAAATGTAAATGTATCCACATACAGTAAATCCTGGGATGAAGTTGGACAATAAATAAAGTGGGATGCTTGGGATGACGCAACTCTAACGTCACCCCATTGATGTTGATATTTAAAACGGGTAAGGTAAGGTAAGGGTTAAGGTAAGGGTTATGGTTAAGTTTAGGGTTAGGGTTTAGGGTAGTGTCGTCCCAAGGATCCCACTTAGCATCTATCATCTCCAGACTCTTTGACCTATGGCTCCCAAGTGCAGCATAGTTTCCAGCCCCCTAAGTGTTGCAGTAATTCTCCAGGTCATTGTAGTTGCAGTAGAAGTGGCAGCACTGCTCCACGATGCCCCTCTTTGCCAATCTGTGCCCCAGTCTGCTCTTTCTCCGTTCTCTAGCATTATCACTCATCATGATACTTGTGTTGAGGGTAAACAGACACGCACACACACACACGCAAACGCATGCACACACACACACGCACACACATACTCACATGGCATTAAGTAGATTATGTACACACACACACAGTCAACGAGACACACACATATGCACCCACTAACACACACATCTCTCTCTCTCTCTCTCTCTCTCTCTCTCTCTCTCTCTCTAACCCTAACCCAAAAGAGAAAGGAAGAAAGAGAGAGCAAAAGGAATAAAGAGAGAGGGTGAGCTAGAGAAAGCTCAATTGGAAAGTGTAAAAGTGAGAAAGAGACAGACACACACACAGACAGAGAGAAAGCAAATTGCTGTGTGAGTGGAGAGAATGAGAGATAACAGTAACTCACCTTGGAAGGTGGCTGTTATACCTATGTAGACTCTACAGCAGCTCACTCCTGACTCACTCTTCATGCGCTCATCTCCTACAACTTTGTGTGTGTGTGTGTGTGTGTGTGTGTGTGTGTGTGTGTGTGTGTGTGCGTGCGTGCGTGCGTGTGTGTATTTTTATATCCCCCTACCTCTCTATCTCTGTCTCCCACCTCTCTGTCCATCATTTCCTCTACCCCCCACCCCCCACCCCTACAATGTCGCCAAACCAATATGCAGGTCCGTCATAGACCCAATGCCCAATACCTCTGTCTGTACCTTCAATTAAACACCCACTAAGAGCCCTAATAATTATCATAATCATAACTACCCCATTTCACTCCCCCCCCCCCACCACCCACCCCCGTTAATAATTACCTCTATTAAATGGACCCATAGCCCTCAGAGGCTTTCACCTCTCCACTTTTCCATCCAACGCCCCCTTTCCATCCTTCTCTTGTCACAGTGGTGATTACTGTACCGCCAGTACCTGGCCAACTTCCCACTTATTCACCCTCTTCTTCTTTGATGATGATGGTGACCCCCTTCCTCACCGACTTGTTGCGTTCTGAATCTGACGGGCTGTCAGTCAGTACGTGCGTCCGCCTGTCTGTCCATCCTCTGTCTGTCTTTTGTTCTTGGTGGCTAACATTTCCCGATAAAATGTGTCATTATATTATCTCTCCATTTCCCATTGGATGCTGTGGTTTGTAGATGGCTGTAATAGTCATTTGAATATCCCTGGGAAAAAAAAAGATCTAAAGTCTAACGAAGATCCCAGTGGTTTCAAAATGTTTGTGGGTCTACACATAAATCTATAGGGAGCATGACATAGTTGCGTATATAGTTGTAGTTGCTGATCCGTTTTTTATGTCCAGCTCCAGCACATTTTTCATTTTTCCAATGTGATCACCAAGTTGTAAGGTGGTCATTAGAAGTAAGACTTTCTCATTCTAAAAATAAAGAAAAAAACATATTTTAAAGTCAGTTTTAAAAAAAAAAAGTTGGATAGCAGAGAGACTAAAATGGAGAGGACTAAAGTGTGCCCTGAGAAAGCTTAGGGAGGATTGAGGGAGAGTGGCAGACAGAGAGAGAAAGAGAGAGAGGGATTAGATTAAGAGCTCTCTGACCTAATAGCTACATTAAAATCTTAAGAAGAGAGTGAGAAACTGACACAGAGAAATACAGAGAGTGAGACAGAGGGAACACTGAGGCTGTTATCTGTGTCCTGCCTCGAACGGACACTGACAGGTTTGTGGATATATTAGGGTTGTATAAGTTACGATGACAGTGTAGGATATTCTATCTATGTTATAGGCTATCAGGTGTAATAATTTCACTGCTTTAGTACTCATAGTTTGTGTGAGACTATTGTTATGCATCGGACAGTACTTTGTAGTGCTTTGGTCTGTGTGTGTGTGTGTGTGTGTGTGTGTGTGTGTGTGTGTGTGTGCGTGCGTGCGTGCGTGCGTGCGTGCGTGCGTGCGTGCGTGCGTGCGTATGTCTGTGTCTGTGTGCGTGTGCGTGTGCGTGTGTCTGTGTGTGTGTATGTGTCTGTGTCTGTGTGTCTGTGTCTGTGTCTGTGTGCGTGTGCGTGTGTGCATGTGTTTATGACCCACACACAGTGTAATGTTGTGTATGTTTGTGCATTGGTGTTCAGGCATGGCGTTGGACTTGGAGAGGATCATTCAGTGTATCAAGCAAGGGGATCAGGACAGGGTTCAGTCACAACTGGGTGACTACAATAATGAGGTATATCACTGCCTGTGACCATGACTACAATACCGAGGTAGCTTTCTGTCTGTTTTCGTGACTACCACAAAAGCTACGGTCTGTAACCATGACTACAACACAAAGGTTCCGTCTGTGTCATGACAATATTGGAGGTGCGATCTCTCTCCTAGTCTAGCAGTCTGAGACTGAATGATCAAGTATCCATGACTCCATTCTGTCACTGTAACTCTCTTTCTCATTCCCGACCTGTCGTTCTCCCTTCCCCCCTCCATCTCTCTTCCTCTCCACAGTATGCAGAATGCTTCTTCTATAACGTTGAGGAGAAGGAAAGGAGGAAGGTAAGGGGATCTCCCCTCTCCTCACTCTCGACACTCTTTGAAAAAAGGGTTTTTAACTAAAACCATTAAGGGTTCTTTGGGTTAAAATGATAGAAACCTACAGTATACCCCTCTGCCGACAGCCCTTTCGGAAACCCTAGTGAGTGTACTATCTGCTCCACACTCACTCTCTCTTTCTACCTCTCTCTCCCCTCTCTCTCTCTGTTCCACGGGCCCTGATCCTCATGCCCTCTCGGTGTCAGGCCAGCAACGGCTCAGATTAACCATGTAATTAGCTAAAAGCCCACTCATCCCTCTTCACTCATCTTTATCCCTCTCTCTCCCTCTCCCCCTCTCTCTCACTCTCTGTTCCCTGCTCCGCTGTCCTTTTCTCTCACTGAAGGACAACCGAAACGTCACGTTTTTAACTAGCATTTAAACTAGACTTTTTGAATGGGCAGAGTATCGCGTATCAGTGCAGTGCAGTTGCTTTCAATGCAGTGACTTTGTAATTTAGGGTAGCACCTCTACTCACCTCTACTGCTTGAGCATAAACTCCCTCTATATCTCTCTGTCACTTGCTTCTTTACATTTACATTTTATCCAGAGTGACTTACAATAAGCAAGTTATCTAAAGTAGGTGAATCAACTGTACATCAGTCACAAGCAGTCACCGTACTAGAGAAAGGGAAGAAAACTATTGTTGTGTTATTATTGTATTGTTTTACCCTCCTTCTTTTGATGTTTCATTCTGTTTTCTTTTCTTAATTTCTTACTTTCCATCTATCTCTCTCTTCTCTCCTCGCCACCCCCATTATGTTTTCCTTCCACTCACTGTCTCTCCACCTCCCACTTTATTCTCCTCCTCATCCTGATCTCCCTCCTCTCTCTGTCATATGTCTTCATGCTGATGTCATAAATCACTGTTTTCCGTTTTCTTTCTTTTTATTTCACCCTACGATGGCTCATTCCACTACTGTGTGAACGAATGACTGCAGCAACAAGAGCTGGAGGAGGTAAAAAAAACATCATAGCATCAGAGAGGGGGGGGGGGGGGGGGGGATGAGCGATGAGCTGACAGGTCCTTACTCTACATTACGCTAATCTCTATTTGCTCACTCACCCTCAGTGTTTCATTAGAGGTGTGTGTGTGTGTGTGTGGTGTGTGTGTGTGTGTGTGTGTGTGTGTGTGTGTGTGTGTGTGTGTGTGTGTGTGTGTGTGTGTGTGTGTGTGTGTGTGTGTATATGTGTGCCAGCGTGTCTGCGCATCCCAAATCTGTTTGACCCAAGAGTATTCATCCCATTCACCCTTACAGATTTCACTTCATTAACACTGAACTAACTCACTGGCCCTCTGTTGAGCTTACAAGTGTTGTCTTCTAGCGTAGATGAATTAAGCCATCAAGAGACATCGTGAAATTCAGTAAGACATTACTTCAGGCTAATAGGTATCATGCATTACAAATTATGGATCGGTCCTTGTGACAACTTATAATGACTGTCATGCTTGTGACAATGTAGAAGAAAGAGTATTGCCATTTAGTTAAAGGGATGGCTTTCACTCCTGGCCTATGAGGCAAACTCAGGGTAAGATGATATTTCACCTGAACCTTCCCTTTACGCCGGGACTGGGTGTTCTTTTCTAGGTGAGGTGAGTGGGTTTTCAGTCAAAGTGACTATCCCTATAATCAATCCTATAATGTCTCCACGTCTGTCTCTGTCACCCTCCATCTTCTCTCTTCATCAGTTCAGGATAAACAAAGTGAGGGACTATGTTCCTGACTCGGACTCGGATTTCAATTCTGACTCAGACGATGCCGAGGACCCCGATCTTATACTCAGACGGGTGAGTCACTGTGTGTGTGTGTGTGTGTGTGTGTGTGTGTGCGTGTGTGTGTCTGTGCCAGATTTTGATGAAGTGATTCACCACTTTCTCCACTATATCCAACACATTTGCTCCTCCCTGCCCCCTTCATGTCTGCCTCAATATAGTCCAAAAGTACAGGATGGGGTGGGGGGGGTCAGTGGGATTCTCTCTAGCCCACGTGTGTAGGCTGACTGTTTGTATCCCTGTCTCTTCACTCCTTTCCTCTCTCCGTCCATCTCATCTCTCTCCATCTCTCTCCTTTTCCCCATACTCTCCTTCCTCGTTCATCCATCTTTCTGCCATCTCCTCTCTTGTTCCTCCTTCTTTCTCCCATCCCTCCCATCCCTCCCATCTCTCCCACCCTTCTTCCTATCAGAGGCTGGCCGCAGCTCTGGTGTGGTTCATCCGTACCCAGCTCCAGCCGGGGGTGCTGCGGGTGTGCCTACGCACGCTGCGCATCCTCTCCCGTGACCGGCAGGCCCTGGCACCCCTGGTGACTGACACCGCCCTCCTCACCCTCGCCCGCCTGGGGGGCATCACCTCCCTGCCCATCCTCGAGGGCCAGGAAGAGGACGAGGAGGGAGAGGAAGATTACTATGCGGAGGCATATAGCCAGATTCAGCATGACGACATCACCACTGGTGCTTGTAAACAGAGCGACCCGGAAGTGAATGCTTGCCAGGCTGCCGCAGTCACTGATGCTAGCCCATTAGCGGCTACGGGGGGCGATGATGCTACCGCTAGGGCGACCCAGCACTCCTTGCCCCAGACGAGCGCCCAGTCCTGCCCTGCAGGGGCCAACTCGAGAGGCGAGGGCGCTTCTTACGGAGTGCTAGCCCGTGGAAAAAAGGATGCCAAGGAAGAGAGGGATGAGGAGGACCAGGAGGAAGAGGAAGACAGGGATGTGTGGAGGAGGGAGGCCATGAAAGCCCTGTGTAATGTCATCTACAACAGCCAGAGGGCGCAGGAGAGGGCCAGCGCACTGAGGTGAGAGAAAGTGAAGGTGTTGGTGGTAATATAAGCGGATACACAGTGTGCACTGTTTGCATTGCCCATAGAGCAACCAGTCTTGCTATACCTCTATTGTTCTCATGCCTCCTTTGGAGACCTGGAGAATTTTGTCATTACTTGTTGTTATGTGTGTCGTCTTTTCGGACGAGGTAGGACTATTTTGTATGAGAGTTGTTGCCATTGCTAGAATGCAACATTGAGGAAAATGGAAGAAAACCGGAAAGAAAAACGTAATTCTGTTTTGCCAGAAGTGTGCTCTATAGACAAAATCTAGTCGATGAAGGCATGAGGTATATGATTGGTTTTGACGTGTGGCGAGGCCTCGCTCATTTCACAGGTTTCCACCCCTTTGTAGCTGCTTTCTGCAAAGCAATTCACCAGGCTTCCCGAGCTAGGAAAGCCTGGTCTCAACAAGGTTAAGCAACGAGTAATGCCCACCGTAGAAGAGGTGGTATTTGGCTGGCTTGGCTACTGTTAGCTAAGCTAAACAAGCATTACGAATACAACACTAATATTCACACTTTGAAAAGCAAGTTGAACACAGTCTAGGTTGCTACTGCTAGCAAGCTTGTATTGTTTTATGGCGGTCAGAGTCACAATAGTTGTAGGGTGGGCGAAATGCCGTTAAGGGGCAAAATGCCATGATTTTAGGGAGTGCCATATGTTTATATTGACATTTACATTTTACATTTCCATCATTTATCAGATGATTTTATTTAAAGCGACTTACAATAAGCACATTTGTCTAAAATAAGTGATTTAACTATACAAGTCATCGTAAGTCAAATCTTCGAAAACCACATTGACAGTGCTAGAGAAAGAAAGAAAACAAGTTGTGTTTGTTTTTTTGGGTTGTTTTTTTTAAGTTCATGTATTAGGGGATGGAGAGGTCTGAGGAGGAGGAGCCCAGGTGTAGGCTTAAGTGTTACTGCTTCTCCTGTTCATTACTCATTCACTTTTATTGAATGATAAGGTATGTAGGTATACCTTAGGTCCTTGTATACCACAATGCAGCGTTACCCTAAAATGCTAATACGCGTCTTGCTCTGCATCATCCTCTTTGTCTTGGAGCTCCAGGATTTGTTTTTGTTGTTCGGGTTAGAGTATGGTTAGGTGGTATGGTAAGGTGACCCAAGATCATTTTTTAAACATCACAGGAGAAATAGGTTTATCCTTATTATTATAGAAAGGTATGGCTTTCTTTTGTCATGTCTAATCCTTACCTCTACCCCTTTCTTCTTTCGCACCCTATATTCTTTCTCTCTATCGCTCTTTCTCACTATCCCTCTAATTTTTTTATTTTTTGTCTTTCTCACTCTATCTCTGTTCTCCCCACTAACATTCCTCCCATCTGTCATCGATCTGTTTTCCCTATTTTCATTCTTCTCTCTCCCGCCATGACATCACTTCTCTCTCTCAGGCTGCTGCCCGGTCTATCAGATAGGATGAAGCAGGGGATCAATGCCATGGAGCCGCCCAGTGGTCAGTTTTATGAACTGCGACTACTTTTCCTACTGACAGCTCTGAGGCCTGAGCTCAGGGTGCAACTGCAGCAGGTAAATACACAAGCATAATTGGCAATGCATGGCCAGTAAACTGTTTAATTGAAAGTAGGCATTTGACTACCAGTCAAATTACACTTCAATATTCACACATTCCAAGGGCCTTTAAGCATCAAAGTGAGAGATCACAGTGTGGCCATTTTGTCCCATTGGGGGAAGGGATCTCAAGAAGGGGGGCAGAATTGATTTATCTTTAATAGACCACACAGTAGTGGGTGAACAGGGAGGGGAGTCAGTGTGGAGGAGGTGTTGCTGCCTATCCTCACCACCTGGGGTCTGCCCGTCAAGAAGTCCAGGATCTAGTTACAAAGGGAAGTGTTCAGACCCAGGGCCCTGAGCTTGGTGACGAGCTTGGAGGGAACAAGTTGTTGAACGCTGAACTGTGTTCAATGAACAGCATTCTCACATCAGGGTTCCTCTTGGCGGGATAGAGCAGTGTGCAGCACAATGGCGATTGCGTCATCCGTGGATCTGTTGGGGAAGTGTGCACATTGGAGTGCGTCCAGGGTGTCTGGTAAGGTGGAGTTGATGTGGGCCTTGACCAGCTTCTCAAAGCACTTCATGATGACAGATGTGAGAGCTACAGGGTGATAGTTTTCTAGGGCACAGGAACAATAGTGGTCACCTTGAAACAGTTGGGGATTATGGACTGGGACAGGGAGAGGTTGAATATGTCCGTAAAGACGGCTGCCAGCTGATCATCACATGCTCTGAGGATGCAGCATTATGTTTTGCTAACTCACACCACATGGTCTGGACAGGGAGCCAGGCAAAGGCATCAGCATTCTGGAGCGAAACAAATGCTATTTTTCAACTTGAGGCTCCCAGAGTGCTCCACCAAGAAAGGGAGAGATGAAGGAGTGTGGCAAACACATCCGCACTGTCGAAAACAATGGAAAGAAAGGCACAGCCTCTTCTGAAAAAGATTATAGTGTGATCGCCAACTGAGTGAGGTCTCATTGCACTCCTTCCTCCATCTCTTCTTCTCGCTTTCCTTTCCTTTTTCTCTCCCAGGAACGAGGAGTTTCCATGCTGACCGCTGCCCTGGAGCAGTGTCTGGCAGTGCAGTGGGGGGAGGTCTATGAAGTACTGACCGACCACAGAGCGCCCCCTATCACCAAGGAGGTGTCACAGCGGGCCATTGAGATCCTCAAGACCCTGTTCAACATCACATACACCTTCCACAAGCAGGATCCAGATGAGGTGAAAGAGCAGGCCAAAATGCCACACTTCACATTGAGGTCTTTACACTGTTATTAGCATGACATTACAAATGTCAGAAGCAGAAGATGTTGCAGCAGAAGACAGCTGACTTTTTGTATGTGAAATTATAATCTGAGGTCACCTAAAATTAGTATTCCTGTGACTTTGCCAGGTTTGTGATAATAATTTTATGATGATGTGATGGGAAGACCACACAATCAATCAGGCTTCAAATGATAATCTCAGAGGGAGAAATGCAGGTTTCCATTGCCTCCCAAGTGAACACTCATTATCTTACTTCATAAAGTTTGCTTCTCAATTGACCTACTTGGTGCAAGTAAGCACTTATGTGATGGACACACGTTTGTCAAATCCAAATCAACTGAGAGAGCGGAGGGGACTCAGCCGCAGGACCTTATTTCTCTTCCTTGCACCCTCAGGAGAATGCTTCTCTCTATCGCCGCCTGGCCGCAGTGCTACGTCACTGCCTGCTGCTATCCTGTAACACAGAAGACCTCACTGAGGAACTACAAGGGTAGAAAAGCTTTTGTTGCCCTCTTGTGTTTCCCTGTAATTGTCGTCTGAACTGTCACTACATTTCTTGTGTGCTTGCATGGTTAAAGGCGGGGGAGACTGGTAGAGGAGGATGGGCTCATTGGGATGCATGGAAGGGAATGAGGAATGGTATCAAACACACAGGCTCATTCTAATGCACGGAATAGAATGAGGAATGGTATCAAGCACGTGTTTAATACCATTCCTCATTCCATTCCATGCATTACAAGGAGCCCGTCCCTCCGAATTAGACCAGCCTCCCCTGGTTCAAAGCTATTTCTTGGTTCCTTGGTTCAAGGTTATAACATACATATACAGTGCCTTCGGAAAGTATTCAGACATGTTTTTATGTTATAGACTCAATTTAAAATTAAATTTAAAAAATGTTGCCATCAATCCACACACAATACCCCAGAATGACAAGGCAAAAACTAGCTTTATCGACTTTGTCCTTGATGCAGACCATCTGTTGTTTTGGGCGATAGGCAATACATTTACAACAGGGTTGGTGTATGCTTAGACAAAACAAAACCATGTTTGGAGGCCATTTGAAGACCATGTTCACAGGCCATTTGGGGATTGACTCATGACCCAGAGAAATGTTTTATAGGAGACCTAGGCATAATCAGAGAGGTTAAAATTAATTCTTAACAACCAGACCACACCCTTTAATGAACATTACCAAGTCAATCTTCAGATTTACATCCAATTGAACATGCATTTAATTTCCTGATGATAAGATTTTAGGCAAAAAGACCTCAAAACAAACAACAACTGAAGACTGGCTGCAGTACAGGTCTGGCAGAACATCACCAGAGAATATACCCGGCGTCTGGTGGGGTCAATAGGTCACAGACTTCAGGCAGTTATTGCATACAAAGGATTGTCTACCAAATAGTAAACATGAGTGCTTAATTTGGACATTTAATAAATCTGTCCTTTTGGGTACCCTGAAATAGGGGGACTAAAAAAGTGTTGTAATTTCTGAATGGTGAAACAAATACCATCAATATTAATATAGTTTGGAGTGTAGAGCCGAAAGAAGAAAAAATGCTTCACTGTCCCATTACTTACACAGGGCACTTTACTGTACATAACCCCTCATAGGCACACAGTGAACGTCCTCTCCGCCCTGCCCCTGAAATGTCTCGACGTCCTGCTGTCGGCGCGTGTGACAGGGGGCTCAAGGGAGTGTGAGGGGGTCAACATGGACTGCGTCCACGCCCTCCTGCTCTTCATGACGAGAAGGCTGGACTTGGTAGGTCAGGGGAGGAGAGGGGGGAGAGGGATGGAAGGGGAACCAGAGGGGCTACATCTCAACAGTCTACAGTGGTTTTTCTCGTTGTCTCCTTTTCTTTATCTTCACCGATGTGAAAGCGACCACGGTATGGCGACAGCACAAGCATTTGCTTTCAAGTTGACTTTCATATCAGAGTGAATGAAGGCAAGGAAGCATAGAGAGGAAGCCACTTCAGACTATTGAGATTCCCACAAGGAGTGTGTTGCTTTGAGGGGGTTAGATGAGAGAGATGTTTGCAGATATTCATGGTTAAATTACACATTTTAGAATGAATTAGAACTGTCATAAAAATATTGTTTAAGTTATGTGTAATAAGCATGTTCTTATAGTTATCATAACCAAACATTAGCAATTATATTTGGTTGTCCTTAGGGTTAGGGTTCATACGTTGAAGAACACGGCTTTGTACTCACATGTGCTCTTATGAACTGTATCATAACACTTTATTTTAACTTAATGTCATAACAAAGTCATAATATTGTCATAAACATGACACAACAAATATCATAAGACATCTTAAGTCACTGAATTTCAAGTAACAAAACAGTGTCATTTTTGCATGCACTGAAAGTTAGGTGTTACGATGTTATATTGTTGACATAATAATAGTTAATGTCAGTTGCTCACTTTTATATTTACAAAATCGTGACCTGATACTTTTATCTTTATATAAACAAATGACGTACAGCTAGCAAAACTGGAAATGACTGAGCCTACCTTTAAGACGTACTAGATTGAAGGAGCATACAGTGACATAAGCATGTGCTTCTTGTTATGAAGGGTCAAAAGTTGAAGGAGAAACTGACCCCTGTGCTGAATCTGTTGACTGAGAGCTGCCAAGCACACCGGGAGACTCGCCATTACCTCAGACAACAGGTATTTCTCTCTATTTCAACATCTTCACTCTTTTCTTTTTTTTCTTCTCTGTCCCTTTCTCCCTGCACTATTCACTTTATTTTCTCTCCCTCTCCCTCAAAGCTAGATTGTGAAATCATTTTACAACACCTGCAAAGTAGATAAAGTCAATATCCCCATCTCACTGTGGACCTACAGTATACAATACACGTATGTTTATGTTAAATCTTACTTTAGGGTAATGAGTATGTGTAAATGAGATGGGTTAGAATTGCCTGAGAGCTGAGGACTTCCGTTAGCTCTCGAGGCTATGCTACTTGCCCCATGTCAGGTTGGATTTCTGTATTGGTTTTAATTGATAATCTAGTGAGAGTATGATGTTTTTGTTATGTACTTAGTCTGTGTTGGATCCTTTGATTTGGAGGGTGCCTGGAGTGTGTATATTTCTCATCAGATGCTTCATGAATGATTTATTAACAGGCATTAAATTCTTAACATTGACTGCATATGCAACCTTATATTCGGTTAATAGTCCAAATAACATGCCTTGCGTAAGAAATGGGACAGTGAAGAATTCTTTCTTCTTTTGGCTCTCCACTCCAAAGGTTTGGATTTTAAATCAAACAATTGACACTGTAAATAATAGAATAAACTGAATAAAACACCCTCATGTAAACACTTCAATCAGAATAGAGTGTCCACTCAAATTAAATGAATTTCCAAATGGAAGGGCCACTGCGCAAGTCAAAAATGTATTTATTCAGTTTGTGACTCTGCGGTCCAAGTATGTCCATCTTGTGTCCATTTCACTGTGATATGACACTCTGTCACCCCCCCACCAGATCCTGCCCCCACTGAGGGACGTGGCCCTCAGGCCGGAGCAGGGGGCAACAGTGAGGGGTCGTCTGGTCAGACTCATGACCCACGTGGACACAGACATCAAACACTGCGCCGCGGAGCTGCTTTTTGTGCTCTGCAAAGAGAATGGTACTCATGTCATATTCCTATCACACTTATTTACTAGGGCCAGATTTACACGTTTTTAACCTGGTTCGAGTGCAGAAACACATTGAGCTGAACTCACACTCACTACTGAAAACTACTTTTAAATATGACATTTGTATGCAAAGAGATAATTTGCGTTGAGCAATTAATAGACAACAAAAGTTGTATTGTTATGTAGGCCTTATGACAGAGGGTTCAAGTATGTTATGTAGGCCTTTTGACAAGCTTGTGGGCTAGCAGTTATTTGCCAACAACAGTCTTGTCAGTTATCATAAGCTCACAGCCATGATGGCTTAGGTTAGTTTATTATAACTGTTTATAGACGGTTTATACATCTATAATGTATTTTTTTTTTACATTATTTATGTAAACCTCACAACAAAGGGCTTGACTTCTATGTTACCAAATGTTGTATCGTGGTGTTGAGGATTTGTGTTCTTTGATTGGAGCATGATTTGAGTTCATGATGAGAAATGAATGTAATGTGAGTCATCTGTGGCTGTGTCCTTATTGTGTCACTGCATGGGACTTATGACAGGTTCGAGGGTTCAAACACAGTGTTACCCTCACATGATTCTCTCCTGTTCTTGGTAGGATTACTTGTATTGCTAAATATAATTTGACATGCACTACATTCAACATGTCACGTACCTCACTGAGGTAACTATTGGTTGGTTCTCTTCTCCTCGCAGTGAGTCGCTTCGTGAAGTACACAGGTTATGGGAACGCGGCAGGTTTGCTGGCTGCTCGTGGCCTGCTGGGCGGCGGTGGATCGGCGGCACATGCCCAGTACTCCAGCGACTCTGACTCAGATACGGAAGAGTACAGAGAGGCCAAAGGACGGATTAACCCGGTGACGGGACGAGTGGAGGAGGAGCAGCCTGACCCTATGGAGGGCATGACAGAGGAGGAGAAGGAGGCGGAGGCACGGCGGCTCATAAGCATGTTCAATAGGCTCTCACGGTGTGTGTGTGTGTGTGTGTGGGGGGGGGGGGGTTGCCATCAAACATACGTGAAATGCTTTGTGAAGATAGGCTGAGTGTGTGGGTTTAAAGCTAACCTGCCCATTCACTTTATCTCAGGGACAAGATCATCCAGCCCATGGGAGTGACAGCAGAGGGGAAACTAACACCCCTGTGTGGTCAGATGATGGGATGCACTCTGGAAGAGGAGGAGGAAGAATCAGAGGAAGAGAGTGATGAAGAGATGGATCAGTAGGCAGAAGGAGGTAGAGAAAGGGAGGGATGAGTACAAGAGAGGGACGGAGAGAGCGGGGTGGCTGAAAGAAGATTGTAGAGACACAGAGGGGACAGAAGGAAGAGGAAAGGGAACATGAGCAGAGACAAAGGGAGAGAGAGATAGAAAGTGTAACAAATTGATTGATGTAGAGGAGGGGAAATAAATAAATAGTGAAACAGAGGCCCATGGAACACTGGTTAAAAGAGATGGTGTAACAGAATAGAATGGCGAACAGGGTTGCTGTCTATTCCATTTAAATTAAGTAAATTGAAATTACCGTTAAATAAATGAAAAACCCTTGTTTGAAAATGCATGAATAAATAAATAGTAAATAAATAAATAAGAATAAATGGCACTTCTCGATGCTTGGAATTGGAATTTCAATAAATCTCCTGGATTGATGGAATGAAGTTGAATTGAGTAATATGCAATTGTTTTACAGTGTCCTGTAAAAGTGCCCTGCATAAGTAATGGTGCAATGAAGCATTTCTTCCTCTTTTGGCTCCACACTCCAAAATCAAACAATTACTATGAGATTAAAGTAGAGATGCTCAGCTTTTATTTGATGGTATTTGTGTACATATTGGTATGTACACTTTTTATGCATAGTCCCCCTGTATATCTAGCGCCGTTCAACCCTTGATTTGAAAGAAATTTACTTTGGTGGCACCCGTTCAGATCTGCTTTCAGCAAGGTAGATTCTGCTTGAACAAAACAACAAAGCAGCAAAAAGGAGCAGAGCAAAAAAAAAGGTTCTAAGATTTGTTTCTCACCATGGCAACCACACCGTTGCTTCCATTATCCTCTCTTTTCTGGTTCTGGTTCTGCCCTTGAGCGTGAATAACCCCCACTAATGTTCAAGGGTGCATTGCAATTAGCTTGAAGAGTGGTAAAGGGGTGGGGTTTGGGGAAGAAATATTTTGCACCCCCCCCCCACCTCACAGGAAAATAGAAATGACAGAGGACATTTTCACAGTGTAGTTGTCACAGTGACACAAAGAAATCAGTTCATAGAAATCATAGAGAAACTTGGATCTCCTCAAAAAAACAAAAAGGAAATACCTTAAAACAAACAACAACTGAAGATGGCTGCAGTACAGGCCTGGCAAAGCATCACCAGAGAAGACATCCAGCATCTGGTGGGGTCAATGGGTCGCAGATTTCAGGCAAAACATGAGTGTTTTATTTGGACATTCAATAAATCTGTCCCATCATTTGTGGGTACCCTGAAACCAGGGGAATATGCATTGTAATTTCTGAATGGTGAAACCAATATGTACACAAATACCATCAAATAAAAGCTGAGAGTCTCTACTTTAACCTCCTAGTAATTGTTTGATTTCAAATCCAAAGAGTCACAATAAGAAAAAAATGCTGTCACTGTCCCATTACTTACACAGCGCACTGTATATGTACATAAATATTTGTTTTGCATAATATTTCCCATGTTGAAATAGAAGTACATCATTCCTGTTATAGTGTCTGGCTTAGATCTCAGCAAATCTGACTTTATGAAAATTAAAAGCAATTCTGAAACTCTTCTGGGACTTCACTGAGAATATGTTTTGATTCGTCAGCATTTTCATGTTGAAGAAAATGATTAACGTGACTAAATCTGATTGGATATTGGAAACTTCAGAGGCTGATTTTTTTTTTTTTCACTAACGTAAACGTGACACTGGGTCCAGACGTGACACTTGGCATTCAGGCCAAAGAGTTCAATCTTGGTTTCATCAGACCAGAGAATCTCGCTTCAATATGTGGAAAAAGTGAAGGGGTCTGAATACTTTCCGAATGCACTGTAGTAATTGTTTGATTTAAATTCTGTTGGAGTATAGAGCTAAACGAAGACTAAATGCTTCCTCTTTCCAGTACTTATGGAGGGCATGTGTCCTATGCAGTTCAGATAGACTACTTTGAGCCGTATGGCCCCAGTAAAGAGCCAGCAACATTTGCTAAGACATTGCTTTAGTTTTGTCGAATAGATTGGTACCAGACATGAGTGGAAATTATTGAATAATTGGAGCTCAGAGAACACCATACAAGTGGTGTACGGGAGCGAGATAAGACTACTTCATGTAAAATAGATGGCCTACAGTTTTCTGTGTGGCTACATATGGTAGGGAACACCTCCCCCAGATTGTCTCCAGTTTGCAGTGTTTCACAATAAGTTTCATCTCCAACCCAGCCCTTTTGAAGGCTGCATTGGATGTGTGCATTTCTGACCCATTCACCAATTAAGTTCAGTATGATATCATGAATAGAACTATCATAATATCAGGAATTGGTATCATATAATATCATATACAGGAATGAAGGTTTTAAGATTTTGTAAAACAAAATAAAAATAATACACCTGAGATAGTTTTTCCCTGTCATTTTCATAATTTTAACATTTTTATTTGTTTTTGTCAAATACAGGAAGTTCATGTACAGAAGAGGAACTGGGCATAGAGACTGAAGTAGCTGTACAATATTTACACACAAAAATGCCCTTCAAGAGTTTCAACAAATAGGTAAACCTCTAAAATAATAATTATCATAATAAACAACAAACAGATAAAAAACGAACAATAAACACATTTTTTACGCCTTTTAACCGTTAAACCTTCCTAAAACGCCACATTTTCTTTGAGAAAATGGACACATACTTATTTCTTTTTTTGTTTACTTCAGGCATTAACTCCTCTCTTGTTGTCTTTTGAAGAACAAACAGAAAGAACAGTTTGCTTAGTTTTAAATACATTTCTTCCCTCATTCTAGTCTTTTCAGCAGACAGAAAACGAGAACAACATAATAGTGCTCTCATCCCCCCTCCCCTTCACCTCAATTTTGTTCCTCCAGCTTTTGAACAAGGGATTGAACAAGGATTGGGGGAGTGCCATTGGGAGTGCCATTTCATGTATACCCAAATAAAACATTATTATTTGAAATAATAACAGCAAACAATCCCAGCTAGGGAGGGTACTTATAAAAAAATGTCCTCGTATAAATAATACAAATCATAATTAATACATATTTACTGTATACATATAGTGTCTGTGTGTGTGTGTGTGTGTGTGTGTGTGTGTGTGTGTTTGTGTGTGTGTGTGTGCGTTTGTGTGTGCGCTTGTGTGTGTGCGTGTGCATGTGTTTGAATGTAGATCACAAGAACAATCTTTCTTGTAGTGCTAACTGATTCACTGTAGCCCCCTGCTTTCCCTGTTCAGGTATAGAGGGGCGTTGTACCCTTTTCAAACATTCACAATTTTCACTTTACTCCTCAGTTCTCCTCCTTCCATCTCTTTCCTTAAAGTCAAGAGAATACTTCATGAGAAGAAAAAAAAAGAAAAAATGAAAAGAAAAACAATAAAAAATAGTTCATAGTGTCATTTTAAGTTAAAACCAAACCTTCTTTCAAACCGAAAAAACACCGCTTGCTCTCTGAGCAAGGATTCAGTGGGGTCGGAATCCTCCTTCTGTTGCTCTTGGTACGGTCCAGTGTCCTCCACTCTCCTCCTCTCTTTGTCTCCTAAATACTGTATACATCTCCGTCTTGCATCTCTCCCAGCGCATGGCCTCGTCCTCAGGCCTTGGTGCTCAGGGTCAGCAGCTCGATAAAGGAGTTGAAGAGCGTTTCCAGCCAGCCCTGGTTGGCCATACACTGCTGCACCACCTCCTCCTGTCCAGGGTCCTCTGTTGCCTGCTCAATACTGTCTGTCTGAAAGAGGGGGAGAGGAAAGGATGGAAAGAATGAAATACTCTATGTCTCCTTAATTCTAAATCTAAATTCTAAATCTAAATTCTAAGTATAGACTTTCATTCCTCTATTCACCCCCT
Organism: Argentina silus; assembly: GCF_951799395.1. Lineage (NCBI taxonomy): Eukaryota > Metazoa > Chordata > Actinopteri > Argentiniformes > Argentinidae > Argentina > Argentina silus. Next base: position 18,921,849 of record NC_139663.1, read on the forward strand.
GCACAATTTTCACATTTCGTTGAGTTCTTAATCAGGATATATTCATATGGATACAACAGGTTGACCAAATCAAAAACTGGGATTGGCCGAAAAGCATTCCAGCCGTTATGATATAAGGACATAAACCAATACAATATATAATGAAAAAATTACAATCGCACCATTGCTTGTAGTCAGAATTGTTGCTGTCAGTGTAAACCTGTTGTATAAAAGAAATAACACACTCAAGGGTGTACTATATCTAGGATATCAGTACGGCTACGATGGTCGACAATACTCAGCTACCATTCCGATATCCACGATATAGCACACCCTCTTGTATTATTGCTCAAAATATTATATACAGTTCCCTGTGTAAGTAATAGGACAGTGAAGCATTATTTCTTCTTTTGGCTCTACACTCCAAAAGTTTGAATTTGAAATCAAACAATTGACTTGACAGCTGTTTCTGGTTTGTCAGGTGTGTTCCGTCATGAGGCTGAAATATCTGAAAATATCGATCAGAAACATAGCCAAATCCTTAAATCAATCACTCAACAGTTTGGAACATTATTAAAAGGAAAGAAAGCACTGGTGAGCTCAGAAATCTCAAACAGCCTGGTAAGCCAAGGAAGACTTCTACAGTGGATGACTGCTTCGGTTGCTCACCATGATTAGGAAAACCCCCAAAACAACTATCCCACAGATCAGGAACACTCTCCAGGAGGTAGGCGTGAAGTTGTCAAACTACCATCTGCAAACCACTAGTTAGTCACAAAAACAGGACGGCCATCTTACGGTTTGCTAAAAAGTACCTAATAGAGCCTGCAGAGTTCTGGAAAAAGGTATGTGGACAGATGATACAAAGATAATGGCAAGAGTAATGTGTGGAGAAAAAAAGAACTGCCCAATATCCACAGCATACCACCTCATCTGTGAAATATGGTGGAAGGGGTGTTATGGCTTGGGCATGTATGGCTTCCACTGAAACTAGCTCACTTGTTTTCATTGATGATGTAACTGCTGATGGCAGCAGTAGGATGTATTCTGAAGTGTACAGAAACATTGTGTCACCCCAAGTACAAGCAAATGCCTCCAAACTCATTGGACAGTGCTTCATCATACAGTAGGACAATGACGCAAAACATACTGCCACAGCAACTAGGAGTTTTTCAGGGCCAAAAAGTGGTAAGCTGTTGACTGGCCAAGTCAATCTCCAGATTTAAATCCTATTGAACATGCATTTAATTTTATGAAGAGGAGACTTAAGACAAACGTCCTCAAAACAATCAACTGGAGATGGCTGCAGTACAGACCTGGCAAAGCATCACCAGAGGAGATACCCAGCATCTGATGGGGTTAATGGGTCACACACTTCAGGGAGCAAATGATTGCCAAACAAATACCAAACATGAGTGCTTAATTTGGACATTTGATAAATCTGTCCCATCACTTTTGGTGGCCTTAAATAGTTCAATAATAATACTTAAAGACACAATTCTTCACTGTCCCATTACTTACGCAGGGCACTGTCTATATATATAAACAGTGCCCATATATATTAAAGCCTATATATTCTCTAATCTTTTTTCAACCATTACATCAAACGTATGTTATGTGTGATTATGAAAAGGGGGTACACCAGTCAGCAGAGGAACGAGCCCCTTCATTATTATTTTTTGGCAACAAAAGGACAGGAAATACAGTATGTCCTTTTAAAAACATACAATGAAGAGAACAGAAAGAGCAGAGAAAGGCAGCATAGCTGAATGAGACATTTTGAAGGTCACTGTTCAGACACGCGCAACTTACCTCCTTCTTGCAATGGACAAAGGTGTGGTACTTGTAGTGATGGAGCGAATGATAAAGGCTGTAAATCCGACATGTCTCTGTGGAGAGCTTTAGATCCTGAGAGTGAGGAAAAAAAGGGAAAGAGAAACGGAGGAACAGAGGAGAGAAAATCATTTTGGGATTCTCCAGTTCTCTTTTTGGCCCAGAAATGAACACAGAGCCTTATTTTCTGGTATTTTAAACAAGGAACTTAATGGCTGAGAGAAGGGTTAAGACCCAGTGGTTTAGTTTTCTTTGCACTGGCGTAAATGTTTCGTAAACCGGGGCTGGACGATTGCAGAACATAGGGGTGTTGGGCTGCAAGGGCACGTGTGGAACAGAGTGGGTAGTAGTGCAGCTACCTATGTTTTATAATGCTTTGATGTGGTATCCTCTGAGCTCTGTACTTTTAATCTGTAATTATTTTTCTACCTAAATGATACCTAAATGATAAATACCCTATAAATAACCCTAATAAAAAAGGTATCAGATAAGGGATAGTGATTGAGTGGGTTACCCTGTCATGTATACTGGTTTGAATCTTTTACATTTAAGGGTGACATCTTACAGGCGCTGTGCATTGAATATCATAATTTCAGGCATTATAGGGCAGTACTATTATTTTGAAGGACTTTCAAAACATCACAAACCCGGAAGTGCGTTTGACAACCTATATGTTCAAGCTCTCTAGTTTGCTATATTCTGCATGGGGCCACTGGTGTTGCTCGCTAGCTAGCTAAAATCAATGCCAAATGAGGCTAGGTAGTAGCTAGTTAGCCTGTATCACCTGGAGCAAGCCTGTAAGGTGATGTGAAACGCACCTTTGAAAACTGTTTAATAATTTATCTATTTTCATTCCGTAGAAGGCCATTAGCCTTGCTGCAGTTTCTTATCGGGTTATGTTTTGTTAAAAGTGAATGACATCTCTGTCATTACTATAGTATACACAGGCATGAATAAACAATTGATGTGAATTATTTGTTTATAACTACTTATTATGAATCATGCAACTTCACTTGATGTCCCCCATAAACATGCATTACTGTTCATAATTGCTTATGAAAGGTAAGGCTACTTCACTTGGAGTGCCTTATTTTAGACGTTATAATGTAGGTGCACATTAATTATGCTTAGTTACAAATGTTAGTAACTCAATAATTAATGTTAGTAACTCATTCATAAATGATCAACGATGTCACACTTTACATTAAGGTCGCATTTCATCAGTTACTCATTAATAAATGGTTAACATTGTGACAATTCATCAATTATACATGTTGGCACCTCTTATATTGTAAAACAGAGGTTTTCTCCATAAGTACACAGGATAGAAGGGTAGCACTCAGAAACTACCAAACATTTGACATATTGGTGTCAGCCGTGGGATCCCTTCTGACGAACAACATCACAGTTAATATGCCCAACTGGGTCTCACCTGCTGCTTGGGTATGCTCTTTTTGACCCGGTTGAGGGTTTTACGGTTGTAGCCCTCCCCGCCGAGGTGCAGTTTGACTGCTCCAGAGTCCAGGGGGTCTGCCGTCATAATGGGGAACATGTGCAGAGCATCCTAAAGAGCAAGAAATTATTATATCATCTGTTTTACAGATTTCACAACACAATATAATGGTGGGAAAGTTGGATAGAGATAAAAGGAACATCTGATAATTGCAGTCTTCAGAGGACACAGATCTCTTTATCATAGCAACGTACCACACTGTATTACACAAGGTAATTCAAGTGAATGGCAGGTGAGATTTTATAATTTCAAGCAAATAAATAAAAGTAAATAATTCAAGCAAATAAATGAAACCGACTAGCAATAGCTCGAATTGCACCCAATGCGCAGCCCATCATTTTAAGCATTTCAATCGCACCCCCAGTTGTCCGACCATGAGTATCATCCAGGTACGAGAATCAAGTCCTATAAACGGACACGGATTGACAATTATAGAGATATACAGTACAGGACGATGGATGTACCTGGTGCTGGGCGCTCATGTTCACTATCCTCAGAAGTCTCCTCTTCTGTTCGTTGAGTAAGCTGTCAATCTTCCTCATGGGTGGGAGGTACAGCTCATCTAAGGGCAAAGAGGAAGGGCAAAGAGTCAGTGGTCACTTCCTTTATTTCTTTAGTCTCTTAGAACTCTGTCATCTGATGGCTCTTTCATGATCACATGCCTCTTGCTGACTCCAAAACCAATTTCCCAGATCATCATTCTGTCTCTCTCTTTCTCTCAAGGTCCTGCTTTTAAATCATGTTAATTAGTGGGCGTACTTCAGCATTCACACCATCGTGCTACCTCTCTCGTTCCAGGGTTCCGAAATTACACTGATTAAACTGTGCAGGTAGCATATACACACATTTTATTAAAGGTATACTCAGCGATGTGACATTACCACAGGAATTTTGATGACTTCGGAGACGTTTCTGATTAATTCAAGCAAAACATTTTACTCTAGGTGCACAACCACCTTAGTGCAATGTGATATCCGTGTGACAAAAAGGCAGGTGAGTGAATTCTTCACACTCTCTGCCAGAAGTCGCCCCACTATTTTGTGGCTGTGTCATATCACTGAGTCTCCCTTTAAGTTGCATCATCAGTTACATCAGCAAAACAAATAATCACACATTTCCCAGACATGTCAAATTCATATTTCATTTTTTCCCTGGCTAAATTTTGGCATTCATTTTTAAGGATTTTCAAAGAACTTTGGCTGTATCCGAATAGTCTAAAGCAGCTTCCTCTCCTCTACTTCTTCGCCACTGATCTGAAACAATAGGTCAGGTGAAAGCAATATGATGGATGCCCACTGGGAATGTGCTTTCACCAGTCCATATTTTCCTACATCAGTGCAGATAAAGTACAGGAGACATTGAAAGGAAGCCAGCTTAGACTATTGAAATGCATTCCATCTTTCTCTTTTTTTTCCCACAACAGCCCACTCTTTCTTTCACAACAGCATACTGCCCCATTTACTCACGCCCTCTTCTCACCGTGTGTGTCCTCCAGGGCCTGGATCATGTCAGGGTCCAGAGCGGTGCTCACCAGCATCTCCACGTAGCTCCTGAACATCTCCCTCATGGCTCTGCTGTTCACCCCACCTCTGACTGGGGCTACGGGACGGAGAGTAGACACACGGGGTCAACCAAGACAGCTTCTCACACGCAAACACACGTCCAAACATACACACTTGCATACAGAACTACATGTACATCTACATGTATTTCAAACATGTAACAGAAAGAATGCCCATCTCTGTATAGGTATAGCTAATATGTAAAAGAGTTTGAGACAGGCACTCACACAGATAGTACACATATCCACAAAGACGTATACATACAAACGTATTATGACGTCATAAAGTATGCATGTACATATAAAACACAGACAAAGGAACACAAATAAATCCAACATGACATACAGTGTACAGTTCCTCACCTTCATCCTCACTGGGGGGATCCGCAGAGGAGTCCGACTCAGAGGAGGAGGGGACTTCCTTTAGCCACTTCTTCCTCTTCTTCGGTGGAGGCTCCGCCTTCACTTTCACAGGCCTGACCCTAGAGGGCCGCTCCACCTTTTTCTCCCCCCCCCCTGCTCTTTTCACCTCCTTAACTCTCCCTCGCTCAAGTCCACTGCTCCTCCTCTCCACCTTCTCCTGAGACAGCTGGTTTTTCCTCTCTTTCTCCTCCCGCTCCTTCTCTTTTTCCCGCTCCCTTTCTCGCTGTTTCTCCTTTTCCCTTTCTCTCTCCTTCTCCCTCTCTCTCTCCTTTTCCTTTACCCTCCGCTCTCTCTCCCTCTCCTTCTCTTTCTGCTCCCTCTCCTTCAGCTCCCTCTCTTTCTCCTTCTGCTCCCTTGCCTTCTCCTTCTGTTCCTTCTCTTTCTCCTTCTGCTCCTTTTCTTTCTCCTTCTGCTCCTTCTCTTTCTCCTTCTGCTCCTTCTCCTTCTGCTCCCTCTCTTTCTCCTTCTGCTCCCTCACCTTCTCCTTCTGCTCCCTCTCTTTCTCCTTCCTCTCCTTCTCCTTCTGCTCCCTCTCTTTCTCCTTCCTCTCCTTCTCCTTCTGCTCCCTCTCCTTCTGCTCCCTCTCCTTCTGCTCTTTCTCCTTCTGCTCCCTCTCTCTTTCTCTCTGTTCTCTCTCCCGCTGTCTGTCTCGCTCCCTCTCCTCTCGCTCTACATGGGGCTGAGTTTGGTTAAGGGCTGGGGGTGGCAGCTTGGGCAGTGATTGGCGCCTGTTAATTGGCAAAAAAAACAGAAAAGATAGATTCCACTGAAAGCCGGCTCTCCACTTGGAGGGGGAATCATAGCAAACAGACAGTGGGCGGCAACGACCCCCCATATGCTGTCAATGGAACAATGGTGAACAGCCATAGAGCAGCTCCAACAGCGTTGATGTAGACTCAAACTAATAAACCTTTACCTTCCCTCCTCTGTTATCCTGCCTGTTATTTTTTTTTACATTTCAGCATTGCTAGAATTTCGAAAATTACAAATAGTCACTAAACCATTCTCTCTCTCGTTTTTATTTTAGTGATTAGAAGGATGGATCTTTTCAAACATCCTTTCAAAGCTCTTGTCACCGCCTTGTGGTGGCTTTTCGGCAGCACTTCACACGTCTTCACAACTCGTGTCTGCTGCAGCAGCAGCAGCATTGAGGTAAACCACCATTGCGATGGCAGTGTGAACCTTTTAAACACTGGCCTATTTGTAGATGTTAGCAATATGGTAACCGCCCAGTATTGATTTAGAAGCTACTCCAGCGCACAGGAGATGTTGGCTAGGGGATTAGCCATTAAGGCAACACTGACAACACACATTGGAGTATTGCACAGACAAGGGGACACACAGAGCGAACATACCTCAAAGTGAGACCGGGTCTGTGCCAAGGTTTCCGCGAGCACACTCGTACGTAGTCCTTTTTATTGACATTCTCCAAGAACTTCACATATAGACGCTGGTACCGCATTTTGGCATCGCCGAAGTAACCCAGATACTAGGGAGAAAGGTAAAAAGAGTAAACACTACAATAATCCTCTGTTCTGAAAAGGGGGGTTAATATCATTTTTTATTAAAAAAAATTTTTTGGAATGTATCTATGCAAAGCTTTCCAACTTAAGGGGAGGACCGTGACCACAGCCTTATTATATCCCTAACAGGGGATGTGTCTGACTAATCACGTTGTCCATAAAAGCACAATCCGCAACTCAGTCCTTCACTGATGTCAGTTCGACACTTACTATGTTACCCAAAATCTAACTCGGTCTCCGAGTGAGCAGGTTCACCAACAAAATGTGAACAAAGGGGAAAATGGTCATTTAAAATGGAAAATTCTAATTTTAAATCTGTTGTGCTCAAGGAATTTGATAACATGACTTTAAGCTATACATAATTTGTTACAAAATCCTGTCAATGAAAACATAAACAATACAGTAATTAGTCCTTATTGCTTTGATTATGATGAGGTACTACACTTGTTCTACTGTCATAAAGGTATTTAGTAGTGATATTTAATTTTGAGGAGAGTGACTTGATTTAAAGGGAAAGTGGTATGTAACTAACGTTGCTGGTGGCACAGAACTGCCTCTGTCCATCTTTGATCTCAGGGCTAAACTTCTGCAGCAGGGCTTTCTGCACCCTCCAGATGGGTGGCGGCTCCCGGCCAGTCTGCAGGGCCATCTGCAGAGACAGAGGAGGACATTTCTCAAGATAGCAATTGTAGCCGATACATTTGGTTATAACTATGGTGATCATTGCAATTGATTCTCTGCCATACTTATGAAGCAATTATATGTAAATTATTGGCCACGGCAAATAATCATAACCTGCGTAATGCCTGAATTCTCCACCCACAACTAAACAGCATTTGGGTAATGTAATTCAGCAGTGCATTCACCTGTGCACATATAGGCCTATTCCACCCAATAAGGACTTGAATATTTGCATGGAATAAATGATCACTTGCGTTAGTAGCCTGCATTACATACACAGAACCTCCAATTACAGAGCAATTTGATTTGATAAATAGTCATTGTAATTCCGTGTGAAAATGGCCCAATGATCAAAACAAATTACCCCAAAATAGAAAGCCATGTAACAAAGAGAGGAGGACTAAAGGGCATTCCACCGTTAGTATGTTCTCAAAATATCATCATTTTGCGCATCCGTGCCTCATAGGTATCATAATAGCAAGCTTGTATTTACTTCCTGGAATCATTTTATAATTACGCATTTTAGGCTGAAATTATAGCAATAATAAGAGAGAAGATATATCAACAATGTATTCAACACTAAAGCAGACGACACAAGCGGATACAACAACACATAGGGTGGGTACGATGGACCAAAGCTCATACAAATGTGTACACCCACACACACATACACACACACACACACACACACACACACACACACACACACACACACACACACACACACACAAAAGACAAGACCCCCAGGCCGAAAAAATACCACTGCCAAACCCCTCACCTTGAGAGTACCGATGTCCTCAGTCCGCACAACAAACTCGTCTCTCTCCCGGAAGATGCCCTCACCACCGCTCTCGCTGTCCTCCTCCTCGCTCTCGCCAGCGATGGCCGCGTTGCCCTGCTTCTTGGCCAGGTGCAACGAGGTGATCTTGGGAATGGGCGCGTCTTCTGGGGTAGGGGGAGACAGCGGGGAGGAAGGGGAGGAAGAGGCCTGTGCCTGCTCCAGGTCTGTGGGGGGAGGTGAGGAGGAGAGAGGAGGGGTGGCAGAGGGGGGGAGCGTTGGAGGCGGTGGGTAGGGGGGAGAGGGGAGGGCCATGAGAGATTGGTTTGGAGGCGGATAAGAGGTGGGATGGTGGTGTTGTTCGGGGGATGGCTGTTGTTGTTCCTCTTCCTCGTCTTGCTGGAGGGGGAGGGGAGAAGGGAGGGAGAGCGGTGGGGGAGAGGAGGAGGTAGCCGGGGAGGGGGAGAGGGATGGCGGGGAGAGGGGTACAGGGGCAAGTGGAGGCTCAGATGGAGAATCTGTGGGGAGAGGAAATGAGTCTCTTTTAGGGTTATTATCATTGTATCTGAAACAATTCCAGAGTGTTCAAAAATGTTCTTAAGATTTAAATTGTTCTTAATGCCTGCGATTTTAGAATGTCGGAATGTAGAATGAATGTCTGAATGTCTTTTCCCGGGTGATGTTATAATCAGTGAGTTGAGGTTGAATTCTATTAATACGCTATGAAAGTCCATACCTCATACCTCCATACCTCAACTGCAGAATGTAAACAATCCCAGCTAAATTCAAACATTGTATAAACAGACTGTAAAGGAACGAGGTTGCCCATTGATTCCTAACCAAAGGGAAGTAAAAAAAAAAAACATTCATTACATTCATAGAACTGGAATGCTTTATGAGTTCTTTCCCCACGCATTATGACTGAATAAACACTGTTCTTTATGCCGTTTGGAATTCCAACCACATCCTTTTGGTCTGCAGTACATTGTTCTTTCCCCCTATGCCACTAGTCCAATGCTGCAACACAATATAGTTGAATAATGGGGTTCAGATTGTGCATCAGCGGAATTAAAAACTCTGGGAAATATTTTCCTTGAGGTTGTAAGACATTCTGTAACACAGAGAATAGTTGGGACATGTTGAACATTTGTAAGAAGAAAAGGTTTTCTTGTTGTAATAGCCTTTTCAGCCTGGTCTGAACGTTATCCTCTTCTACTTCTATCTCTTAATAATATATATTCATAATTTTTCATGTTTTTGAAAAATGTCATAATGTTCTCATGTGCATGAAGTGTGTGGTATTGTTTTATTATAACATTATGACATAGGCTATGTATCATGTTAATTTTTTAAACTTCTTAACATTGTGAGTATGTATAATTTGTGTTTCTGAACTGATTTTTAAAAAATACATAAATAAAAATTATTGTACAGTATGTGTACAATGTGTGTGTATGTGTTATATGTATTTATTATTATAAAACATAAAATATCAAACAAAATATGTATAACAGATATATATATACATTTTTGTAATGGGCGAGTAACATTAACAAGGTTAAATAATGTATACTCATTCATTCTTATCATACTTTGAGGACTAAGAAATCCTCAGGATGTACTGTAATAGAACAGATGTGTATCCCACCAACATTACATAACTATGCAGAAAACTCTGAAGTTGTTGAAATATATGGGAAGAAGTCACTTAAATCAATGGTTAGAGTTAAACTGAAACACAAGGTAACAATTTATAGCCAAGTGCAGATGTGTGTCCTCCTAAAATGTAGTCGTGAGGGTGTCATTTGAAATCTGCACTGACCTGGTGGTGCACAAAGTAAGGCAACACAATGTCTTACAAGAGGTTATAAGTTTGAATCCCAAGGTGAGGACACATCAAAAAGTGAGTACAGTGAATTCAAATGTATCCTGATTTTAAAATGCTGAATGTAATCCTAATTGTAAAAGTTGACCGTTGCACGACTGTGACACAATATAAAATGCCCATGGAGAGTGGTCCGTTGTCACACTGCCATTGGCTAGCTGAGTATTCAAATTGGTCAAAGATAGGACTGCCATCGGCAAGTCAACACCTGCAACCAACCCTGCAACCAACCCTGCAACCAACCCTGAGTCAGTCCACTAGTGACAAGCCATCCTCTCCACTCCGCTCCTTTGCCACCCTCTTCCCTCTCCTTTGTTGACTCTTCCCACTCCTATTCCCCTTCCTTACAATCTTTCGACTTCTTTAGTGAGCTTCATGTTTACCTCAAATGGCTGAACCATGGGTCTTTACATACTAGGGTTATGGGTTTGACCACCGGTCTACCATTTGACGCCACACTGACGTCTTTGCACATTGTAATGACAACCGTAGGCCTACTAGTGGCATGCCGACTGTCAGCCCATTATTAGTGGTACACTGTTGGGATAATAGTGGCACAATGCCACGACAGATGCCATCATTTTACTGTTAGGGGTCTGATATTGGCTGATGAACCGCTATGTTGCCATCAGTTGCCTGATATGCACTTGCTGGCTGGGAAAACTGGAGACCATCAGAATTTTTGGAGACAGGCGTCAAGAGTTATGATTGCTAGCCAACATAATCTGAGTGGTAACTAATTAAAGGTAAATTCAAGTAAATGAATCAATTCACCTTGCCTGGAAAGCTTAGTAAAGCAATGGGCTTACTTACCGTAAGTTGGCTACCGCTCAGATATACTTTTAGTAGCAATCATAACAATGACACCTGTCTCCAAAAAATTAGTGTCTCCAGTTGTTTACATTCTGCAGTTTGTGATGTACTGACTTTCATAGCGTATTCTGTTCTACAAGTTCTACATGTTTTGTGAATTAATGTGGTCCCAAAATATTAACGTTTTGCACAACGGAGCCTCATAGATGCTTATACTCTGGTAATGTGGAATGTATATACTGTAAGCTTATATAAGTGATTGCTAAGCTACCTCAGAAACTTATTCCACTACAATGGAAACACTTTCAGCCAACTGAAGCAAGCCCACACATTTTCTACAGAAAATTCCTTTTCTAGTTTGACCTCCACTTCCTTATCATGGCATTACATTCCATCAATTCCTTTAAAGCCCTCTCAGAAACTAAATAAAACTAAAATAATACTGAGTAACAGCATGACACTGTATACACAATTTTAGTACCATGACTCTGCCTGTATCTCACCTTCCACTTTAGGAGCATCCAGCATCTCAAAGTCAGGCTCTATCGCCTCTTCCCCCTCTTCCTCCTCCTCTTCCACACCTCTCCAGTCTACATTCTCAATATCCTTCAACCTCTCCTCCTCTTCCTCCTTCTCCTCCACCCCCTCCTCCTCCTCATCTTTCTCCTCCACCTCTTCTCGTCGCTCGTCCTCCCTTTCCATCCCCTCATTTCCAGCAAGCTCTGGGGATGGCGGATTTGACTGAGCGTTGGCATGCACATGAGTTTGTGTGTCTGTAAGTGCGTTGGCCTCAGCCTCTGTATCTGCCATGTCCGTATGTGTCTGCGCCACAGGCGGCGTTGGTGGCAGCGGTGGGCTTAAGGCTGGGGCCTGTGGGGTGGGCGGAGAAGGTGTGGGTGGGGGTGGAGCCACTGTAGCAGTCAGCGTGTGGGGTGTGTCATAGAGGGCGGAGATGGCCGAGGAGATGCTCTTTTGCAGGTCCTGGTTCTTGCCTTCCGAGTCCTCCTCATCAGAGGAGAACGACGGCAGGGTTTCCAGGTTCCTCTTTAGCTCCTCGTCCAGGCGCTTGCACGGGCTGGGGCAGTTGCTCAAGACCAGTCCAGCCTCACCCTCCCCTTCCACGAAAGGAGGAGGGGGGGGAGGAGGTGGTGGAGGAGGAGGTGGGGACATGGGCCGCATCCCGTCCTTCACAGAGTCTTCAGCCTCTGCTACTCCCACTGGTCCCAGGCCCTGTGGCCCTGCTCCTGGTCCGGGCTGCTTCTTTCCCGTTTTGAGAAAGTCCAGGAAAGACGCCATGAAGCCGGATTTCAGCTCTGGGGTCTTGTCCTCAGTCTGAGGAGAGGAGAGGAGAGGAGAGGAGAGGAGGGGAGGGGAGAGGGAGAAAGAAGAAGAAGGAAAACAGAGCAACAGGGGAGGAAAATAATAAGAGGGAGAGAGGAAATAATGAGGATTAGGAAGAGGGGATAGAGAATATCTTCAGTGATCCTTTAAAACCCCTTTCTCTCCCCCTGAATAGAAGTAGTTCACCTTAGCAAACAGCAGGGGGGGTCCGAGGGTGGTAGCTATAATTGAGTAACCGTGGCAACAGCTACCCTGGCAACAGCCTTCTCTCTCCCTTTCTCTCTGGTTTATTGTCAGTCAGAGGGGGCTGGCCGTCAATCACGACTCTAGGTTCAGTCTCCTTTTCGCCCCCTATTGGCAGCTAATATGCCACACATATCCTTAGCTACCCAAGTTATCTGTTGTGTTGTTGGTGAATGTGATATTGTCTCTCCACCTATGATAAATGTTATGTTTATAAAAAATTATTTGTGGACTCTGTCCTTATTGTGTATTCTTGTTGCTGTTAATCAATACAACATTTCATCATGTTTTTCCTGCAGACAGTTTGCCCACACCTCTGAGGTATAGCAGCCTTTCTATCTCTGAGTTATGACTTGTGAGCTATGAGTTAGGAATTATAAATGATACTCTGAGTTATTAGGTGTTGTAGGCTTCTGGGATCCTTACCAAACTGGAAAACTTCTGCATGGCAGCCCACGCCTCCGGGGTCAGCTGGTCATCCATTTCACTCTCCCACGTCATCTGTGGTGACATCAAGAGAAAATCAATACTCAAAACCCTACTCAATCAAAAGCCATACCCGCACAATTTAAAGGTATGAGTAAAGTGGCTCTCTTCATCTGCCGATAGATTGTTCATTTTGGAATTAATGCCCTGGTTGAGTATCTTTTTGTTTCACGTAGATTAGTTGATTATATGATGCAAACAAACGTTGTTATAGTCAAGAGACGTCCAGACAATATTCTATATTTATTGAAAAGAGTAGAACAGATTGGGGGTCACTGAACACATTGGATATTGTGAAATTGGAATAAAATTAAAGTATTGGGAGTTGTGGGGATCAAATCAGTGGAGAATTTACCTAAATCCTAATATCTAACCCCCAACCTCTGCAAATCACACAGCCTACACTTTTCATTTCACTGGCTACTTGCCTGTGTCAGCACTCCCACTGTTGCTGAGGCAACTACAGCCATTTTCCTTTTACGACAACCAACCAGCAGACATAAACAGACGGAATCCAGAACATCAAATGTTACACAAAAAAATGACTTAATCTTAACTAGTCTAACACAATAACTGATGCCACACATGGCCGCTACTATAATGTTCAAACTACTGATACATAACTCCAATCAATATGTTTCCTCTCAAAATTAGGTGACAGAACTGTGAATTGAATATGTTATAGGAGTTCCCTAAACCATTCCCTATGCCTTTCAGACCATTAACAATAAGGTAACAGCACTCACATCAGAAATGTCCGTTTTCTAACCAAAATGTTTACCAGTTTATCACACATCACAGAGCATCAACCTAAAAAATTTGCATTGTAAAATGATCATTGATAAGATGTGACATCCCACAATCGTTTTTTTAAAGTAACAAACCAACAGTCTGTGCCTGACAGAAGATTTACACTGGAAATACCTTTGTCATTTCCCGAAGACGAATCCAAAATTTACCACAGTACAATCTGTATGAAGTACGAAGCCAAACATGAATTATTCACATACTAATCTCTTCCTAATGCAGTTGCATGACAACATTTGTTAATAACAATCAACCTTAACAGCGAAGGACAGACTATGTTCATAGATTTGCATTTTAAGAAGGCGAAGATTACTTTATAATTCATTATAACAGGAGAACTGAAATCTGTGTTTTTGCATACGCAGAAAGGTCAGAGCACCTGAAGCAGTTAGGGGTTAAGTGCCTTGCTTACATCGGCAGTAGTAGGCGCCTTAGATGTGATGCCAACTGCCCTCTATTTGCCTGCTCACACCCCCTCTATCTGCACTGAGCACTGAACCCATGACCTTCCGAATTCTGGCCCGCCTCTCTAAGCTCAAGGCTACCTGCCACGATATGATGTATGCTATCATATAAAGGTATCATTATCTAATCTCTGAAATGTAACCCTTTTTTGTTCTTGCACTGACCTCCTGAGATTTCTGCTTCATCTTCTCCTGTGTCCGGTTCATGTCGGTTCTGTTCATATCCATCCCAGCGGTGGGACCAGGGCTGAGGCCAAGGGACGGTGCTGAGCCCACCGAGCCGTCAGAAAGAACTGGGTCGGTGCTGGACAAAGAGTCCGTCCTCAGTAACGAGTCTGATGGGGGCATTGAGGGGATGGGCAGCTTGATCTGAAAAGGGGGGGGGGGGGGGGGGGTTGAGAGTGTTGGATAGAGGGAGATGAGGAATAGTAGATGGGGAGGAGGGGAACAAGAGTATTGGATTAAGGGAGATGAAGTGATATTCAGAGGAATGGAAAGAGAGGGGTACGCAGGGATAAAAAGGAAGAGAGAAATTGAATTATTGGGAACTAATACCATCACTCTCATGCTCAACATAAACATGTCTAGCCACGTCTTGGTACCATTCAAACTCTGATTTGGCACAAGTGAGCGTGCTCACCAACCATTAAGCTAGCCAGCTAACTTTAACAATCACTTTGATACTGTGTAATCTCTTCATTTTCTTGTGTGAGCAGAGAGTTGAATATGGGTTATACCATGCCTGTTTCAAATGTCTTTCTGAACTGGGAAGTATTGACCTTAGAACGATTGAGTTAGGAACGTTAAACTGGCTTATTCATGGGTTCTGCTCTGTGAAATAACAGGACACATACAGTAGAACCTCAGGATTATGATCCCCAGAAAACTTCAAATAAATGGAAAAAAATCCCTGAAGGAAAGACTGCAAGGCTGCACTGAATTACTGTACAGACAAACCTTTGTGTTGCTGCTTTCAAGTGCAGAAAATATGTTAAAGATTTGCAGTACATGGTTTCAAAATACATGCATTTCATAGCTTGTTTAAGGTTTAGTGCAGTCTCCACACTAAAAGGAACCAATATTTCAGTGACCCCCATTCCAGAAGGTCCTACTGTATGTCATTCAAATACCCCCATCTGTTTATAATTCAGCTCTCCCTTACCTTGATGGGCCTAATAGACTCCTGATGCTGTGATTGCTGGGGTTGCTGTGGTGGTTGTTGTTGATGATGGTGGTGTAGCTGTTGTTGTTGTTGTTGGTGGTGATGCGGGATCTGTTGCTGTGGTTGGTGATGCTGCTGTTGGTGGTGGTGTTGGTGTGGATGCTGTTGAAGGTGCTGTTGTTGGTGGAACTGCTGTTGTTGCTGCTGCTGCTGCTGATATTGGAGGTTCTGTACTTTGTTCACATCTCGGTGCATCTCCATCATCCCATCCTCCTTCCTCCCCCGCCCCCTGCCCCGCCCACGACCCCTTCGGCTCTCCCCACCAACTGCTCCCATAAGCCCCCTGCAGTAAGAGGGTTCTGGGAGTGGGCGAATGCGGGGTCGCCCTCGCGGCCGGGGGGGGCCTTCCCGTTTGGGTTTTGTCGGTTTCCTGCCCCTTTTCTTGGGCCCCTCGTGGGGAAGGAGCTGAGGAGGCGGGCCAAGAGAAGGGTACCCCGAGGGATGGCAGAAGTCAAGGTCGCCGATCAATGGGCTAAGGGCACCCCCCCCAGAGGCCCCGCCAGACTTCCTGCAGCTAGACACAAGGTCAGGGAGCAAATCCGGGAGTCTACGACTGTTAAGGCGGATGTCGGCTGGAACGTCAGCCTTATCCTCATCGTCCTCAAACTCGTATTCCTGCGCATAGCTTTTCTTGGCCTGAGGCTGCGGGTCACGGCGCTGCTTTAGCAGGTGGAAGGAGCTGGTCTTGAGCAGTTTCTTAGGTCGAGAGGAACAGAAGATGGGAGATGTCAGTCCCCCTGGGCCTGAACCTCCGCCCATGCCTGGGCCACCCATCATTTTGTTGCCAGAGACATCCCCAGGTACACCTACCGGGCCACCCATTCCGAGGCCGGAGGTCTGCGACTGGATGAGGCCAAGCTGCTCAGTGTTCACAGTGGAGGGGAGCTCGTGGGTCTTCATGGAATCCAGGTCCAGGTGCATGGTGCCATTTCCAGTTTCTGAGAGGCTGTGACAGTACTGTCCGTATCCTTGGTCACCATGGTGACCCATCATGTGGTAGCTACCTCCTTCATCACCTGCCTTGATGCCCTCCATGCCTTCTTGTCCCTGTCCACGTGCCTCAGGCATACCCTCTTGCACCCCTTGGCTTGCCCCAGCTCCCCCGGCACAGCTTGACTTGAAGTCATCAGAGCAAAACATGTCCTCCATGCCAGGGAAGAAGGAGCGGTCCTCATCCTGTAAAAGGGAGTCCGGAAAACAGATGGAGGTAAGAGGCACAAACCTCTGCTGCTGCTGCTGCTGCTGCTGCTGCGCTTGGTTCTGGTCCGCCTTCCCCACAGGCCTCACAGTGTCAAACTGATGTTCTTTGAGCTGGTCCAGCTGGGATTGGGAGAGCTGGGGCTCTTGGTCACTCTGTTGAGGCTGCTGCTGCTGTTGGGGCCCCACATTGGGAGTCAAATGGTGGGAGTGGGGGTGAGCGTGGGGGTGAGGAAGGGGGTGGTGAGGGTGGGGCTGCTGTTGATGGTGAGAATGGGGGAGAGCGTGGTGTGGATTGAGATGGTGCAGGTGAGAGGGTGTCGATAGGCCCAAGTCTGGCTCGGAGAGGAAATCGTGGAGCTCAGAGGCGGTTTGTTGGGGATGATGGGACTGGTGATGGGACGGCAGTCTATGCTGCTGTTGTCTGTGTCTGTCACTACTGCCTCCATCTCCTACCCCCACCCCAACCGTGCCACCTCTCTCTGGAGCCCCCCCACTGTCCCTGCTATTGGTCCGAGAGAGGGAGCGCTCCAGCATGTCCAATGGTGACACTGAGTTCTGGCCGGCTTGGCTCTGGTCCCGCTGGGCTCCCCGGCCATAGTGTGTCTCCATAGCCTGGGACTGGAGTTGGAGCTGCAACTGTGATGACTGAGGCTGGGGATCCACCCCTGTTGGCCCCCCTGGCACTGCTCCTCCAACTGACCCCATCATGGCCTGCTGGCTCATGGGGTGTTGCGGCTGCTGGGGTGGAGCTTGCTGGGCCTCCATCTTGTTGCGTGTGGTATGAGACAGGACGGACTGAAGCATGTGTGCAGTGGGGGCTTGCTGGGGTTGGTCAGGTGAGGAGTCCATGAGTGAAAGGGAGGATTGGGATTGCCGTGGCTGCTGCTGCTGGTCGGGGGTCTTCCGCAGGTACGGCAGGTCTGATGGATCTGGGGGCTTTTTCAGTTCCATGTGAGGGTGGCCATGGGAGTGGGAGTGGGGGTGTGAGTGGGCATGTTGGGAGTGCTGGGTGTGTTGGGGATGTTGCTGTGGGTGCGAGGTGGTGTGCGAGGGGTGAAGCGGGTGTTGCGAGTGAGCGTGCTGCGAGTAGGGGTCACCCCTCCCGTAGTGCACCACGGAGCCGAGGGAATCATGTTGGTGAGGCTGGGGGGCATGGGGGTGGGGGTGAGAGAGGGACTCAGCCCCCCGTCGACCTCCACTGGCCCCTGCTCCAGACAACACTCTTTCATTCTTTGCCTGCTGCTGTTTCTTTAATGACATTTCGAGCTGGCTCTCCAGGCCACTACCTCCCGCAGCGCCTGCAATACCAGGAGTCGTGCTGTTGGTGGCACTGTTGGTGCGAATGACACTCTGGAGATGGTAGCGCTCCTCCGAGGCCTTGTTAAGGTCATAGGCCAGCCCTTTTCCCCCATCTCTGGCCTGAGGAACTGACTGGGGTGGCTGCTGTGGGGGCTGCTGGGGGTGGTGCTGCGTTGGGTGGGGTGCCGGGCTCTGGACATGAAGCAAGTGCTGGATCAGGAAATCGTCATCATCATCCTCTTCCTCATCATGAGAGTGCTCCACTCCCAGCATGTCGGAGTCGGGTTTTGACTTGGGAGGTGTGGGATGGTAGGACTGCTGCTGAGGACCCCGGGTGTCAGGGTAGCCCTGTGGAGAGGACAGGAAGGCAGGGGACATGACGGAGGAGAGGTATTTGTTGCCTCCAGCTCCCCCAGGAGACTGGGCAGGGCGGGTGGGAGCAGGAGAGTGCAGCCCAGGTCGAATGATTCCAGAGTTGCTGGAGGGGGAAGGGCTGGAGTCGAGCAGGTGGTATGAGCCACCTCCTCCACCCCCACTACCCACACTGCTACCCCCACCTCCAGATCCTGCGCCTCCACTTCCTGCACCACTTCCACCAACCCCGGAACCTGCCCCGCTTCCGGCTGATCCTCCACCTCCTCCAGACCCCAGCAGGGCAGGAGAGTGCCCCGGGCCTCCATACCCCAGCGAGGGACTGCATGCTCCCGCTAGGGAAGCTGGCAGTGAGCTGTATCCTGAGTCTGTCCCATAGACCACCTCGGCAGAGAATGAGCGACCCCCTGTCCCTAGTCCTCCATATACTTTTCCTGTGCCACCTGCTCCAGAGCTCAGGTCCTGGGCCTGAGGGGAGCTGAAGCCTCCGTAGGGCTGGGGGTGGTGTGATGGCGGGGGCTGGCTGGGGGAGTAGGACTGGGGCTGCTGTTGCTGCTGGGGAGGGGTCTGGCCTGGGAGGCCTGCGGTGGGTTTCACGGGGGCCACAGGCGAACCGTAAGCAGAGAGACAAGGCTTGGGTGGGGGCTGCTGGACAGGGGTGGAGGACACAGGAGGGGGTGGTGGTGGTGGGGGAGGAGGTGGGGGTGCGGACTGAGGCAGGGCCTGTTGTCTGGTTGGGGCTGATGCAGAGCTGGAGGAAGGGTTGGGGTTGGAGTTTGTGGATGATGAGGAGGAGGATGAGGTGGAAGAGGCAGAGGGTGGCGTGTGGGGTGTCCGGGATGACGAGGATCCCGAGGAGGAGTAACCACTACTGGAGCTGGAGCTCTTAGCCCCTTTCCCCAGACCCCCACTTGACCCTGATGAGGCGGTGGCAGAAGAGGTGGAGGACGTATACGGGGTCTGGATGATGGGCCGGTAAACCTGGTCTGCCCGCACCGGTTTGGGGTCAGAGGAGGGACTCTGGTCACCAAGTGGACTACAAGACACCCCTCCGTGCCGATGGTGATGGCCGATTTGCTGGTACCCAGATGCCCCACAACTGAGGTAGTGCTGCAGGGGGTGGGGAGCCGAGGAGAGCTGTGACTGGGCCGGAGAGGAGCGCTGGTAGTGCTTGATCACGCTGTCCTGCCGGGGGATGGCCCTCTCCTGGGGGGGCTGGGGCTGGGGGGGAGCAGGCGCAGAGGAGAACACAGAGGCATTGTACAGCTGGGACGACTGGTCCTGGAGCTGGGAGGAGAGCAGGTTGAATTGGGGAGGGGGCAGGTGGCGGCCGGAGGAGGTCGCGGGGGCTTGCGGAGGGGGCAGCGGGCCTGTGGGGTCCTGCGACCCTCGGTAGGCGGCGCTCTGCGAGGAGAGCAAGCGGTCAAAGCCCATGCTGGATTGGGAGGGCGTCTTGATGTGAAGAATGGGGTCATGGGGTGACAGAAGGCCGTTGGACGTCGGGCTAAAGGTGGACGTGTCCTGGAGGGAGACGCCGGGGAAGGAGCGGCCTGAGAAGGAGGCCGGGTGCTGGTAGGCAGAGAGTGCTGAGGAGGAGGGGAAGGAACCAGATCCAGGGAGGGCGCCGGAGATGAAAAGCTCAGCCGGGGCTGGAGTGTGCATCGCTATGGGAAACAGAGAGAGAGGATGAGAAGTAACAGAGATGGTTCAAATTCAGCGATATTTTGACAACAATCAGTTGGCTGTTACAGTTGAGTACTTGGAAATGAGAAAGGCCATAGATAATAGTGGTACATAATTCAAGTGCTAAAAGGCTAAAGTGTGGCTACTGGCTCTCATTTGTCCTTAGTGCTCACATTATCAATTGCAGTCATTAGCATGGGAGACAGTCATCTTATTTCTAATGGTGTAGATCAGGTTTAATGGCAAGGAGGTCAAGATCAGTTGACGGATAAAAGCAAAAGCAGAAACTTGCGTCCCACATACTGGGTTTTTGTACATTTGTATACGCTTGTGTACAGTCCTACATGACTGGTTCCAGCACTCACCAGTCTGCCAGGTGGGTGTGCGGAACTGGGAAAGGAGGGAGGAGGCCGAAGGGGGTGGCTGCGGACCCCGGGATTCCAGGGCAGAAATCAGGTTCATGACAGACGGGTCTGGGCCTGAGGGACTGGCGTGGTGAAGCCCTGCATCAAACAGCCCAGACAACCCTGAAGAAGATGTGTACAAAACAGCCTTTACTCAACAACAAAGTCATTCTGATTGTAGGGAGAAACGCAGTACCCAGCCACACTTATGCAAAAAAGCACATTCTTCCTGACTGAGATACACTGAAGATACAATAGTATTAGATACTAAAATCACTTAATTTAATTGCAAACAAAACATGTTAAGTGAAAACAACACACTTATACACCTGGGTCATTCAGTGCTTTGACAGCTGCATCTTTCCTCCACACACTTACCACCCTTGTAATGCAAACATTTGTAAAGTGCATCATTTTCTTTATGCTTTGATGAAATGCGGACGGGCAATGAGCAACAATGGTAACATGTCGGCCTGCAGTAACTGTAATTTTACCTCAGATCTGGGTTGAAAAGTATTTGGGACTATTCCATTGGTTTAATTGTGCCAGGCAATCTCAATCAAGCTGATACACAGCCTTAATACGTTAAGGATGGCTCCCAAAACTGTAACCATATTTCTAACCCAATGAAATGTGAACTGACTAAGTACTATCATCACTGTTATTCAAGAGAGCAGTGAAAGCCGCAAAACGAGTAGCCTTTCCATCTAAAAGTGCCCCCAATCCAGCTGCATGAAGGTCTAGTAATAACAACACGCACGCAGGTATTAGAAAAGTGAAATCCGTGTGTAAGATGTTACTGAATTTGGTTTGCACCTTGTACTGAATTTGGGGCACCTTTAAGTATGCTCCATAGCCTAAAGTTTCATAGACAAATTGGATGGGGGTCAAATGTTTTGATACATTTTACACCTAGCTACCTCGCTTTCAATGGATACCAACCGCCACGTGTTACCAATGAGATGGTGTGGTTAAATGAACAGTCAATCTGTTTATACAGACCAAGAAACATGCCAATGCACTCAGTATTAGACAATATATAATATACTGACAGGTTAAGGACAGGTTCTACAGTATATTACACTTAAGCATTCAGACACCTCTAATAACACACATTTCAATATTATAGTAAGCCTTACCTAGACTCCGCCCTGCTGCCCCCCATGCCCCGCCCTGTCCAGAGCTGCCTGGGTGGTGATTGGTTGCATAGCCCTGCAGGGGGTGGGGGGTGGCATAAGCCTGGCGATGGAGCAGCTCTGAGTCTGGGTGGGATGACCTGGAGCTCCCATACACCAGACTAAGAGAAACGGCAGGGAGAGAGAAAAGAGAGAAATTGTTAGACTAAGACATCTGAAAATATATATATATATATTTTCCTGAAGCTCAAGATCAACGGTGGTATTATTTCCTCTTTGGTAATTAAGCTAAACTGGCCTTAACATACTGTTTGTATGTTTTGTGGTTATGCACACATTTGCCACTATTAGAAAACGTAGTATATTGTACTCATGAAGGAGAGCAGCAACACGCAAAATGACATGCTACTGTATACCTTTAATATAAGCACCTCAATACAAAATGCCCTGGCTGGCGTCCAACAAGATGTGTCCAAGACATATGAGACACACACACACACACGCACGCCACAGAAGGCATACCTCTGTTATTTAGTTTCCATAGAAAGTATGGAAGTGTGTGTGTGTGTGTGTGTGTGTGTGTGTGGTTTACAACTGTGGGTTTCCTCTATCTAGAAGTGTCCCCAGTATGAGATACATCTAAACTACCGACGACCCATTTAAACAACGGAACATTTATGGAGACAGTTCACTGGTGAATCCTGTCAGCCTTGTTTGTCACACATACGTCCAACTGCAAATGAATCAATGGCATGTATTACTTACTGCTCAGACGCAATGTTCAAATGACCGCACAACCTTGTTGCTTCTCGTCATAATTTCTCTTCCCTCCTGACTACTTCTCCTCTCTGCTACTCTTTCTATCCACTCCTCTCCACCAGCTACATCATTTGCCACCCCCCCCCCCCCCCTCTCTCAGTCTCCTCTCCTCCTTCTTCAACCAGTTCTACTCCATTGTTTTACGACAGGTGGCGTTATTCTTACACAACCAACCTGTCTTGTATGGCGTGGAACCAATCATCAGGTCTGAAGAATAGAAAGCATCCGCAATAAAATACACCCTGATTTGTGAGATTCATGTGCCTTCCCATTGCTTTTCTGGGACTGATACTTTACGTTACAAAACCATGAAAACTCGATATACGTAGTTAGTTAATGTTGTTCGAGGTCACTTTTCGAATAATGTATATGCACTGTTAAGTTTGCACAGCTGCGGGTAAAGCACCCATTTCGTTTCATGTGAAATGTGAGTTGCTCAGCTGGCTGTCTCACTGAACAATCTATGCTAGTTTTTGTGTACATTTCCAAACTAAATAACAGCTGCAGCTTCAACCACCAAAGTTGCTAGTTCTAAGGTCAACTAAGAAATTCGCTGGTGAAAAACATTAAAATAATTGACAGATGTATTGTTTCAGTTACGAGTAGTCTACATATTGTAACCAAGGTAACGATGTGAGAGAGATTTTAGCCAGGCTTTTGATCCATCCCATGACCGTTATGAGATACGAGACAGGTCCGTGCAGATGTAGCCACGCTATCTGACGTGAGACAATGGTCCTCCTCTCCTCCACTCTAACATACATCTCTTCTCCTTCCCCTTCAGCTGCTCACTCCTTTCCTTCTATTCCCCAATCCTCTTTCTCTCTCCTCCATCTCCTCCTCATTCAATGAGTCCTTGTATCCTTGTATCCTCTCCTCTCCTCCCGCCTTACTTCATCTCTCACCCTCCTCCTCCACTCCTCTCCACCGTTCTGTCGGTCCTTATAACCATGATGGAGTGAGCTGCAGTCCTCAAGATTGTGAACAAGGGGATGAATAAGGGGGGGAGACTCCATTAATCCTTCACTCTTGCAATCAAGTGCTGTTCATTTGACACAGCCTTTTCTGAGCAGGCGTATGACGATGACAGACTCACTAATAATACAGTCCTACAGGGTACCATTGATGAAAAACAAAGATTATAAGCAAATAGCATTGCTGGTATTCCACTAATACCGTGTGTAACTGTTAACTGCAGCAGGAACTCAATTACAATGACAACACAATAGGATTCATCCAAAACTTTGTATTTGAAATCAAACAAGTACTATGAGATTAAAGTTGAGACTCACAGGCTAAAATAACAGAGTCCTTGGTCAACTCTCAGCTTTGTTCATTCTTGTCCCAGAACGGTATTTTGAACACATTTCAATCGGGCTTTAGGCCAGGACACATTACTATTTCAGCTACATCCATTGTAATCAATGATATTATTTGTGCCCTAGATAAAAAAGCAGCATTGTGCTGTCCTGTTTATTGACCCATCAAAAGCTTTTGATACAGTCGATCATTCACTGTTAGTGAGTAGACTGTGTTCAATAGGTTTTGATCAGAATGCTTATCAGTGGTTCTTTAACTACCTCACGAAGAGAACTCAGTGTATAGTTGCTGACTATGTTCAGTCACAATCTCTAGAGATCACAAAGGGAGTGTCTCAGGGTTCAATTTCAGGTCTGTTACTGTTACAAATATCTTGGTATCTGGATTGATGATAAATTGTTGTTTAAAACACATATAGATGAAATAACAAAAAAGCTGAAAATTAAATTAGGCTGCTTCTATAGGAACCGGTCATGCTTTTCACTTGACAGTACAATGAAAATTGTACAATCAACGTTCCTATCAGTCCTCGACTATGGGTACATAATTTATATGCATGCATCCTCCTCCACATTGAAACAATTAGATTCAGTCTATCATTCAGCACACATTTTATTACAGGTGATACGCTTTGTACTCATCATTGTCTTTTATATTAGGCAGTGGGGTGGCAGTCCCTAACCACTAGAAGGACCCAACACTGGCTCTTGTATGTATTAAGGAATTATCCATAAACTCCCATACATCCCTTTTCACCTGGAGACCTATCACTAATCAGACACAATCTCAAGATTGGTTAGTCCTTGAGGTCCCACATGTCTCCTCTGAGCTGGGTAAAACTGTCTTTAGTCATTGTGCTCCTCGGGCATGGAATGCCCTGCAGGATACCCTAAAACTGGCTGCTATAGTATCATTGGGCCCTTTTAGGAACATGATTAAGGATTCCTCAGTGGAGAAGTCCTGTTGTTATAATTGATTGTTGTCTGTAAAAAGAAAATTGTATTGCCTGTGCAAATTGTGTTCAACGATGCCCCTTGTGGTTGTATTGCTGAAGTGAAACACCTAAAATAAAATATGTGGAGAAGGCCAGTTTACAGTTGTGGTACCTCTGTGATAGCGTCGCTCAAGCATGAACCATTTAAGCTCTGACCTACTGTAAACTCACAAAAAACACACCACCATATGTCCAATATAGCCTATAGGATTACTCTTGATTTTGAAACAGACAATAAGTGTAAACACAGACCTTGAATTAAATAAACAGAGCAGTTTCTAAACATCTCGATGTAATTAAATGCGTTTGTAATCATTGGGCTTTGTGGCACAATTATACTATTTATTATTATAATCCATGAATTAAACAGGGCACAATGTGCATACAATAGGGTATACAATAATATTCCATTAAATAAAACAGGGCAAAACTGGGTCTGTTGGAAACACATGTGTGGAGGGAGGTTGTGCTCCTGCTGTATAGCTTTGGTTCAGCTTGCATCCGACGAGACTCCACCAGGGGTTGGGTCTCGCTCGTATTTCTAAGAATGAATAGGGACCGAAACGCGTCATTTGGGTATTGCATTTTGGCCCAAACCCTCAAAAACATAAAGGTTCCATAAACGGTTCTGTAGTAGCCTACCTTGCAAATTATGTTGGTAAAGGAGACAAATGCAATACGATTGCTGTAAGAATAAACACTTCAGTTTACTGTGAGAATAAATCACTCACTTTAGGCCTATAATCACATTATGTATGTAAAATCACATATCATTGAGTTATATAATAATAATCTCATACAGTATGCTGAGATCATAGACCCTCCAACACAATATTAATGACTTCAATGCGTGTCAATGAGGTACTGTACCGTAAATAGGTCAAAGATGACCCCTGGTGGTTGTTTTGCCTATGTGTAATACCCCCAGGAAAACGGCAAATAGACTCACTACCGCTGTCGCGGTAACCATCCTATGCCTTCGTTGACGAATTAATATATTAAATACTGACCTACTGTATATGCTACATCATTGTTTTTTTGTAGAAATAATTAATGAACGTTTTTCTATGACTTTGTAGTTGTATGATTGAATGTGCACTCATTAAAAAACATAATCAAAAGCAAAATATGAATTTTATGCCAGTGTGCTGCCTGAGTAACTCCACATAATAGTAATTGCTCAGTTGCTCCATGTCTATCCACAACCTGATAGTCTTCAGTATACCTGGGTAGTTGGGTTGGGCGGATATTAGATATTAGCGAATATCGTGATATTTGGAGCATAGAGCATTGTGGTATTGTTGCCTTACAGAAAACTGTCTGTTAAAGTGCTGAAAACTCCAGTTTTGTTCATAACTACAGATGCAGTATCCCGTTTTTTCCAAAAACATGTCTTTGTTTCACCAGACTATTTACAACACCAGCCATACACTCTATGCACGTCCCCACCATACTTCAGCAATGAATTATATTATCGTAAATTGTGATGAAGTAATTGTTTATTTTGTGATAAAGTAATATTGTGAATAAGAAAATGTGGACATCACCCAACCCGTCTACCAGTGCCATTCTGTCCCCTCACACCACCCTAGAGAATTCTAACATAGGCTATGAACGGTGCAACACATGACCACATTAAAAACATATATGCTAACATTTTAAATAAAATGCTCAAAATAGTTATTGCAGACTGCAGATCAAGAACCAATGTAAAATTGGGAGAATATGCTATGTGGGCATTTAATAACCTGATAGCCAATCCACCATTACCGATATTCTGCAATCATTCATTTATATATATTTCATTAAAAAAAATAATTAGCCAATTGTGCACACAATTAAGACATTATACAATGCAGTGTAACAGGCGAATGCAACTTGCCTTATAATAGCTCAACAGGAACCTATCACCATTTAAATAACAAAAACACAAAAACTAACGTTTGGCATGAGACTGTTGCATACTGTATACAATATATGCCCTCTGAATTATTGTAATTCTATGGTATGCACTCTGTCAAAAATGTATTTGGTTGTCACGGCGACTGGTAAAGTTGGTACTAACCGAGTTGCCTGTAAGTAAGACAAGACCTTGAATCACAAGCATTGTTGTTTTTAATAGTTTCTATTGTATTTTGTGTGTTAGGGGGAATTAAACTATTTTAGGTTTGTTTTTGCAATACTAGCTGGTTATCAAACTGACAGGTAAAATAGGTGGTTAGCTTGAACTAGACGACGCAGTAGCCAGGCTAGCTAGGAAGCCAGTTCAAGCAAACACGTCAGTCAGCCATACAAATTCATCATATCCAGGTAGAAAAAAAGGTGGGTAAATGCTGGACAGCGGAGAAAAAGACGAACGTAAACACTCATGTTAAAACATGCTCATTTTAAACTAGTGAAAGATGCGTAAATACAAACTGCAAAATGTAAACATAATGGAGACACGCAATTTTGGGAGACAGACGTTATGACTGCTAGCAAAAGAGTCAGCGCGGTGAGTAATTAGCGATGAAGTCCAGTAAATTACTCGAATAATCTTACTTGCAAGCTTAGTAAATCTTGGGCCAAATCAGAACATTACCGTTCGTTAACTATCGCTCAGATTTACTTTTGCTAGCAATCATAACGGTGACCTCTGTGTCCAAAAATTACTGATGTCTCCAGTTGTTTACATTTCGCAGTCTGTGACCTTAACGCCTTTGACGTGCATTTGCCATCCTATGACCAGCGTTTTTACTTATTTTTCATCGATGTAGTATTGAAAAGTGAGACGAATACGGCGAATCATAACGTAAAAGCTATCTGGCAACAATGTAAAACGTAGTCCTAGTTGTCACCTGGTAGGCAAAACAATAAATAACCACTGCCACTTCGTAGTTGTGGGTACGTCCCTAGCCGGATTGCATCCTTCTCTAGACAGTCAATGGGAGACTGTCATGTATCGAAATAAAAATGACCCCGTCGTTCACTTTGTTCCGCTGCTGGTTGCATTCTTTGACGGGCATAAAGCTTGCCAAAAGTGCCATCGCACATAAACGCACTTTTAACTACTGTACTCGAGGAGTATACTACAGAAGCGAGCTAAGGGACAACTTCGCCTTTACTTGCTATTAAATTACTTTGGCAAGCTTCATGCCCGTCAAAGGGGACACAACCCGACGAACCACCAGAGTCAGTGAAAGAATTATTAAAAGCTGCGGGTTCATTTTTTATACAGATACATGACAAAGTCTCAGACTCTTATCTGTCCATAGGACGCTATCCAGCTAGGTACGTCCCCTGACAAGGTTGTCCATCAGCCGTCTGCACTTACGTTGTCGTGACCCTTAAAAGTATTTCATTGGTATGTAATGGCTACCTTCTGACAAGGTTGCTGCTACCAAACGGAGTAGGTTGACACTACGTTGCAACAACGTGGCTGTGTTTGCTGGGTATCACAATATTAAAACATATTTACGATTAGATTCATGACGCTGCTTGTGCATGACATTTAATTTAGCCACATGTGTTTGGAATGAATTTACAAAGGTTGTTCACTGGCTGTCATTACATGCGCTGAGTTAAAATGACACTAAAAAATATAATGTGTGCATACAAGCCTCATAGATATCCTAAAGCTGAAATGTACTTCCTGGAAAAGTGAGATGATGCATCACCATCTCACTATTCCAAGGAAGTAAATATGCATGTCATTAAGATGTCCATGAGGCATAGTATTTTGGGACAATACTTATGCTGGACTGACAACATATACATAAATATTATTTCGGAGGAAAGTATTCCTTTAAGTAGAGTACTTGGCAGTACCGGCACCTCAAATGTTCTACTGCCAGTACCTCTTATAGAATATTCACTCTAAACTATGAATGAGTACCAGCACTTAATCCAAATAAGTACCAGCACCTACATTGAGTATGAGCAACTATTTGATTCCACCTCGAGCTGTTCTGGAAACACTAGTATATTGGTAGATGATTTCTTGATTTGATTTGGCTCTACTCCTATAGGACCTGCAATAGAATTTGGTTGCTTCTGAAAGGCAACACTGCACCACCATTTCCAGCTTACAGGCCGTTGCATTTGTTGACAGAGAGAGCTAACTACAGTAGCATACCGACAGTAGCAACATTGCATTGCCAAATGCATTGATTTGTATAGCTAATTAGCACCCAACATTGCTTTACAAACATGTAATGCAAGTAATGCTTTTATTAAAACAACCCAGACTGCATCAGGAAAAAACTGGTATATGGTGAAAATTGCACAATTTCTCTGTAACTATCATCATATGAAATTTTCTTTCATTTTTGATAATGTTAGCCAGCTAGCTTCTACAGCTAGATGTGTCATCCATCCCATCCCCCCTCGTTTCGCCCCTATACCCCCCCCCCTTTTTTCTGTCTCGGTCTACCTTCCGTATCACGCATTAACCCTCAATCGCATTCCTTGCATTTTAAAGATTCCCCCCTTCCTTGCTAATGACAATACAGCTATACCTGGAGCTCGCAAACAATGTAATCTATGTATATGAATGTAGTGGAAGCGATAGAGGGAACACGGATTGCATTGCCTCTATCGGCATGGGCATTGTTACAGCAAGCTAAGCATATTTATGCATCCAGTGTATGAGGGTGCACATGCACGGACACAAATGCATACCTTGCCTTCGCCGATCTCTCGTAACTCCATCCCGTACCAGCGCCCAGATCACCGAATCCTGTGCCAGGATAATTTCTATCCATTAAAGAAAAGACGAGGGATGAAGATGGAGAGATAGTGAGGGGGAAGGGGGGGAGGAGATGTCTTAAATTCTCGCACGCAGTCACTCCCTGTGTCCTTTTTTCCTCTGCTCTCTGTCTGTTTATTTCTCCCGTTTCACGAGCAAGTCCTCAAGACTGGGACTAGCGCGAAGGGGGAGAGGAATGGAGGGGAGGAGAAGGAGGAGGGGGAGATGGAGGATACAGAGAGGGGAGGAGGGGGTGGGGGTCACACCAACCACCACCACAAAAATCCTGTTTCTTCCTTCCTTCCCCCCTCCCCTCTTTAGCTCCCCTATATATTTCAATGTCTATTGTCCTCTTCGGCAGAACCAGCAGTTCAGCTGATGATGCCAGCTCGCAATGTCTGTGCACGGCGAAATATGTTATGCCCATGGATGCAGAGCGACACCTACTCTGCCCCCTAGTTGAGGTATTGGCGAAGAATTGGGCAAATATAAAGATGTTCTTTTATAAACAGTTGATTTTGTTTCTATTTTGGCTTGCCAGTCCCCCCTCGAAAACGCATTTACAAGCACACCCTTTCCCAAAATACCGACGCGTCCAAATATGTGTAGTCGTCCTCGCGTTCCCTCTCTAGTAACTATTGTGTGTGTGTGTGTGTGTGTATGTGGGAAAATAGAGTCGACAAAAAAAGCATTAATGTGGTTTCGTCGGAATGGGGCTTTCATGTTAGGCCTCGTTACAAGACCTGTTTTCAGTCATTTTGCTTAGAAGACGCCATTTTTGAGAGCGAGCGGCTGGCTAGCGCGTTCGCACACTCCCCCTGTCCTCACTCACGCACCCACTCACTCACTCACTCACTTTATCTCCATTTCCAGTGCGCGCGCATACACACACACGCGCAGTATGTCTGCCTTCCCTCGCTATCACAGACACAGAGACCACTCGAGCTCTGCACAGTGCAGATCAGGCAAACCTGGAGACTGACATTAGACCCATTTACACAGCGGGGCTAACGCCGTACGTGCCAAGGCCATTGCTTTTCCACAGTCACTCCGGCTTTAACGGTGCTTCCTCCGGGCCTATTCGGGAGCTTACAACTCGGGATCTTAGCCTCCTCTACACTCCCTGGTCCTCATCGGGCCCGACGGGGTCCAGGGGCGCGGTTTAGAGCGAGGGTGGGATTTTCTTATCAAGTGCTTTAGTTGGCTAGCAAGCTGTAACTACACAATCGAAATGATTTATGATTTGAATAGCGCTTTTAAAAAGTAACATTTTAACAAAGTGCCCCAAGCGTATTTTCACCCAGTAATCCAGTGGATTTGTTTTCATTATTAAATGGTAGACACATTCAAAAAAATCGCGCTTTGATCTCTGAGTCAAGATATCTGGCTTTGAATGCCCTGATCTGTACTGATGTTCCTAATTGTCCATTTGAGTCAATTCAATACAACTCCCAAGATTCCCCTCTCTCGCCCACGCGAAGTCCTTCTGTTGAACACCGCTGGAGCTAGCGCGTTCTGCTCTCTGGGTATCACTGGCAGAGTAGAGCAGGGTCGGAGTGCAAAAACTCTCCTCTGACGTATTTTAACGCGGTATGAGAGGTTTTTTTAGGAAGTCATCACAGACCTCGCTTTTTCGATAGCTATGATTCAGCTGCACGCGAAATGATGATAGTTAAATACATTTTCCTTATCTCTGCAGGCTTTTTAGGTACTTTTTAGCAAACTGTAACCTGACCTTCCTTTTGGAGAACAACTAGTAGTTTGTACCTTGCAGTGAAGTCTCTGTAGTTTGGCTGGTGACATAGTCTGTGGATGGTAGTCTCTGACACATTCACGCAGACTTCGTGGAGAAAGTTCCTGATCTGTGGGACAGTTTTGTTTTTTTCTTAATTATAGTGAGCATTCTTCGGTCATCCACTGTAGAAGTCTTTCTTGGCCTACCAGCCCATTCCTGATCTCACAAGTGCTTTCTTGCTTTTTTCATGATGTTACAAACTGTTGATTTTGGTCAATCTAAGGTTTTGGCTATGTTTCTGATTGATCTTTCATTGATGTCTCTTTGGTCTTCATGTTGACAGACACCAATAGCCAACTCCAAAGGCAAATCCAAAGCCTAGAATAAATACTGTACATTGACAGCTCTCTTACGCCTGCACAAATGATGTGACGGAACACACCTGACTAAGCAGAAACACCTGTTAAGCCAGTTGTTGTAGGGGGACTATGTATAAAAAGGGTTGTAATTTCTAAATGGTGAAACCAATCTGAAAACATAGCATTAAAGCTGAGAATCTCTACTTTTTCTTTTGTAATTCAAGATTTGTTATTATTTTTAACATCCTTAAGCACAGACAGCATAAACAACACACACATACCAATAAAGCACATGTTTACAGAAATCTAACTGAAAGAGAAAATGTTTAAACATAAATGCAACTGAAAATAATGTTTTTTTAATAATCAAAAATAAATCACAGTGCTCCAGTGGTTACATAACAGAAGAAGCGATCTCAGGTTCTTTTGAAGTTTTCAGTTCTATCATTAAGTCCAGCCAGCATGTGTTCCTGTGATACAATCTCTTAACATTTACTCTGTCCACTTTTTTAAATCAGGAGAGGTTCAAGCCTTAAGATCAATCGGGCAGCCATGGTAACACCTACATTCACAACAGCAAACTCATACTTTGTTACAATTCTGTTCTATCCCCTAGTTGGCATGGTCTTTGAACACTGGTACCATCAAACCCAGCCAATTTCCAAGGAATTCCAAGACCTTTTCAAGAACGGAAGCAGAAGTGTACATTCCCAGATTGGATTTAGATATGTTCCTGTTTCTGTCTTACATTTGCAACACAAATTGTCATTTATCAAACCCATCCTTTGAAGCCTACTGGGGTCAGAGAATCTCTACTTTAACCTCTTAGAATTGTTTGATTTCAAATCCAAACTGTGTATAGAGCTAAAAGAAGACAAAGTGCTTCCTATTTTTAATACTTATTGAGGGCACTGTATATGATATCATATACATAATTACAACATAGGCCTTCATGCATAGCCTTCTCACACAAAATTGTAGAAACAGTTTTTTATTAAGAAATGTATATATAAATATAGGCCCTAGACATGGATTCAGGGGAGTCAGGATTGTATTTAATATACACAAATACATACTGTAGAGACTGAGAGATATTCCCCATATGTATTAAACCTGTCTGTTCGATCCTTTCAGATTTGCACAAGTGCCCCATGGCCAATTAGCCACTGGGGCATAGCATCTCCATCCCTTCATTCACCTCAAATCTCTCTATTACAACATCCTCTTACCCCCTTCCATCTTCACCCCTTTCCCCAAATAAAAGCCCTAACAACTAGGCTAGAACCAGGGTCAATTCTATCCAAATGTTACAAGTTCAGGGATTGAAATGCCCTCCTATGGAGAAATCCCATGGGTAATTCCACTGGCAAGATTGAATTGAAATGGAATTGACCCCAACTCTGCTCACAAACATTCTGGAAGCCCAGTTGAAAGCTGTAACCTAAATAACCCCTTCTAGATTTCATTCATCTCCTACTTCAGAAATTAGAATATCGTTCCATCCTTTTCATTCATTATCAGCTGGGTTAGGAGGTTCTGACGGCGCCCCCCTGTGGGAAAGAAATGAAGTGAGAGGGAAAACAAGAAAGATATGTCAAAGAGGAACCAGGTGATGATGCGTATAGAGCTAAAAGAAGACAACATGCTTCTTCTTTCCAGTACTTATGGACGGCACTGTAGATGGGATCCAAACACACACTGTAGATGGGATCCAAACACACACTGTAGATGGGATCCAAACACACACTGTAGATGGGATCCAAACACACACTGTAGATAGGATCCAAACACACACTGTAGATGGGATCCAAACACACACTGTAGATGGGACCCAAACACACACATGATTCACAGCACACATTCAGACCAAAGTTCCACACTCACACTCTCACTTACCCAGAGTAAGGTGGCGGAGGTGCGTCATGCTGCCCACTGCGGTTCAGGGCTTCGCCGTAGGTGGGCAGCCCTGGGGCGATGATCCCAGAGAGAGGCACTGTCTCTGGCACTGGCTGGCCATCTACACCCATCCTCACTGGAGCACTGGACCAGGAAAAAAATGTCATGATGCATAATATTCATGACAAATGAGTAATACTGACCACACACACACACACAATGCATAATACTAACCACACACACACACAGAATCCAGTCAAACACTTGAAAAAAAACACTGGAAAATAGGAATTATGATATGCACATTGGAAGTACACACACATGTTTGAGCAAACTACAAGGGTACTGATAAACACACACACACACACAAATGGATGTACAAAATCGTAGTCTAAGATAGACACACCAATACACACACACATTCTTACCTGCCAGCTCTCCTCCCACTTTTACTCCTGGCTTTGTAACAGTAGATGCCCAGCACGGTGGCGAAAACAGCAGACACTAGAACTGCCAGAATCCCAGCCACCAGACCAGACACATCCACTCCAGGTAGAGACTCTAAACCAATACAGTCATTCAGCTGATGAGCCCTTTGATCATAGTAACTCAGTTACTCATGCATTCAATCTTCTAGTATTGTGACTGCCAATGGCCCCTGGTCTGAGCATTGATTACTTTATGATGACTGATGGACAGATGATTCACTTACTTAAACAAATGTAAAGGCGTCTGCTAAATGCCATAAATGTAAATGTAAATGTAATACATTTAATCATGTAATAATTAATCAGTTCAAGTGTTATTAGAGCAATTGACAAATACGGTTTTCAAGAGTGGAAAAAATGTAAATATATAGATTTGCATTTTAACACTGATCGGTACGTGTTGTCTAGAAACTAATGATGGTTAAAATTGAAATTCAGTTTATAATAACACTTTTAAACAGGATTCCTTGCATAAAAAATATCATACCACTCTATTTTCCAATTAATTATTTTCAGTAAAAGTTTATATTTGGTCATTCTAAGAATATTTCAGATGCATACACATTGCTAAATCTAAAACAGTTATATCATGTTAGGAGCCATGCCATGTTCTTTAATTTTTAGGAATTGTCCTTGAGGACAATTAAATAAAACATTAAAAAATCATCTACTCCTAGAAATAAGACTGTTGCAATATGTTTGAAGTATTGCTGTAATTGGAAGCCTTTGGGAGTGCATAATACAGGTTACCCGTATGGCAGGTTTAATTCCAGAGGGCTATGAAATCTAATGAATTCATCACATGCATTGTTAACCGTGAGTTTAGAAGGCACATGCAGTGCTAGGAACACATATGGTAGGGATGTTAGGCCTAGTCTTACCACCTAGTCTTGACCTTGCACATGGCCCATTTTTTCACCTTTCTGCTGAAGTGTGCACTCCCCCACATGATTTAGATGGGAATAGTTTGGTGTAAAAGCCCATACAGACCTATTCTATGCTTTTCAATAATGGGACACAGGCATTGTCTAACCCAAAACTGCAAAAATGTATCATGCTTTGTGATGAATTGAAGTAGTGTCATGTAAAAATGTGATGTAATTTTTTGTTGTTGAAATATTGTCTTTCAGACACAAAAATAACACGTTATGTCAATTTCCTTTTAGTCAATTCATCACCATTCTTCAATCATGTTTTCATTCATATGTTCAGCCATCAATCCGTTCGATTGTTTGTAAATCTTCAGTTAAGTTCAGTCTTTCATGCAATCGTCAATGCATTATTTAGTCATTCAATATTAGTCTTATCAATTAATTAATCACTTATCAAATTAGATGATGAAGCAATCATTTCATTGAAATGTCCAACCAACACTATCCATCCTTTTTCTTTTTTTCCCCAGCTGACAGTAGACCAAAAGAAGTTAAAATGTTACCTTGACTGTTGGTATATGAGATCCAAAAGGCATCCTGAAAAACAAGAAAGCAAGAAAATAAAAAAAAATACGACAATGATGACTTTTGTCTGTTTGTCCACTGTGTTGCTTTCACCTATCCATTCACAGCAATGCAGATGAAGGACAGGAAACAAGGAGAGTAGATCCCTTCAGACTACTGGGGCACGTTCCTCACTCTACCCTTACCGTTAGTGCTGTGTCCTCGAACACCTCCCTAGCCTCCTCATAGGAGCACATCTCCTCCACACACTCCCTTTCCAGGTTGTCTGACCGTACCAGCTCAAAGTCCCAGCTGTTGTAGAGCAGCGAGCGTGACAGGAACGAGGCCGCAGACTGCTCCCCCAGGAACACTAGACCCACACAAATGAAAATGAGCATCAGCTTGATTGTACAGAGTAGGGAGACAGACACACACACACTCTCTCTCTCTCTCTCTCTCTCTCTCTCTCTCACACACACACACACACCCACACACATACACTGACCAAATATGAAAGAAAAGAAAGAAATATGATCCAAAGAAAGAAAAGTCTGAATTAATGGATATAACCACACAACAAAAGAGAAGAAACAAGCACATTGCATCAGAGAACTTATATGCCCACTATGTGTGCTAAATAAAGTTTGATTGATAGATTGAAAATTAGCTATTGCCAAACATGGCCTCAAAGATGGAACTAGCCCTTCCAGTTATTACAGTGTGCATGTATAAACAGACTTGTTTACCTTCATTGTGGTTGTAGATGACTCTGGTCCAAACCAGATGGAGCAGGGATAACATACAAACACATATCTCTCCTAGGCGCAGCATTTAGAAAGCTGAAAGGGCAACAACTGCAAAGCACAACATTTATCATTTAATTACACCAAATAAATATGTGATACAGATACATTGATTTATTAAAGTATTATTTGAGACAAACTCATACTTTTGTTGACTGCTCTTGCTGGAAAAGAAAAGTTATAATTCATGTATCAGTTGGATTACAGGTAAAAATCGTAAATCAACTGCATCTTTACATCTTTCCTTCTCAATTTACTTCATTTATCAGACGCTCTTATCTGGCGATAGACTTCCTTACCTGAAGGACTTCCTCAATGAGTATTCGCCTCGAAGCCAAAAAGACAGAATACCTATCCCTTTTTAGTATATGATCTTTCACCGTCTTCGCCGTCTACTGTTGTATACGTTATATATACGTTATATATACGTTTAGGATGAATGTTTTCAAGCTTTTAAACTGATTTACGATGGGTAGAACCTACAGGAGATACACATTCACCTGTTTCTCACTAGATACTACCCTGCCATAATTGTCACCTGAAATACCTGTTCAACAGCATACCTCACGACAGCGGGGGTGTGAAGAGTACGAGGGAGTTGCCTAAATTGTGTGTGTGTGTGTGTGTGTGTGTGTGTGTGTGTGTGTGTGTGTGTGTGTGTGTGTGTGTGCGTGTGGGTGTGTACGTGGGTGTGTGTGTGTGTGCGCGCGGTGTCTGTCTGTATATATCTTTCAAATAATAACCAAAACACCAAGATGTTTTTGTGACATCGAAGCAATGATAGCCTTGATACTTTAAAACACGTGCTGTGCAAAATATTCTAGATTATTTACAGAAATACAGATTTTAAAAGTGCTTTTCCCACAGCGAAACAGAAGTAAAACAAGAGCAAAGTGGATTTACATTCTGATCTGCGTTATCTGAGCTCCAATAGTGGAACTCCGCCCATCTACTTAACGTGCTGACTCAATACTCATCATTGGGGCCGAGGAATGTGGACGTGAGCTTCAGTACCTCCAGAGTCCGCAACATGATACCATGCAAACATGAACTGATCAAATAAACCTTCACATTGTTTTACATACTAAATATACGGTTATCAATCTGCGTGCAATACAATACATTAACAAATTGTTAAAATCATATGTTTTGACAGATACACAATTATTTTATTCAAGACATCTCTACTACTATGAAGATTAAAACAAATAATAAAGTCAACACAAATATTAAAGTATTTCACTCCAATAGTAAGCATTTACCATTTCGAGCCACGTTGGTTTCAATTAAAGCCACAATCAACTTCAATACACTTTTCATTTTACAGAATATGACTTGTACATACATACCTGAATGATATCAGTACAACTGTCTTACCTTATCATAACCCCCACATAAAAACAAAAAAACTCAATTAAGAAATTGTGTGCTATGCATGTAAAAATGTGGGTATTTTTCAATAGTTTTTTTTTGGTTGGTGGCATGCTCTTTGAATGTATGCACATCTTAGACTGTAACCCTATGGTTTTGTTGTATTGAAGAGACATATTAAACATGAGCGAGTAAAGCTTATTTACGAGAATTGGCTCATGAGTAAAGCTTATTTACGAGAATTGGCTCATTTTCCGATTTCTGCCTTTGTTAGGGAATCAAATAACAGTTTGGGGAAAAAAGAGAAATGACAAGAACTATTTTTCATTTGTAATAACACAGGTTATTATAGGTGTGGCCAGTGTTGAAGCTGCCCACGACACTTGCAATTGGCCAAAAGCAAAGCTAGGATCTCCCGCCCTAAAGTTCCTCTAATTTCTCTCACAACAGAGAGGGAGGACATAAACATGATTGTAAAGTTAGGCTTAGGTTTGGAAAATGATCACATAGTCCTTGTAGTTACAGCGCGATAAATGTTAGGGTTACACCTCCGCATTTATAGGGCTACGCAAGCCAACTCATGCACGCAATGGCCAGTCTGAAAAAAGTTGCGTTGAAGAATAGGATAGGCACCTGGCTCACTGCAGGAGATTGAATGAGACATTAAAGGAAGTCTTTCCATTTGTTATCCTCCATTATTAGCCTATGGGTTTCATGGTAGGCCTACGCCTATGGGGAGACTCTCTCACTGATCAATCAGCGCTTTCTTACTGATTAATCGGCGTTCACCATTTCACACCTATCGGCAGGATGCGCCTGTCCCCCCATTATTGCTCTCTCTCACCACTCCCCCCGAAACCACCACTGTTCACATGGTAAATTATACAGTGCTTCTTAGAACAATGGCTATAGAAGGTGTGGCAAGAGAAAATGTAATCACAGTAGATACACAAGTTGTATCAGTCATATGAAAGTGTAGAACCTGAAAATAGTTCTATGAATGTCTTTTCCATAACACTATGCAGCAGCAGCAGAATGAAGGACCAAAAAGTGGTTTGATAGGTTTGATTGTAAATGTCGGGGGGACAGTTCGGGCGGGTATGGCGTCCTCCCATTTAAGTCAATTTAAAGCTAATTTCCTGCATTTCTACACAATTTAACAAGAATCATGGCAACTCTAGCAGGTCATTTCTAAAAAAGGTTGAGAACCTCTGGGCTATATCCTATAATTTGGCTTTTAAATTAAATCTCTTGGATATAAAGTCGGGTGAGTGATACGTCCCACCCATGCTTAATGACACTGACGCCCCTGACCCAGCATCTACCCAGCAATGGTCACAGACTTCAGGCAGTTATTGCATGCAAAAGATATGTGACCAAATACTTAACATGAATGCCTAATTTGGACATAATATTTGTCTGTCCAAATACCTTTCATGCCCTGAAATTGGGGGACTATGTATAAAAAGTGTGTTATTTGAAACCAATATTTACACACATACCCTCAAATAAAAGCTGACAATCTGTACTTTAACCTCACATTAATTGTCACTGTCCAAATACTTACGGAAGGCACTGTATTTACACAGGGCACTGTATGTCAGTTCATAAGGACTTTGACATTAGGTCTAGATATATTACAAAATTGCTAATTTTGTATATTGATATACTTATCTTAAAACATGGATTTTCAGCTTAAAATGTTCGATTTTCGTCAGAGGGAGTCTTAATGTATGGAGAGAGGAAAATGGAGAAACAGAAATTCAAATTCTATCAGGGGTTGTTCCCAACTATAAATTATACACACATGCACAACAACCTTATGTAATGTATTGAACCCATTCCCCAAAAGTCCAAGCCCACTTCTTCTCTGTTATGTCACCAAGCTAGGATGAACACATGCTTAGCTCTCCAGAAGGGTCAACCCATGTTGAGTTGTGCTTCTTTGGTTGGTCAGTCTCATTCCGATTGAACCAATGCAAGGGGTTGAGGAGAAAGCAGAAAGTAGAAAGAAAAGGGGTGTATTCACATTGAAACTAGGCTGTCACTAGGCAGCCATTTTTGACACCCGAGATTTGAGTCATAAAACCGAGAGCAGGAACAAGATAATGTTAACCTTAACTGAAACTAAGCAGGATATCTGTGGGAGGGATGTCATTGGTTCACTGAACTCTATTATTTTCTATCATGAAATGTATGATTGAATGTGTTTATCAACAAACTCTAAATGTAGAGCACCGAGTATCAATATATGGAAAGATACTTTTTATCATGTTTCTTCTCTCTTACATACTCCTATACACTGTTTAAACATACAGTACTTGTAAGTCACTAGAGCTGCGTTCAGAAGGGTACAATGTTGTGGAGTGTTCAGAAATAAATGATGTAGACACACTGCGCTGAAAATAAAGATTAAGGAATCATATAAGTACTATTCATTTACTGTACATCTGCAACACTGCTCCCTCTTGATCATGACCAGGAACAGCTATTTGTGTGTGTGTGTGTGTGTGTGTGTGTGTGTGTGTGTGTGTGTGTGTGTGTGAGGGGGTGGGTCAGTACCAGTAAACTGGAGAGGAAATAGCTTTGCCTGGACTTGTTAATGTAGATGTTTTTCATGTGTATAATTCACCAATGCTGTTGTCAGAGTAAAGACCATAGAAATAGAATGAGTAGAAAGGACATGCACATTCAAGTCAACATTCTATGGTAGGTGTACCGTCTGTCATCTTTTAGTATACTATTTGGAAGTTTTAGTTTACAGCTTTATTAACAACCAACTCAACTCAACTGACATTGGAATGTTCAGTCAAATGATGCTCAATACACTGGTGAAGTGATTGCATCACAATCAAAGAATACCATAACAACGAAAATATCTGGAGACAAACATAGCAAGCTTGTATAAAAAAGCTCCATAAGGAGACTGTAAGTGTAGCTATTTAAGCTAGATTGTTGAGCGTGATAAAATAATAATTATTATTATTATTATTTTAAAGATATTCGAGACGTGTGCTAGTACAAGTAATGTGGCTAGGTGATCAGTCGCTAATATAACTTGAAAAACGATTTTTGGAAATAAATAAAATAAAAAATCTAACCTCCGCAGTTTTATACTGTCTCCGTTTCTGGGATGATAGGGAAAGCGAAATAGTGAAGAATATTCAATTACTAAGGAGTACATTTAGCAGCCAAATACTGCATGTGAGTTTTGTATGAGTGAATGTTTGTTTTGGCGTCTCCAGTGACGTTTCACGTTACCAGTGTATTGCTATATTGCCACCTATAGGCCAAGGCGGCTATACGTAACAAATGGAAGTTCATGGAAGACCACGCCCCTCACTTTGGGGGAAACTGCAGGGTCGTGCCATTGACACCCCGCAAAAATACACCAAACCTATCCTCACAGTACTCTTAAATATGACACAAATGTTTTCTCATCATTAGCCTGATATGTTGTTTTGGGTGTCGCTAAGAACATATGTTAACGAAATCATTGTACACCGTCAGCAAACTGTCACCATGGATACAGACAATATGACCTAACATGCTAACAGCCGTTACGATAGACTGGTTGCATTGCTAGCCACCTAGCATCCGCTGGTTGATGTTGAAGTAACTTTTAAGTGTGATGCAGTTAATTGGCGAAGATCAACGAATGAATGAAAATCCTGTTACAATTCAAAAAAGTGTTTTATGAACATGTGTCGCTAATGCGTGACTTTTTAAGCTACTTTGACCAGGTTGCTATGGAAGCGTCCCAATGTTTTCCCAAATCTTGACTCAAGTTCCGGATTTTCGACCGAGTACCCGAGTCAGAACGAATTGCCGTCTCACCTTATGAATTTTTCGAAAGACTTCGAAATTTCGCTAGTTGCTGGATTGGTGAACACCGACATTGTGTCTCCTGGAAGGAACATCTCCAAGTGGACGCCCGGCGATGTCACATGATGCACTAGTTTCATTTTCTCATCTCCTTAACGACGAGGACCGTGTGTGAGAGGCGGTAACGCTGGTATGCAACACGTCCTTGATTGTTGATTGTTTTGCTTGATAGTCACGAAGAACCAACAACATTTTTTCCTCTATTGTTTTTTTTTTTGTGTTTTTTTTTACTAGAGAGAGAGAACGGGGAAAAGCAACAATGGCTCAAACACATTGCCAGGTAAACTCATCAATTTACATCTGTACTCATTTTAACTTTGGACATGCATCAAGTTGGGATCAGGGAAAGCATATACCCTGTATCAAATGTAATGTATCAATGAAGTAAGAAAAGTGCTCTGCTGAAATACTGTTTGAAATGCAAAACTGATATCAGCCATCCTACTTCTACTTCTGTATTGAGACCAAGAGTAATGTATTTGATAGATTGAATCATTTAATTTAGTGTAAAGTTAGTCAGCTGTTTTAAGACTTTAGGATTGTGCTGCCGACTCACCCTTTATCCAAGTAGATTCAAATAGTAACTTATCCTGAAGGTCTGACCTGCTCCGGGGAAGGCTAACTGCACATTGTCCGCAAATAATTGCATAATTTCATTAATTGTCGTATCAGAGGCTTATTGCAAAATAGACGATTGTTCATAATATATTGATCAAATATGTGCTAAAACATCACCAAAATGATTGCGAATACATGCAGACTGACAGTAAAATAACATAAGAATGCATTTGACACTTATCGCATTAACTATTTATTAAATAAAACTGTTCTTATGCATGGTGTAGGAAGCATCTTGACGGTTAATTCAAGCAAGCTAAATCAGCTGACATTCATTGATTTCGGTAACAATGACAATGCGGCATGGACTCACTACTTCCTGCATTAATTATCGACTGAGTGGCAGCACTACTCTGTCTTTATTGAGTTAGCGCCAGGTATTAAACCAGGATCTGTGTTTGTGACATCAAGAAAGCCAGAATTTGATAACTCAAGCACACTAACTTAGGATAATCTTGAATTTGTAAACCTTGACTCGTAGTATAGCCCTCTGAACAGTATACAGTAACATCGTCAACACACTCTGTAAAATGTGTGTATTAATGAGTAATAAAAGAGCACCAGGTTTAAATAAATGTAAAGATCTATATTTAAAAAAAAAAATACATTTTCAGAATTCACACATTTAGAGGAAGTCAAAGTAAATACTACTTTACCGTTGTACAAAAAGTCTTTGGTTTTATTTCAAAATTTGTGGAAGATTACAGGGTGCAAGTTAGATATAGTTTGAAATTAGTTTGTAAGATGTCAACAAACCACATTCAACAATGAAAAATAATTATAAGATTGACAAACATGGACCTAATACAAGATTGACTGACATTGAATACATTTCCAATGACAAAGGTACTGCAGGAATAACACTGTCAAGTGATGTTATTCTAGAAATAGCTGAGGTGGAGCAGAACAGAGAAAGTATATGAGCAGGGTTCTATTTCACCAAGCAGGTTCACCAATAAGTTAGAAAAATGTCACGAAGACAGAAATACACACTAAAATCATTAATTACTTGTTGACAGTTGAGTAAGGTTATAGATTCATCTGTGTGTGAACCATCAAACATGGAGACAAATACAAATACTTGAAAAAGTAAGCTGGCCAACTTGACCCTGCTTTGTGAAATACCACCCAGGGGGGTTAGTAAGCTAACTGCAAGAATGTTAATTACATCTATGATAAAGTTAGTCAGACCAGTGCTACATATCTCCCCCTTAACAATAGTGGACATGCATAAAGATGTCGTACCTACTGCGTGAAGCTATACTTCCTCCATTTACCACAGTGCATCGACTGCTGATTTGGGCAGCAGCCTATGCAGGATAGGATGCAAGTAGACTACAGTATGTTATCATTTCTTGCTCATCTACGTTTCTTCAAAATGAAAAGAAAACGACGCACTGACAAAATGTTCCCATTACTGTGGTAAGTGTGTGTGGAGCAACCATGGCAGCAGTGACGGCGCTAAATGA
This sequence comes from Argentina silus, assembly GCF_951799395.1. Lineage (NCBI taxonomy): Eukaryota > Metazoa > Chordata > Actinopteri > Argentiniformes > Argentinidae > Argentina > Argentina silus. Next base: position 18,965,414 of record NC_139663.1, read on the forward strand.
CATCCAACTGTAAGCACAACATCTTTATGAGCGTTCACCATTGTTATCTCGGTGCAATTTGCAACTTTGCTCCACCTTTGGCAACAAGGTGAATTGCAGCTCAACAGCTGCCTCCCAGGCAGGATAACCAACAACCCAAACGTTTTAGGTCTCCATGTTACTTTCGTGAAGCAAAAAAACATTTGAAACCGATTGGTTTCACCCAGAAAAAACAAACAAAAAACATTAAATGAAATTAAACTGAAATGTGCATTGATTCCATGTGTGTGGAGATTATTTTCATTATCAAAATAAAAACGTACATAACAGCAAGATATAAATGAATGGATTATATTTGTCATTGTTGGACCCGATAGGTAGGCATCAACACACGTAATAGGTTGATAGGATACCTGAAATGTTTACCTTTAAAATAAGAATATTTGTTCAAAACTTAAAGCATTACATTCTGCTATAGATGTACAGTGCCCTCCATAAGTATTGGGAAGAGGAAGCATTTTGTCTTCTTTTAGCTTTATACTCCAACAGTTTGGATTTTAAATAGTATGGGGTCAAAGTTGAGATTCTCAGCTGTAATTAATTTTTTTTTTTTTTTTTTTTCTCCCCAGATTGGGTTCACTATTTAGAAAATACAACATTTTTTAAACATACTCCCCCTATTTCAGGGCTCCAAAAGTATTGGAAAAAATCATATAATGTCCAAATAAGGTATACATGTTTAGTATTTGGCCGACAATCCTTTGCATGCAATAACTGCCTAAAGTCTGTGACCCATTGACGCCACCAGATGCTGGGTATATTCTCTGGTGATGCTCTGCCAGGCCTGTACTGCAGCCACAACAAAAGTTGTTGTTTGTATTGAGTTGTTTTTTTTGCCTAAAATCTTATCAGGTAATTAAATGCATGTTCAGTTGGATTTAAATCTGAAGATTGACTTGGCCAGTCAAGAACTTTCCGCTTTTTGGCCCTGAAACTCCCTAGTTTACTTGAGCAGACAATATGTTTCTGTACACTTAAGAATACATTCTGCTGCAATCATTAATTACAATCATTAAGTTAGCTAGTTCTTGCAGCAGCTATAGATGCCCAAACCATAGCACCCCCTCCACCATGTTTCACAGATGAAGTGGTATGCTGTACATTTTCCAAACTTTCCTCTTGCAATCACTCTGGTACATGATAACATTTGTTTTACCTGTCTACAAGACCATTGTCCAGACCTCTGCAGGCTTTTTAGGTATTTTTAGCAAACTGTAACCTGACCATCCTTTTTGAGGATAACTAGTGGTTTGCACCTTGCAGTGAAGCCTCTGTAGTTCAGCTGGTGATGTATTCTGCAGATGGTAGTCCTTGACACATTCATGCCTACCTCCTGGAGAGTGTTCCTGATCAGGACAGTTTTTTTTCCTTAATTATGATGAGAATACTTCAGTTGTCCACTGTAGAAGTGGAAGACTGTTTCTGATTGATTTCTCTGATATTTTAGCCTCATAATGGATTCCTTGACATCTCTTTGGTCCTCATGTTGACAGACACCAATAGCAAAGGGTTGTAATTTCTAAATGGTGAAACCAATCTGAAAAAATAAAACATTGAATTTATGCTCGGAATATCTTTAACCTCATAGTAATTGTTTGATTTCAAACTGTTGGAGTGTAGAGCTAAAAGATGACAAAATGCTTCCTCTTTCCAATACTTATGGGAGCACTATGTCTCTCACCTAGCTGTGCTGCTCACAACACCAATGCATTGTAAGACAGTTGGGGCAAAGCAGTTCAGTCTCACAGCTGATGTAAATATTTGTGGTGGGCAGCATTTCTGAGTGGTGCCCCCCTGCCTGCGATGCCAATCAACTCCTCATACAGGTCTTCATTTAATTTATCCATTCAAAGTAAACACTACTTAATCCATGCATGATTGTTAGCGGTGTGTGACTAAAACATTGCAAATGGCATAAAATAGAAATAAGCAGGCTTATACCTGTATATGCATAGACAAAAGTACCTGGACACAGTGGACACACTCAATGTCCACTGTAACCCACTCCCCCATTCCCAAAAAAACACTTTAAAAGAATAGCACTTTAGTGTCAAACTACTTTTTCCTACCAGTCCATAAATGTAAGTTGTGCAAGCATAATCTGTGGCCATGAATACTACACTGCTGACAGGTACCAGTGTTTGGAACACCCTCTCTCAATCTGTCACCTTTTCTTTTGCTCCCTCAGGCTGTATTAATGAGGTGAAGGAATGTCATGTATCATCATAGTTTGACTGGTCTTTCTTCCTCTTTTGTTTTAGGTTAGAATGACTGCACCGTCCGGTTTCAAAATGACTGGCTATAGAAACGAATCATATCAGCTAAACACTGATGGTAATTGTGAGATCCATAGACATGGTGAGATCTACTACCCTAACATTGCCTCATCTCTCCATCTCTCCCTTCCTCTACAGCCTGTTGTAGGCCTCTTCCCTTTACATCCTTGCTTTGGAAAATGACAACCTGAAATACACAAAATCTATAAAAACATCTTAAATGTCTGAAGATGTACATTTAAAAAAAGAAAACAAAAAATGTTACACTGCACCACTTTGCCCATCGTTGGACCCTTCTGTAAATAAAACACCCCCCCCCCCCCTACCTAGAACACACATACCCATCTACCCAAACCCCCATCTTGCACATTCTGCATCTTTACATATATACCCCAATCTCTCCCCTGCCACGCTCATCTGATATCATCCATTTTCCTTCATGTAAGCCAGACAGATTCGCAAGGTGTCAAGCATGTCAGTGGTAGGGTAGGGGTTTGGTCTCCATGGCCACAATGTCGCGTGGAGAGAGAGGGCAGTTAGAGGAGGGTGCAGGGGCAGCCACCACTCTTCTGTTTCCCTGAGTGGTTAGCAGGGAGAGGGGGACTCTCTGTCTCTTGAAACTTTCTGTGTGTGTGTGTGTGTGTGTGAGAGAGAGAGAGAGAGGGCATGAGTTACTTCAAGGAGGAGAACCCTTGAATCCCAATTTGTTATAAAAACGCTACAAAACTGGCCGCTGGTTGCCAACTATTATCATCTGGCCATAAATGTAAACAATGATTTATTCAACAGCCTCATAGCGCACTGTAAACTTAATGATAGCTTGAAATTACCTTATAGCTCGCACAACCTCCAGGAAAGCCTCATCCACGTTGTAGCGATTCTTAGCGGAGGCCTCCATGTAGTGGATCCTGTTCTCTCTGGCAAATGCCTGGGCCTCTTCTCTGGAGATCTGCAAGCAGGATGGAGAGAGTTACACTGATGTTTAAGATGCACTATGCAACATTTCCACACAAATAACCATCATAACACGTTTCCACTACAAGGTTAAACCCAAGCACTTGGGGTAAAGCCTCAGACTGGTGCTATTCCACCTCCGGGGGCAAATGTTAACCCAGAGCCTGGTGGATTGGGGACTTGGGAAGAGGTTTGGAGGTACGCATGGGACGTAGTTAAGAAAAGAATGGAAGCAATTGTTCTGCCCTTTTTTTCCTCATTCTTCTTGGTCCTGTTCTCTCTCTGTGACTGAAACATTTGACGGCAACTGCCAACCTAAAATGCTCTACAGTTGGTATGTAACAAAAACAAAGCTCTAGCTATCAAGTTGGGGAAACAAGAAAAACAGATAAGTGATACCATTTCGTAAAACAGATCACGTACATTGACAAGAAACAATCATCTTCTGCGTTTTGCCTAAAACAGCAACAGTGAGCTAGTGCCATATATCTATATTAACATTTCCATTAGCAACAATGTTAACATAAATGTTTGAGGCAGTCAAGCTAGCTGCTTGGTTAACCATTTTAATCACACAAAATACCTTAATTTAGGGAACGCAAAAGTCTATACCCCAGACTAAGGAATTACATTTACTTAGTCTGGGGTAATATAAATACAGATGCCTGCCAGCTTTCCGATTTCACCCGTCCAGTTTTTTTCTCCTGTCACCACAGATGAAGGGACACAAGGAGAGGAAGCCTAAGCTATTGAAATAGTTAGGTTTCTATAACCTCTTAAACTAGGTCCCAATCATATAAGGAACCACTTTTAAAAGTGAGAACAGAGACTATTTCTGGCACCTGGATTTGCATGCTTTGCTCTTCCTCTTCCCAGAATGGTTTTGATTAAAATAAATACACAAGTACTATTTAAATGGTGTCATCATACTTGGGAGTGACCGCTGATGTGACTGGTTTGTTTGTATGAGTTATGTGGGGGAATCATTGGTTTCACGTTCCTCGGCTTTCACCTGTCTGACTGTGTATCAAACTTGGGTTGTCTGCACACCACAAAACCTCATTAGCCTGCAGAGAAGTAGTCAGAGCCATAATGAAAATGAGCTCACAGAACCTCAGGTCTCAGGCAAGGTGTCTCAGCGCATGTAGTTCACAGAAGCACCCCCCGCTACAGACGCTTGTACAGGTTATTAAAAGGGCTCATGAATGTCACAGGAATCACTCTCGGTGTTGAGAAACTCAAAGCATACAATTAACACTGCTGTTAGCATTAATGTTTCCATCAAAGCTGTCATACGCATTTATGTCAAGCATTATCAATTGCATCAGAATTGTGTGCATTGACATCAATATTAGCATTGTAGCTTTAGCAGTTGTGTTTATATTGAAACATTTTACTAAAATTGTCTTATCTCTAGCATTTGGGTGAACAAATGTAGCAATGCTACATTAGATTTGGTTAGTTTTACCATTCATTGGATGTCAGTAGCTGAACAGCTAGACTGGGTACCGGTCTGTCTGTATCAGCTTAAGCAAACTCCTTTACCATGTTGTTGTTTGGTTGGCTAAAACAGAAACCCACTGGCAAAGAGGCTAAATGTCCAGCTGAGGTAATTCTGGGATGACAGTGAAATTAAAGTAGTGCCAAATGGGAGTACCGCTCTCTGCTGGTCCAAGTCGGCCTTGTTCCCAACTAGGACCATGGGGAAGTCGTCCCGATCTTTCACCCTCAGAATCTGTGTGTGGAATTTGTGGATCTCGTTGTAACTGGGGAAGAAGAAAAGTAGGAAAAACATAAAGGGACTGACCATAATCAGTATGATGCTCTGGGAAGGCTTGTTTCATGGAATAGGATGAATTTAGTTCAAGTTACCCTCTAGATACTGATATAATGACACCTTGACAATTTTGGGAGGTCTTTGTGAGTGGAAGCCAAAAAATAGAAGACAAAAGGGCGCTCTCATTGGAGTAAATACATGTTTCTTCAGTTTGAACAGGTCTATTGTATTAAGTGCTTATGCTGAATTTCACTTCTCTACCTTCTGCATGAAGTGAGCATTCATTCAATCTCCTCCATGGATTTACAAGAGAGGTGCACAACTTATTGAAATACAATTTATTGCATCAACAGTAATTGAAGGAGTGGGCTGCTGGACTTAACAGCACAGGCATGTTAATACATTAACACAAGTGTATATAAATACATATGAAGCACTGTTTAAGATCAGAGTGTTAATTACAGTTTCACTTCTTCTAGTTAGAGTGAGCCAACAACCATCAGACCATCCATTCCCACAGACATCCCAGCTGACAAAGCTACCGTGAGTGAACACACCTTTGTACCTTCATTCACCCAACCTTGTCCCCAGGCTATTGCACATAGCACATATAAGCCTGGAATAACAACGACTCAAACCTGGCCTTAGTGGGAGTGAATTTAGTAAAGTATTTGTTATTATTTGATTTCAGTGAATCACACGGCTGCAAGCGTAGCTCCAGATCAGAAATGTGCAATGTGCAAGCACCGGTGGGAAGTGCTGTGGGAGATGACTGATGTGGCGTAAAGCCAATGGCTATGCGCCGTCCGTTTTCTACACTCTTTATTGACTTAATGAAGGTCACGTTTAACGCGTTGGTTCACCAGACCTTTTGCTCATTTGGGTGAACGAGACTACACACCACACACACACACCACACAAACAAAAGTGTTTTCAGTTTCTTACCTGCCATTGTCATTCAGGGCAAAAACCAGCAAGAACCCTTCTCCTGAGCGCATGTACTGCTCCCTCATTGCCCCAAACTCCTCCTGACCTGCAGTGTCCAAGACTGACACCCACCCACACAAAGACTCAGATGAACAGTATAGACCTCGCACAAAGATGTGCATACAGCACAAACATACTGCAACAAATTCAGGGGGGGGATGAAGGAAATTCAGCAGATGTGAGACTGAGGGACAGTTTCCTAAAGATACAGGCTCCTAAAGATAGGGTTGCTTAAATATGAACACGAATGGAGACACAATATGATTTTGGCATACAAGACTACACCTTGGCTTAGAGCAACAACATTATGCCAACTGCATGACAAGTCATGACAGGGCAGATCAGAGGCATTACGCAGGCTTGGCCTTGCAAACTGGCACTCCTATGTACTAATTTTCCCTTAGTATCAGAAAACGGCAATGTTGACAACCATCGAGTAATACTTACTGTCTAACCGTGTCTCTTTCCCATCCACTGTGCAGATTTTGGTGTAGGAGTCCTCAATGGTGGGGTCATAGTCTGATACAAAGTAGGACTGTGGAAGAGATGGGAATGCAACGTTTAAAACAAGAGAGAAAGATAGAGAGAGTGCGTGCGTGTGTGTGGGATCATCCATATAGACGACAATGAACTTATTTGGGGGCTAAGAAGTGAATGCTATAGTTCACTGCCATATAATTTAGTGCATTTGATATATATATATATATATATATATATATATATATATATATATATATGCTATATAAGCTATTATGCACAAGAATATCAGAAAATATAGCCTTCACTATTAGATAAGGAAATGGCACACACTGAAACCAATTCGCCTATACTAACAATGTATACATTTATAAATTCGCACTCACCTGAATGAATTGTATCGTCAATGCGCTTTTGCCCACACCGCCTCCGCCCACGACAACGAGTTTGAATCTCTCCTCTTCGGCAGACATGGTCGATAAAATATTTGGCTGCCCTTTTAAAAACGTAATAAGCGAATGATGAAGTGTGTTTTCGTCAGTAGGCCAGAAGGTAGAAATGGACAACTTCAAAACAGTTTGAAACCGGGTTGGGAAAAAAGGCGTAAAAGAACGTAGTCCGTTTGTTTTAACCTTGATCACAGGCTACATATCCCACCGTAGGTTATCGACATGTGTCTCAAATGTAACACCAAATAGTTAGGGTTAGGGTCTTGATATTATTTCCGTTAATATTCAGTGTTAAGTCGGTCTGCATTCACTGTAACTTTAGCTTGTACCCTTACTTTCCCAAACTATCCACTGTAACAATAGCTACAGTGAATTGAATCCCGTGTAGAGTTTTGTATCACAGATTTTTCCTAATTTATAACACTCCTATCTCGCTACATAAACCGGTAAAATAGCAGCAATGTAGCCATATGGGCCTAATTATGTTACAATCGGAAGACGTAGAGGCCTGTCTCATCATTTTTGTCCGAAGAAAAAGCCTTCCGCACCCGCCTTGAGTACCGAAATTAGGCTATCTATGCCAACTTTTTGACTCCAGTAAAACAAATTAGGTTAACCTACTTCGTCAAATAAAAACCGATTTTCTTAGGCTACTTCGATTAACATTAATTATCACTATACTGATCCAGCTAATTATCTCTGCATGCAGACAAAGACAACTTCGTGGAGTCTGGTTAACTTGCTCTTGACGATTTCTTCATTCTTTCTTCGTCTTAAGTAACTTCTTTATTCATCGCCCCAAGGCAACGTTTTTTCTCTGCCAGGGGTTTCTCGAAATCTGGGGTGCGTTCGGATTCGTAAGGAGGTAAACATGTTTTCCTTACTTTGTTAATTTTCCGTCAAGGCAAGGATGGGAGGAAAAGTCACGAGGAAAAATGTGTGCTAAAATTAATTTGAGTATCTTTCACTCCAATGGCACCGAACTGTGACAAAGACAAAGTTTACTGATTTATAAATACATGTTTCATTCAACAAACTTCCGGGACACCAAAGGCAGCGAGGAAGAAAAGTTACATTACTGGGAAATTCAAACGCAGCCCCAATGCGTGGTCTACGAGTGGGCGTGTTTGACATACCCGTTTCCTCATTGTAGCCAATGCATTGTAGCCTTTAATTCGCACGCATCTTTCAACTTCTGCAGAGGTTGAAATGAAGAAAAAAAAAGGTTGCAATTTTACAATACGTTTTTCTATCAGCACAGGTACAGCAGATTCGTCGAGACCTTTTATTTTAATCGCAAATGAATAAACAGACCATTCGCACCTTGTGCCCACTTCCTTATTTGGCCTTGAGGCATTTGTTTATGGGAGATTTTACAGTAGGGCGGGTGTGATTACTAATATAATGACATAACAGAGGACTAAGCCTACAGGCCCAACCTACTTTAAAAACAACATGGGTCTATAGCTGGTCTATAGCCTCATTTGGCACATTTGATTGTCATTTGATTTTCGGCCTTGAATGTCTTATCACACAACTGCATTTTTGCCTCATCTTTGCCTTACCTTCTTTCAAGTAAGTAGCCTAAAAATAAAAGCCTTCTATATGTAATTTGATATTTTGAAGTTTTCCTGACGTTTTTTGGTGTTAGGGTTAAGGTTAGGTTATTAGCCTGATGGAACCAGCCTTATTGTTGCCTTCACCATTCCTACGATCAGTCTGGTTCTAACAAGCTAGGCTGTGTATGCCACTGTGAGACCAAAGGCAAATTTCCACATGTGTGTGGATTCTAACGTTTCTCGATTAATCTCTTTGTCAGTAACGGTGTATGAGCAATCATCCTGTCAATCAATCCTATAGTTCTACTAACTAGAATAGGCCTATGTACAAAAAAAAAAGAAGAAAAAAAGAAATACACTTGGGGACTCAATCAATCATTCTCCCCTCCCCTTAACCGGACATGAGTCATTTATTTATGGGCGTGTTGCTCATACACCGTTACTAGGGACTCTGCTGAGTGTTTTCCACCCAACTTTCATTGAGTCACACTTAATATTCTTTCACATGTATTGATGCAGTTGTTAAGCATAAAGCATTCTAATATGTTTATTACATTATTTATTAAGACACAAACTGTCTGATAATATTATTTGTTCATGTCAATCATGTCATATTCAGATTTAACCTGATGATTATGTATTGTACGTGCTATACATTAAATGGTTTATGAGGAACTTGTTCATGGTTTTGAAGGGGTCAAATATAAAATGGAAGCCTAGGCCTATCATCAGGCTTGATTATGAATCATTTATTTTCTTCTTGAGAGTCGTCTAAAGAAGAAAAGTCTCTCTTGAAAATAAATAGCTTATAATTTCAATTATGTAAATTAATATTTATTTTAATATCCTAGACATTCCAGATTTCTGTGCTCTGTTTCAATAATGTAAAATGACCGCTAACGGGGGCAGCACTGCACCAGAGTCAATAATGCAGTGAAAAGCATACAATAAAAGAAGCTGAAATATGTAACCTTTAATGAACACTGTGATCTCATTACAAGCCAGTGCCAAAATACCATCCTCAAAATATTCATTTTATAAATAACAACAATAAACTAATCACTTGACTCCTGTCAATCAATAAATAAGAATCAAGATGATCAAGTCTTTAAACATATGCATTAGTGCTTTCAAATGTCAACAATAAATAGGCATTTATAAGACAAAGTATTCCTTCAGACCTCTGCGAACATGTCATAGACAGACATATTATACATGCATTTCAGTTCTTCAGTTACTCTCTCACTCACACACACACACACACACACACACATTTTTCCATGGTCTCTTCCCCCATCAGCACCTGTATGGCAGAGCAGCCTGTCCCACTTTAAACCGTGGGCCCAGCAGCACTCCCAGCAGCATTCTCTCCCCCCAGCCCAGCAGCTTGTTCATAGTCAGGTTGAGAGGTGATAGGAGGCCCTCCTCCTCAGCCTCCACAGCAGAGGCAGCTATCTTAGTATCTGGCTCCACCTGCTGGTGAACTACAATATTATGCTGGCTCTCAATGTAACTGCACTGGCTCCCAGTCTCTCCTTCAGCCTTTCCACTGCTGTGGTCCTTCTCTGGCTTTGGAGCTTGGTTAAGCCTTCCCTTCTCCACACTCTTAAGGCGGATGGGTTCTCCCTTTCCCGGGGTCCTTCCATCTTTCTCTACCTTTGCCTGGGTTTGGGAGGGGCTGCAATTGGGCCCATCTGTCTTGTTGCGAGACATGCTCTCCTCTCTTTTCTGTTTATCTGACTGAGAGGAGGACTTGGCCCCTGCTGAAGGCTTTCTACAATGCCTCTTGGTACCACTGATGGCTCCTGTCTCCCTCCGGTGGACGCTGTTGGAAGAGCTGATGTGCATCAACTGGTGGATAGCACTGTTGCTATTGTTGCTCTTTGAGGCCCCCTGGTGATGACTCCGGGTGATTGCACCCACTGGGGACAGAGACAGGGTGAGGCTCTTGCGTTTCTCAGAGAGAGACGCAAAGCCTGATGGGATTTGTAGTTGAGTGGGCTTTAGCATTGATTTAGATGGTTCATTGGTGTTGGGGGTTGTAGCTTTGCATGGTGTCTCGTTATGGTTTTGGTTGAGCGTGAGAGTGAGAGTCCTGAGTTTGCTGGAAAGTGACAGTGTCAGTTGTGATGTGCTCCTCTGGTCTTGAGAGTTCTCTGACTGAGCTGGAGTTACAATTTCACCGGAATATGAGTATCTCTGCTCTACACTCTCTGTGTTATAGTTTGAATTATCACTGCAAACTTCATCAACCTCTGAAAAGTCCTTGGTAACAAAACTGTTGTCCTGAATTGTGCTCTGATTGGCTGACAAGGGTACAGTGGAACTGTGGCTGATGTTTTCATTGGCTGACGGCAGGCATGTGCCCAGTGAGTTGATTGGCTGGATAGGGGAGTTGCTGTTAGTGGTTTTCTGAGTGAGGGTGCCCTGGAACTGCTGTAGCTGACCCAAGAAGTTAAAGTTTGGGGAAATTGTGGGCCTGCGTTCTTTGACAAACCTGAAAGTGAGGAACAGACAAGTTAGGTTAGTTTAGTTTAACTCTTGATACGCATTGCATTGCATTGCATTGCATTGCATTGCATTGCACGCACGCACGCACGCACGCACGCACGCACGCACGCACGCACGCACGCACACACACACACACACACACACACACACACACACACACACACACACACACACACACACACTGACTGTAGCCAACTACAGCAAAGCTTAAGGAAAGTAACTAACTACACCAAAAACTACCCAATAATGTCAAATGCTATAAAGTAGCACACACACACACACACACACACACACACACACACACACACACACCTGTAGGCATGGTCAAGGTCCATCCCCTGGTGATACATGATGTAGGCCACTGCCAGGGCAGGGGAGCGAGATATTCCTGCAGCACAATGAACTAGAACAGAGCTGCCAGATGACATGGCCCCATCTGAGAGAGAGAGAGAGAGAGAGAGAGAGAGAGAGAGAGAGAGAGAGAGAGAGAGAGAGAGAGAGAATTAAATGCATTATTATTCACATTCGAAAAACACACTGCATGAAATGTTGCACAGGACGCAAACGACAGAGATCCCAATGACTAGTGAGCGTTACTCTGCACTGAAGACCACTTCAAATCGAGACATAATCAGATATGATTAGATTAGATAAGATAGACAAGCAGAAAAGGCTTCAACCGAACTGATGTATTCGCGTTTACTTCAGTCAAGCCGCCTGTGTGCATGGACTATTTTCAAGTCCCGCCGCAAGACTTTACAGCTATGCAGCATTTAGTGGTACATTGTATTTGATTAATTGTCTTCAGATGTAAACCGCATACAGCGGCGGGAACCCGGCCCGATCTTTACCGATAAAGCGCAGTGCCTCCGGAATCCATGGTAGCAGGTCATCCCGGAGGGAGTCGTCGATGGGGATGCGGAGGTACTGAGAGCACGGCAGGAACGTAGGCTGCGGGCAGCAGCGACTCACGCTAAGCACGTAGGAGATCCCACGGGTGGTGAGGCAATCCTGTGTCCAGGAAGAGGGGAGGGGGATACAGAGGAAGATAACCGTCAGACAGAGGATGATAACCGTCAGTGCAAAGAGGTGTATTTTCGGTGAATGGTCACATATAGTCGCATGAAAAGTATTAGCAACCTGCGTAACATCAGTCTCTGCGCCCAGGTAAAGATGCGGTAGAATGAGCGACAGCGGTGGTCGCTCGTTCCCCTTTTCTCTGTAGAACACCATCTGTCTTTTGCGTGTCTGTATTTCAAAAAAGAAGTGTGTTCGTTTTAAGATTGAGTAAGGTAATTAGTAGCAATAAAAAAAATATAGCAAATAATACAGCTTAGAGGCTATATTCATATCTTTGCACTTTATGATACGGCTGCAAATACAAAACGAAAAACCAATTGCAATTTAAACGCATTTGATAAATTGTTGCAGAATGAGGTTCTTTTTATTGCGTCATGCATTTTGCGAAATAGTAGGCTAAACATGCATACAATTATGATTTAAAAAAAGCAGAACATTACAAAACGATGTAAGATGTTTTATATAGATACTTACAATAACGATTTTGACCAAACCGAAAACAGCAGGCAATATCGCACGAATCAACTTGCTTGCTGATAACCAGATACAAATCAACCCAAAAGAGCTCAAAAGCAAATGCCTGAAGAATCTAATAGGATCAAACAAGCTAAACAACTAGTCTAACTAGTCAGCTCGCTCTGTCGACTTTACTCCCTTCCTTTTCCTCGTCCAGTCTGCGACTGTAACAGCATTTGTTGTTGTATGTCTATACCTGTGCGAGGAAAAAGATGAGGTAATGCCGTTTCTAGAAGCTAAGAATAGTACATATGTGATGTCATTTTCAGCCAATCAGCGCTCGTGCCTGACTCTGACGCGCGCGCGCACGCTCCATTTATTTACACCATCATCAATTCGCCTGAAGACCTCGGCATTTTATTGTGATGAATCGTACCTTTCGATTGAATGCTAACTATCCCTGACGCTATTGTTGCACAGACGTTTACAAAAACCATTTATTTGTGCAAAACCCCAGTAATCTCATGACGTTCATTCTTTTTATTGCCGCATGCACAACCCGCGTTGTCGCTTTCTCGCTCATGCATAAACAGTAACCATACATTATTGAAAACACTGTCTTCATTGTTATATTTGTACCTACACAATGCAATCATGCATATCTCCAGTGAACCACGATTGCAATACGTAATGAGTTACTTGTTCTGCATTACGTCATTGCAGACTTTGCAACTGACATACGTTGCTTGATAATAATGTTATATAATAATTAAAGAGTTATTAATCAATCTGTACAAGAATGTGCATTGGTCCAATAAATAATTCCCATCTGAGCCAAGGGCTTTCTTTCTTTCTTCTGAGTTACACCCGCCAGCCTGCACCACACCAAACTACGGTGTGCGTTTTCTTGTTTTTTTAACCGTGCGTTTTCTTTTTTTTATGTTACATCAAGGACATAGCTTTGATTTTGTGCCAGGACGCATCACGGAACGCTACTTTACCTTGCAGCCTGGTTGCTGGAGCCTCTTTTCACATGAAGGCCCAGAGCTACTCCTCCCTCCGGCAACATATTCCAATTCAGTTGAAATTAAATGGGGGTAATTGAAAGTGGCACCTACCCTATGAGGGGCATTTCATTTGAGTGAAATGTTATAGATCAGTGGTTCCCAAACTTTTAACAGTCATGTAGCCCCTGTCGGTTATTTTGTAGCCGATATTTGATATTCTATGAACATTATCCCTTACATATTAGACATTGTGATAATATTATTCTGTTGGATAGGGTGCATGCATTTATTTTTGGTACTGAGACTGCAAACGTCTATTCAACAGGACTGTTTGGGAAGGTAAATCAGATTTATTTCACGTACCCCACTTTGACAATAGTGGTTATAGATGATGTAATACAATCATAAATTCCAGATGAATAAGCAAAAATCAGTGCTCTGAATCCACAGCATACCAGACAGGACAGTTTGGTGTGGGTCAGGTTAAAAATAATTACTTATTCTATTCATACCCAACAATCTGAAAACATTATTGTCACACCCACACACAAAGAAGGGACAGACAGTAAGTGGAGTATATGGCATAGTTTTACTTTCACATTATTCAGTACAGAGTGAATCTTAATCTAACACAGGTATCTGACAGGTTTAACACCGATACACGGGGCTGCATTAGCTAGCGGATACTGCATAGACGCACACGCACGCACGCACGCACACACAATGATGCTACGCTTTCCACTACAATGATCAATGTCCCACAAATGCTCCATTGTGAGACATAGAAGTAACTCGTGTTGAACTAATCTGACCATGTATCAAATGTCATTAGGGTTTTTATTCCACGTGGTTACACCAATACACACACACACACACACACACACTCACTCACACACGTATTATGCCCACCCTCATGGACACAATCCCTGTAGTTGTGATTGACAGTTGGCTGCTGCCACGTTGGTCTTTGTGCTCTGTAAGACTCAAACATGCGTGTGTGAGAGAGAATATATTGCCATCTCTTTTAAACCTGTTTGAAATGTGAATTAACACAAATACAGTAAGTGCTGTTTAGGATGTGTGTGTGTGTGTGTGTGTGTGTCACATACACTCACAATCTTCTCCCAATTAATACCGCATGGGAGGTATGTGCGTGTGTGCGTGTGTATGCATGTATTTTCTGAGGTACTCATCTTTTTTTTTTCTTTTTTTCTTTTTTTTCAGTCAATGGAGACATGAAGCGTCCTCTCCCAGCCCATCCCTCTTTTTCAGCACAAAAAAGACGAAAAGACAAAAAACGAATAAAAAGAGAATACTTGGTGTCCGTCGCAGCACTCTTCATGTGCAAGCGGACCTCCACCTCCTTCCTCCTTTCACTACACATGACACATTAAAACACCACCAAGGGGCCTGTTCAATGCTCTGAAGCATAACACAAGGCATCATCAGCAGTCACGACAACTGACGCCAGCTCACAGCCAATGATACCACAGAAATGTTGGTACAATAAACTGTAAAATAAACTGCTATCAGTTCCTGTGACGTCTTCAGAATCCTTCTACATTTATGTCTTACTTCTGACAGTGGTAAATAGACTTCACGCCGATTTGAGTGTCGGCCAGCCACGCCTTTTTGTCTGTTCAACACTGTAAACCAGACCAGCTACCCTGCCACTCTGTTTCACTCCTCTTCTCTCTCACTCCATCCCTTTCGAGCTGACCCATCTATCCTACTGGCAGAGGGATACACACACTGCTGGCCCTACAGAACTGACAAAATGGAATGTCAAAAAAAAAAAAACCTCAATAATACACCATTAGAGATACCACATACCAACACGTCAATAACGCCACTACGAAACAAACAAAGAATCAAAACAAACAACGAGACAAATCAATAAAAAAAAAAAGGGTCATTAATTATGATTTTTTTTGATATTTCAAGAACAGGTACGGAATCATTCGAGTTTATATATAAAGTACGTTACGCGAGGGGTGGGGGGATTAGGGGTGTAATGTGTGTGTCTTGGATTACGGAAGTCTCTTGGAGCCACCTAAAGTGCACTGGCCATTTCCCACTGGAATAGAGCAGGTGGCAGAGACTGGGAATGTGCTGAATTCTAGCTATAAGGAATATCTCGGGAATAATATTGATTGGACCTATGTACAAGTGATGGGCTCTTGCAGAGAAATAGCAGAGGCTGGGGAAGCAGGGGGGGGGGGGGGGGGGGGTGACAACGATGACTACTATGTAGTAGGACCCACTCAAGGTAGTCCAATTTCTTTAGTGTAATTTTGTTTTGCCCCCTCCCTCCTACAGAGATATACATGCATGTGTGGGCCCACAAGGATCCAGGTGTATGTTATGAATGTGTGTGTGTGTGTGTGTGTGTGTGTGTGTGTGTGTGTGTGTTCAGAAGAAGTCCTTCTATACAGTACATCTCCTAGAAATGGTCTACGGTTGAAATGTTAGCGGAAATTTTGAGGAATCAAAACAAAAGACCCCCATTACCAATCCCCAAGACACACAATCACACACACACACCCACCCACCCACCCTTACACGCACACGCTGTCATCACAAGTACAGGAGCACTCTGGGCTTGAACAGGCAGGACGGAGAAGAACAGGACACACCAGCACGTATCTAGAATATATACACACACACACACACACACACACACACACACACACACACACACACACACGCGCACGCACACACGCACACACACACTCGCGCAGACACGCCACATACACAGGTAAACACCAATTAAAACAAGAATTGCAGCGCTGATGATAATAATAAACAGTAATAATAAGAGGAATCAGAATCATAAAGGTGACAATAATAATGACAATAATATAGCCGTCGCGGTAAGTGGCGGCTGCTTTTTTTCCCTTATTTAGGTTTTTTACTCATAGATTCTTTGTTGGGAGTGGGAAGGTCGGGGGGGGGGGGGGGGGGGGTCTATGGGAGGATCTGGAACGTGAAACGCTGGTCTCAGTTGGGGGTTCTAGAACGTGATGGTCTGGGCGCAGGGGTTCTAGACGGGGCTCTAGAACTGTTCAGCCAGCAGGTCACACAGGCGCTGGGAGACCGTGTCCTTACTGCTGCGCAGGGTCAGCCTGTACATCTGAGTGGGGAGAGAGGGCGAGAGGAGGATTAACATGCATGCGCACAGGCACATACAAGCAAGCACACACACACACGCAAGCACATACATGTACGCTTGTGAGGGAGCCCACACACACCAAATATATATTGGATCATCAAACCCTAACACAAGACACGGGTGATTTTTACACTGATGACACATTATTGGCCTGGAGTCTAATACAGCACTAAAAGAAAGAGAGAGAGAGAGAGAAAGAGAGAAAGAGAGAGAGAGAGAGAGAGATGTGCAAGAAATACGTGCGAGTGGGATGTCAAAAGATTCGTCAATTTCTAGGGTTTTGGCCAGTGAAAGAAAATGACGAGGAGAATTTCTTACATTTGAAAAGAAAGGAGATGAAGAGAGGATAAGAAAAGGAGGAGGATAGAGGGAGAGGAGCGTGAATTACATTTTTTAAATTTTGGGGTGGATTTATTTTGGGAAGGATCGAAAATGATCTCAACAGTAAGAAAAAGAGAAATGGAATAAAGAGAGAGGTAGAAAAGAGAGAGGGAGGGGAGGGAGAGAGAGAGAGAGACAGTACAGGGACAGACAGTACAGGGACAGATGAGTGTGTTACCTGCTCGCCAGGCTTGAGTTGCAGCAGCACACAGAGAGACACAGACAGCAGTGAGTGATGCGATGAGAGCAGCACAGAGAAGGACAGACGGACTCTGTGTGTGTTTGTGTGCGTTTGCTATTCCTGTTTGACTGTGTGGGTGTACAAGTGTACATTTTATTAAAAAGAACAGTGTGGTGGGCAGGGTTCCATTAGTGTGCATACGGTCAGTTATGGCATACTGTATGATGTGTTTGAGTCTACTTAAGTATGTGTGTATGTGTGTGTGTGTGTCTACCTGGGCTGTGGCATTGGGCTCCAGTCTCAGCAGACAGCCGACCTGTTGGCCCTTGGTCTGGATGACTCCTGCACACACGTAGTTTTCTGGGTTAGGGTCCACGTTCTCCAACAGAGCTGTCCCCAGACCCAACAACTGGAGAGAGAGGGAGACAGAAAAAAGGGGAGACAGAAAAAAGGGGAGATAGAAAAAAGGAGAGATAGGGTTGAGGTAGGCTTGGTGTCAATGAGTAACACATTCAGATATACAATGGATAAGAGTGTGTGTGTGTGTGTGTGTGTGTGTGTGTGTGTGTGTGTGTGTGTGTGTGTGTGTGTGTGTGTGCGCGCGCATGTGTACCTTGGCCTTGAGAACTTCTGTGTCCATGCCGTGGCTGGCCTTGAAGATCTTTTGTGCTTCTTGCTGGGGCCTGAGAAAAATCACAAAATGGAGATACCAATGACATACTCAAGATACTCACTCTCACACACACACACACACACAAAAAAAGACAAACAACCAAAACATTAGCACAGTCACAGGCACCTACACACACACACACACACACACACAAACACTCACTGGCTGAGTTGTTTCCAGCGCTGAAAGAAGTCGTGGGAGAGCATCTCAGTGGGCTGGAAGAACTTGTTGATGGTGACCGGCAGCTTGAGTGTGAGGTTCTGCAGGGCTCCACCATACCTGTGAGGCACACACACCAAAATGCAGGGGGTGAATACACTGTGTGTGTGTGTGTGTGTGTGTGTGTGTGTGTGTGTGTGTTTGTGCCTGTATGTGTGAGGGATTGTGTACCTGAACTTGATGTTGAGCAGCGGAGCCTCAATGAAATCAGTAATACACTCAATGTTGATGACCTGCTGCACCTGTGCTCCTCCTTCCACCAGGGGCTCCACTGGTTTGGTCTGGACATTGAGTTGTGAAAGCATCAGTCAAGGAGAGCAACAGCAGGTGTGTATTCATGCACTCTGTATGTATGTATGTATGTATGTGTGTGTGTGTATGTGTGTGTGTGTGTGTGTGTGTGTGTGAGAGAGTGCAGTCAGTCCATGCAATTAAAGGATATGAGACTGTAGCTCCCCAGGGCAGCTAACTGTAGTGCTGAAGCTGACAAACTGCACGGATGTCTTATTGCCGTAGAACAGGTACATCCTCCCTATGGAACGACACACAAACACAAGTTACAACACATTATGGCTCATGTAGGTGACATTTCCTCATTTCCAAACGTCCCATGTCCAGGTTATGATACACTGTGCACGGTAACTTATACTTTTATACACAACTCACCCAGGTTCTGGCGGTACTCTGATTTGATCCCGATCTGAAGCAGCTGGTTCTCAAACAGCACTCCGTTGTTCTTACATACAAACCTGGGGGGAGGAGGAGGAAGGGAACAAGGGATAGGGAAAGAGGAGAATGAGGGGGGGTGGGACAGCATTTTCATCCTATCCCAATATCACTCCTCCTTTAAACATTGTGTTCGTCAGCTGACTACTGAGCACCATTATTCTGACATCCAGGATTCGATCGGTTGCAGATGGCAGCTGTGTGCACCTTGCCTTCAGATGTGTATTTGATTTGTACAGCAGTGTGTCCTGGGAAGAGACGGTATAAATCCTAAAGTAAATGGATTGATTTTGAAGTATTGGAGTTCATAGTTGTACTACGCGTCCTAAAGGGTTTAAAGGTAACAGACCTAAAGTATTTGGTTCAGGACTTTTGAGCTGAAGGTCAGGGGCAGTAGATGTGTGTATTGTTCCTAAAGTAATTGGAAAATGGTTTCAAGGGGTTGCTAACATTGCTGGTTTGGTTTCCTAAAGTAATGGGTAAACAGCCGTTGGGAACACTTCCGTCGTTTTGTTTTGTTTTTTGAGAAAGGGAGACAGTTATTGGGACAATGTTATTGGGACAGTATATTGATGAGCATGGACTACCTGATATACCACAGTGATTAGAGAGCCAAGATGAGCCCCGTCTCAACAGTAAACCAACAATGTTGAAGAATAAGGAGGAAACGGTGGCCACAGCATTACAACCACTTCTTGTTTCTCACAAAGTTCAAGTCAAGAATATCTAACCCTAAAAAATAAGAATACAGGACCGGGTTGAACAACAAGCTTCTGCAATCAAAACATATCAATCCTAGACTAACCTTAGTGCACAAGTTCAGTTAAGAGCTAATGAAGGATGTTTCTGGGCAAAAGGAAATCATTGCTGCCACACAAACAGCCTCAGAGGACACATCTGCTGCTTTAGCAAAAGTGCAGACACTTATGAATATACAGACAAAGAATGCAGAAGCTAGGAAAAAGGCTGTGCTTGCTGTATTGTACTTGTTCAGTAGACTAGGAAAAGATAAAGGAGGTAGAAATGGCATCAAGAAAGATCCAGCAGGACATCCATCCAGGTTGCGGGAGGCTTTCAATTCATACAGTGGCATTTGTTGGGTTAACTCATTATTGCAATGAGCGACGCCAACACACGACAAGTCCTTGGCACTACACAGATTCTAACACTCCGTACACAGACATGGTGATATAAATCACCAACGCCTACAACGCTACTGTCAGAAACTTAATGGCAACTACAAGCTACCCTGTAGCTGCTTTTGGGGACGTACAATGTCACCGCTTTCCTTAGACGACGGAGGTCCACTGGGTTGTTTTGTAGTGCTGTGTTGCCCCCTTGTTTATACATAGCTTGAAGGAGCAGGGCGTAAGTTCATATGCCACTCTGGCCACCACGGCGAAATTCATTCAAAATATCCTCCCTAATAATATAACCCCAACAATGGACATGCCATGTTGGACTTCAGCTGTTGAGTTTCTGCATGCGCGCACGATTCGAAGAGGTAGCCACCACAGACAGAAAGGCAAGTCCACTCCCCTAGAACACCCCTGGCCCCTCCCCTAGAACACCCCTGGCCCCTCCCCTAGAACACCCCTGGCCCCTCCCCTAGAACACCCCAGGCAGTGACAACATGTTTATATGCAAATCGAGTGTCGGGTAGGACACTCCAGAAAGCGCTTTTTTCCGGCCCCAAACCAAAACAGTGTTTGTAAATGAAATATTTCTTTCAGGGGATCCAATTCCCTGATCACTACCAATTAAACATAGTCATCACAATTGTAGGAAGCTTTTAGAAAGCTTGAACTTGCAACTTACTAGACCTACTAGTCGCTTTAAATAAAATGGAATATAATATTACAAAAGCGTAAGAGTAGAAAAAGCTGATACCTGCAACTGATCGTACCCTGGCCATATCATGAGAACATGATGTATGATGTGAACACTGTCGTGGTATAGCAAAAGACTCAATGACACAAACTGCTCAGGTTGTGAGAGAATAGAATGCGTCAGTGCAGTGGATTGTATTATAGCCCAAGATAGACCCCCCAACACAAAGCTAAGCACGGCAGGGGGTGGGCAGGGGGGGGCTCTTACTTGTTCAGAAGCTCCTCTGACTCAGGCAGAGGAGGGGCAGCATCCTCAGAAGTCACAGAGGGGGGAGCAGAGCTGAGAGACCGTAGGAAAGAAGGGGGGATGGGGGTGGGGGTGGGGCAATGGGGAGGAAAAGTGTGGGTAAGTGATGGAAGAAAAGTGAGGAACAGAAAAATGGACAGATGTAGAAAAGTGATGGAGAGAGGTTTTTGAGGGAGGCCAAAGCAGTGGGGCGTGAGAAAGAATGAAAAGACAATTGGGAAGGAAAACAAAGCAGAGGTGGTTAATACAAGCATTTCGAGATCCGGCGTAAGTAAAATGACAGCAGAGTGAAATATAAGCTGACTAACAAAAGCGTGGGACATTTTAGCGTTCAAACAAAAACAGGACATACAATTCCATAAACCAACAACCCACGCAAGATATTCTACGTATACAAGTGACTATAATGTTGACATGTTTCTGCCTCCATATGGCTTCTGAACAAGTGTTCATGTGTGTTTGGGTGCAACACATGACTACAGTACATCAGCCATTTTGTGGTACAGTATTGTGGTTGACGCTGTGGCGTCTACTACTGGCCCCTTACTCCGAGTCACCAGGACCCTCAACCAATAGGGAGTCAGAGGTCTCGGTGGGAGGTTCCAGATCTCTGCCAATGTCCAATCACAATCGGGGACGAGAGACAGACAATCAAGTGCACACAGCCAGACCAAGCGCGCGCACACGCACACACACACACACACACACAAAAACACAGAGAAAGGGAAATGGAGAGGGGAAGGAGAGAGAAAGCAAGAAAAAGAGAAAGACAGTCACATACACAGCAAGATAAAAAGAGAACAGACAAGATTACACAAAAAACGCAGAGAAAACGAGAAGAACGAGTCAGAGAAAGTGAAAGACAGAAAAGGACCAGCACGCCTCACAAACAGTGACCACGATTAATGGTAGATTAGCATTTTTAAAATGTAATATTCGACTACAATGTGTCTGAGAAACAACAACGCACAAACACACAAATAACACAACACCACAATAGAAGGAGCGGGAGGTAGTTGGCCCTAGATGCTGATCGAAAGTATGTTTTGCAGTTTTGCAAACAGCGACCACAACAACAGTAAAGGAGGCTCATTTCCAAGAGCCCTACGAATGGTTCATGTTACTGAGGAGGAGAATAAGCCGATCCTAGCTCAGCGGTCAAGTGAACAACTTCTGGTCACGGGATGAACTTTCACCTCAGAAAGCCGTCGTCATTCACACCAGCAGAGGGAGCGGCGGGACCCGCCTCTGAGAACACGTCCACCAATAGGCTGCCAGCACCAGGGGCGGATGAGCCAAGGGGAGCGGCCGAACGAAGGCCGAGCAGGTCCGCTGAAGGGGAGGGGGTGGACTGAAAGAGAGAGTAAACAACAACAAATATTGGTTTTATATGTTTTTTTGTTGAATCAAGCAAGGATGAAGACTTACGACTCTTTCCCCCCCCTCAGCCTATATCTGCTCCACTGTCATGGTCATCTGACCATCCCCAGCTTATAATTGGCATAACAACGACGCATCTCTCCACTGACGAAGCCGAGCGCATCCTGGCACAAAATGGCTGCTGCACATTACTCAGGTAGGTGCTAGCATCGATGACTGATAGGTTGAGCGATCAAAATATGAATTTAAGCCCCAGGAGTACTAAGAGACGGGGACATGCAATACATGCAATCCGTTGTTTGGACAATAATTATTGTGGCTCTCTCTTTTAACTGCTATTACCCCCGTCAGAGCCAATCTTGGAAGATTATGTTGTGTCCTGTAATTGAAGCAAACAAATTGCGACCTTAGGGAAGACAACAGATTTATTGGATCACTTCCTCCCCTACTCACAGCGTTAGAAGCAGCAATGCCTGTGTCGGCGCCCCTGTCTGCTCCACCGTTCAGTTCTCCTCCCTCTCTCTTCCCATCCTCCAGCTCAGACACGGACACAGCGCCCGGCCCCTTCTTCTTCTTCAGCTTGGCCAGGATGGATGACTCCCTCTCAGGGAAGGGTGGCATCTCCTCTAGCACTGTAGCCTGGAGAGACAGAAGGAGAGAGAGAGGGAGAGAAAGAGAGAGAGAGAGGGAGAGGGAGAGAGAGAGAGAGAGAGAGAAGAGAGGGAGTGATTGTAAAACTGTTTACCGATTGCAGAAATACAGTTGACAGAATCAGTTATGACTGTGGTTCAGGTGTTGACTGAATGGTGATGGTTATGGTACTAATTGTGGTTACGAGTATGATTAGGGTTGTTGACCTGAATCCTTCTCCCTTCTGTCTACTGATGCTGCCTCCTCCATCCTCATATCCACTCTCTCTCCATCTTTTGACTATCTCTGTCCACTCTCCTCTAGGCCAGCACCATCCTCTCCTCCATGGCTGTCTGAATCCCTGCGAACTAGTAGAAAAGGCCTTCTAGCAGCTGAGAGGAAACGGAGGAAAAGTGACCATCTTGACAACCTAGCCTCTTATCACTCCCTCCTCCCGAAGTTCTCCTGTGACTGCTGCCACAGCTTCATTCTACCATTCTAAAATTCCATCATCTGCCTCTGACCCAAGGAAACTGTTTGCCACATTCCCCTCACTCCACCTCCCCCTCCCTCTCTGCAGATGACTTAGTCACCTATTTTGTAAAGAAGGTTGATGACATTAGCAGCTCTTTCACTCAACCTCTTGCTATAATGACATCCTTTCCTTTCCTTACCATCCACATCAATTCCTCCCTGACCACAGGCTCTGTCCTGGCTGCCTTTAAGACAGCCAGCGTCAAACCTCTTCTAATGAAGCCCTCACTTGACTCATCTGTTGTCCAAAACTACAGACCGGTGTCCCTTCTTTCATTGTTATCTAAAATAACCACCAGATCCTTCTCTCCACCCTCTCAGAGCTGGGCATCTCAGGCTCTGCAATTCTCCTGGTCTGTATCCTACCTAGCCAATCGCTCATACCAGGTAATGTGGAGAGGGTCGCTGTCCACATCACGCACCCTCACCATTGGTGTCCCCAGAGCTCTGTCCTAGGACGCTTGTTTTCTCCAAATCTCTTGGCTGTGTAATTTCCTCACATAGCAGTGGTATGAGGAACTACTCCCCAGAGCTGCTCTTCCTTCCTGGGGAAGCCTGCCCTCTCCAAGAATTCTCCATCAAGGAGGAGAACTCCACTGTATCCCACTCCCAGACAGCAAAGGATCTTGGGGTGATCCTAGACAACCAACGCTCCTGTGCGGCTAACATCACAGCGATCAGCGATAGCCCGCTCCTGTAGATTCTTCCTCTACAACATTAGAAGGATACGCCCATTCCTCACGAGAGAAGCAGCGCAACTCCTGATCCAGGCACTTGTCATCTCCCACCTAGACTACTGCAACTCACTTCTGGCCGGGCTCCCCTCCTTCACCATCAGACCTCTGCAGTTCATCCACAACACCCGTCTGGTGTTCAATCTCCTCAAATTCTCCCATGTCACTTTACTTACGTATAAATGTAGTTACAGTGTTGACCTGGCTAGGACTGCAGTTACAGTGTTGACCAGGCTAGGACTACAGTTAGTGTTGACCAGGCTAGGACTGCAGTTAGTGTTGACCAGGCTATGACTACAGTTACAGTGTTGACCAGGCTATGACTACAGTTACAGTGTTGACCAGGCTAGGACTACAGTTACAGTGTTGACCAGGCTAGGACTACAGTTACAGTGTTGACCAGGCTATGACTGCAGTTACAGTGTTGACCAGGCTACGACTACAGTTACAGTGTTGACCAGGCTATGACTACAGTTACAGTGTTGACCAGGCTATGACTGCAGTTACAGTGTTGACCAGGCTATGACTGCAGTTACAGTGTTGACCAGGCTATGACTGCAGTTACAGTGTTGACCAGGCTATGACTACAGTTACAGTGTTGACCAGGCTAGGACTGCAGTACAGTGTTGACCAGGCTAGGACTACAGTTACAGTGTTGACCAGGCTAGGACTACAGTTACAGTGTTGACCAGGCTAGGACTACAGTTACAGTGTTGACCAGGCTAGGACTACAGTTACAGTGTTGACCAGGCTAGGACTACAGTTACAGTGTTGACCTGGCTAGGACTACAGTTACAGTGTTGACCAGGCTACGACTGCAGTTACAGTGTTGACCGAGTAACAGGTCTGTCCTCTCACCAGGACGTCGGTGCTGGCAATGGAGGAAAGCTTGAGGTACTCCACAGCCCGCTGCTGTAGCTCCACGTCCGAGTTGCGTATCTGGCTGTCGGAGCGCAGCACCTCCTGGATGGTGCTCTTGGTCTCGGGGAACAGGTTGATGAACTTGATGTAGGCGGAGAGCAGCAGGGCTCGCGTGGGCACCGAACACAGGTGGAACTTGGAGTGGAGCAGATTGAACTGGACCAGAGGACTGAGGAGAGGAGGAGAAAGAAAGGAAAAGAAAAGCATGGGGGATTGAGGGAAAGAGAGAGAGGAAAAAAAAGAAAAAGAAAATTAGCCCGGGAAACAACAGCAGATATCAGACTTGGGTTTTGTGTGCTTTTTGGTTGTGGTTATTGTTGGCAAGGCCCACTCACCTGGAGCGCGGGTCCCCAGCGATGAGGTTTCCAAACTCTCCCAGGATGTACCCTCCCACCTTTACCATGTTCTCGTGACATGCTGGGGCCTGCAAGGCCTACAGAGGAGGGAGGCAGAACCGTAAATTGTTATTATGACTGGAGATGTCAGTTTGGACTGATTTGGGTCTCTGTCAACACAGATACAACTGGTATCAAACAACTGGTTGGGCTTGCAGTACACCATCTACAAAACTACGAGGAAGCAATGATAGCTGTAATCTTTTGTAAAAACGTCAATTTAGTGCTTGTCCTCAACACTGGTCCCAACCATGTACAGTATCAGCTGCATGGGTATTGCTTCAGATTGTGGCAAAATACTGTCCCTGTCAAAATACACAGTTAAAGGTTAATTTGTTGTACTACCTTGAAAAGTGCAAATTGAACATGTTTTAAGACTTCTACTCATTCTAACATTCCTTCTGTCCTCATAACCCGAACAGTAAAACTTAGAAACAGGAAAGTTCTCCGGTTAGGTCATTCTTTGAAGCACGTCACGATTCCTGTTTCTCAGCATCGGGGGAAATCCTACCTCGAAGACCGTCTTGGCAGCGTAGCCCTGCACGTCGTCGCGGTTGATGACGATCTGGATGACGCGGTACCACACCTCCTCACTGACGTAGTCGCCGGCGATGCGGATGAGGTTGAGGATGGTGTCCACGTACCAGGAGTAGTCCACTGCGTACTTCTCGGCCAAGATGGCTACCTTCAACACCTGAGAGAGGCAGGGGCAGGAGGGTGAGTTATACCTCAGGAGGAGGCTGGTCCGTAGAGGAAGCGAGAGGAGAATGGTTTTTCCCTTCAATTTTGAGGGAAAACTGTAAACATCTAAAATGAAAACTTCAAATCCACGAAACGTATTTCTGCTGCACAGAATGCAATCACAGAAAATATCTGCTAAAATAAAAGTTCAAGTCACCACTACTCGGGAGTACTTTCATTACTTACAATGGAAACATCTATTGTCATACTAAATGACGACCTACGCCTGCAGTGCAGTACATTATTGTAATGGATACAGTGGGTGCAGTCAGGATTGTTGATTGAATGCGTCACCTTGATTACTGCAATTCGTCATCCCTCCTGAACCTACGTTATAAACTTTGATTTGTAGGCTGTGTTGTAGCAAAGCCATGGTGGGTGGGTGGTGTGAGCAAGGATTGCACCCAGGCTGGATATGTTAACAGCCTATCATTGCTGAGCTAGGTGAATTGGAATATGAATGACTATATTAATACAATTATAAAATATATTATTAATATATATATAAAAAAAATATTAATCTATTTTTTATTAATTAATAAAAAAAAGTAATCTTCATCAACCTTGAACGGCACCAGCTACCTACCACTGTTGTACAAGACACACACACACACACACACACACACACACACACACACACACACACACCATCTCCTCCCTGATGGAATAGTCTGCAGTCTCAAGGTAGCTGAGCATCTCTGCGACGATCTGCTTGGCGTTGCTGCGGTCACACATGGCATAGAGCAGGTCAGCAGCCCTCTGACGGACACTGACATCCCTCTCAGTCTGGAGAGAGAGAAGGAGGGGGAGAAAGAGGGGGGGGGAAAGGGAGGGATGAGATATGAGGAGAGAGGGAAGAAGAAATGCAGAGAGAGAGAAGAGAATGAGTGAATTCCGAGTGATTGAAGCAAATCTGTGTGTTCAGGACCGTGTTTAGTCGGCCTGAAGGTGTCAATAGATACGAGTGTGTGGAGGCATGCATTTGTGTGTGTGTGTGTGTGTGTGTGTGTCTTTAGTATATGAACAGACGCGTATATATACAAAGTGTGTGTATTTGATGTGAATGTATTTGTTTGTGAATAGTGCGTTTCTGTGTGTGTGTGTTGTTGCCAGTTGGCATGGGGCAGACCTTTAGGGCGTTGATGACGGTCTCAATGTGCGTCTTGACGGCCTCGTGGGAGAACTCGGAGCTGGCCAGCGTACACATGCTCTCCAGGGCCAGGTAGCGCAGGTTGGTCTCCCTATGCTGCAGGAACTGGCCCAACTGGTTGCACGCTCGCACCAGCAGGTTGGGCTCACTGCAAGCGGAAAGGGAGAGGGGGGAATGACGGAAAGGGAGAGGGGGGAAAGGGGGGACAGACAGCGAGCAAGAAGGAGACGAGAAAAAGAGAGAAATTAATGGGGGGGGGGGGGGGGGAGCATCACTTCAATGACACAGCAAACAAACCCTCACCAATAGAGAGAATAGAGAGAGGGAGAGTCAGAGTGAGCTCTACATCGCTCTTCTATTCCTTTAAAGGATTTAAATTCATTATTACTCAAGTATATTTCTCATTAATTCAGCATAAGTATGGTCCCAGGATGTCATTATTTTGCGCCTTATAGACTTACAGCCTATACTTAATTCCTGGAAAAGTGAGTTGATAATGCATTTTTGACCCAAAAAAAGATTTTGGAGTAAAGCACTCCTTTAAAAAGGACGGAGACAGAAATAGAGGGAGGACAGAAGGATACAGACACAGAGACAGAGTTATCTTTTCATCGGATACAGACACAGAAAGAGAAACAAAGAGAGCTTCGGAGGAAATAAGATCAAAAAGAAAAAAGGCGCAGCCTCTACTACCTGTCGTAGTGGATGATGAGCGAGATGGCCTCGAACAGGATGGCGTTCTTGGCGTTGGAGTGCTGCACCTTCTTGGACTTGGGCGGCTCCTGGGCCTTGTTCAGGATGGTCTCCAGGCACTCCACCAGGCGGCCCTTGACGGCGCCATCTTCTGGCGGGGGGTAGCACTGCAGCAGACGCAGGAGCTTGCAGGAGAGCCACGGCGCCGGGACAAAGTAGTATGTGTAGTCCTGCAGGTCGGTGGACGCTGAGGAGACGATCTGGAGGGGAGAGGAAGGAGGAGAGAAGAGAAGGGCGGGGGGGTGAAAGCCTGATGATGGAGATATGGCACTACTAAGTGAGATGAGATGTGGTTTTGTATGCACACACGCCCGTGCGTACACACTCACTCACTCACCCTGCTCAGACGAGAGACGGCCAGAGAGACGCAGGTCTTGAACTCGTCTGGGTTCTTCGAGCTGAGGCAGGTGATGAGGGAGATGGCTGCCGTGACAACACCCTGAGAGAGAGAGAGGGAGGAGAGAGAGAGGGAGGAGAGAGAGAGAGAGAGAGAGAGAGAGAGAGGAGCTTAGCAAATCAAACTGTTGAAACAGAAGGTGCATTCCTATTCTCAACTGATGGAACGTCCAACGTCCATCCAAACACACTGGACTGCGAGATGACTTTCGGAGAGAGGGCGGCGACGGGGTGTGCGTTTGTGTGTGTGTGTGTGTGTGTGTGTGTGTGGGGCGGGGGGAGGGGGAACCCTCTCACCATGTGCTGGTCATTGAGGAGGTGCACCACCCTGGAGGTCCACTCGCCCATCAGAACCAGGTCCGGAGAGGTCTTGTACAGGCGCAGGAGACAGAGGGCGGCAGACTGCTTCACACTGTCCATGGTGTCCCTGTAAATCACAATGACAAGCAAGGGGCTCACTCCCAAGAACCTTACAATTATTCATTGTATCAAGGTGTGTATTCATGTACGTGTGTACTATTCCTTAAGTGTGCAATAAAGGTGTGATAAAACTCAAACTCACCCAGCCACCAAGATGCGGGGGATCTCTCCGGCGAAGGCCTCAGCCATCTCGCGGCTGCCTACGTTGGCGATGCAGTGCAGTGCCAAGCACATGAAGGTGGGGTTGCGGCTGGACAGGTCGTTCTTGATGGCGTTGTTGATGAGGCGGATCAGCTCGCTGTTGCTGTTCACCAGGACCGAGATGAACAGGTATCCCTGTGGAGAGGAGGAGGTGGGGAGAGGTGAGGAGGAGGAGGTGGGGAGAGGTGAGGAGGAGGTGGTGGGGAGAGGTGAGGAGGAGGTGGTGGGGAGAGGTGTGGTGGCAACACCTGCTTTTCACTCACACTAACGCGCGGAATCAACTGAGAAACATTATATCGCTATGAGTTAATAATATGCAATTTCGCAGACACACATATTCCACGTCTGACAACATTTTATGAAGTATCCATGAAGACATGATTTGTTCTAAATTCAGGTTTATCCAGGGACATCATTTCGAATTTCTCCAGCGAGACAATAATTTGTCCTTTTCCAAACTGAAACAACATCTCATAAGCTACTCTTCACATAATTCATCAGGCGGCAATGTTTGTAAACACACTTCAACACACTTTGAGCATATCCATCATGCTCAATGACGCCTCCTAGTGGTTGTTTTTTTGCTGAGGCGAATGACTAGAAATAAAACCTCACTAGTGCCGTCATGGTACTCCCGCGACATCGTCACACCGGCAGACAATTTCGAAACTTCTGCCTACTGCAGAATATATACTGCAGAATACACACACACACACACACATACAAACACACACTGTAACACACAACAATGATCTACTAAATCCCTTGACAGGCCTGTGTAGTTTATGAGCTTTGAGAGGGGCTGGCAGTCCTTTTGGGTTGGGTGAGGAAGGAAACGGATACTCGAAAAAAACAATGACCTCAAGAGAATGGGAGCTGGGTGTCTCCACATTGCAAAATAGTTGTGTGCCATTGTTTTGTCTGCGGCGCACTGGAGCGCTACTCCACTCCTTCTCCGGGCATGACATCATCGTTTGAACCTGTAGTACATGGCTCTGCGCCAACACTTTTCAAATGCATCCTTCCTTCCTCCTTTCCTTTCCTTGTAAGCTTATCAATCGATCTGACATGATCAGAAAGGTGAAAGAGTGGTTTACTCTCCTCTGCTTTCACCGATCCTGTTATGCCAGGTCAGTGATTCCTTCTCGGACGGAAGGGAGGGACGAAGAAAGGATGCACTTAGTATTCAAACAGGGCCAAAAGGTATGCATTGTAAAAGAGTCTGTAGTGAGTTCAACCTTTGACCGTATATGCATGTTGCGTAACACAATAGCGAGGCAAAAAGTGAAATACTCATAGCAGTTTAAAAGTCTTAGCTCTGGCAACGGAGCATGCTAGTCACGAGTATATGAACACCAAAGGGATGACACGAAGTTCACTGATCTCCAGCTGCAAAGGTGAGGGAGTGCACTGGTAGTGTTCTAGAGTCTGAAAGAACAGTCGGACTGACAGCGAGGTGAGAGAGAGAGAGAGAGAGAGAGAGAGAGCAAGCACAGTCAAGGGCGGTGGGAGCAAAACAGACACACAAGTTATCCCAGACACACAGACAGAGCCGATGAAAAGATAACACAGACAGGCAGAAACACAGACGCCTAGACATGGAGGAGTGAGTGCACACATTGGCATGGGTCTACACGGAAACGCTGTAATCTCTCTCTCGGACAGACAGACAGACAGACAGACAGAGACGCAGAAACACACAACTTACAATCTGTTTCTCGGTGTACTTGTTGGAGCTGAGCAGGTTGACGGCCTCCATGTGGCCAAAGTCGATGTCATGGCCGAGCAGGAAGATGAAGAGCAGCTTGCACACGTACTTCTTCTTACTGTAGCCATCCAGCGCCTTGTCCCCCTTGAACTTGGAGCGGATGTTGGCCAGCTCCTTATTGATCCGCTTGATCTCTGCTTCCTTGCTCTTACCTAGTGGAGGAAGTGGAGTTGGGGGACGGCCATTTTAGTTGGGGTTCTGTTGTTGCAGCAGCAAACCATGCTCTTGTCAGTAAACGATGTGCAACATCATATAGGTCAAACTGCTTTCATCAGACTGCTTTTATCTGGGACTCGCTATGACACAGCAAGGTCGATGCCGTTTTAGTGTAAGTGTAATAGTGTAATAGTGTGTGAATAGAAAGTGTAATAGTGTAATAGTGTGTGAACAGAAAGTGTAATAGTGTAAGATGGAGCTATGCTGATGGTGTTAAAACACTATTTCAGATTGCTTACAAGTGGACTAATAAAGTGCACATCAGATATGTGCACTAAAAACTCCACCACCCACAAAATCCCTACATGCTAAAAGTACATATTCTGGGCAGTTCTGTCTAAAAGGACCCATGAGGATCGAAATGTGAAAATCATCAGAGCATATCAAATTGGGTGACAAATGAAAGCTAAGAATACATTTCTCAACCATCATAAGAATGGGGATAAGCAAAAGCTTTGAGTTCTGGTCAAACATATGGAAAAGTGTCTAAAAAAACATCTACTAGAAAAAGTCTTGAAAGGTGTTTAGAAAAACATCAAACCTCATATTGACCCTGGCCAACTAATATCAACACTTATATTTCATTTTTAGGAAATGGTTTGGCTTCTGTAAGTTTAAGAATCATTGCCCACTCTTTGGGTCATTCTGTTCCCAGAAGCCACAGTACACAAGTGTAAGATATTTTCAAATTCCTCTGCCTCATGAGGAGGGAGGATAATGAAAGTCAACAAAAGTAAGAAGTATAGGTAGAGCTACCAAATACTAGTAGTGTTTTTACTGATATCGATTTAGTTTACGAAAGAATAAGTGATTAAAACAGGTCATTCTGTTACCAAATCCGTAACAGAATGACCAAATGAAACCCGACATTGGAACCCAAAAGGGTTTTACATGGAAATGTAATAGCAGACTCCAAAGGAAAACACAACGCCTAGAATCAATACTAAACATTGAGAACTCTCTTATGACTTCACAAATGATGTGACGGAACACACCTGACGAAGCAGAAACACCCGTCAAGCCAGTAATGTCCCATCACTTTTGAGTACCCTGAAATAGGGGGACTATGCATAAAAAGTATTGTAATTTCTCAACGGTGACACCAATATGTACACAAATATCATAAAACATAAGTTGATAATCTCGACTATAACCTCATAGTAATGATTTCAAATCCAAACCTTTGGATGAGAGTGCACAATACAGTATGGTGCGGTGTCCCTACGGCACATTCTTAGGATCCTTCCCACACCGGTTGCAGACAATAAATAATGTTTTCATTTTGCAGAGCCTATCTCTGAGGCAAACTAGCAGCAGATTGGGTGTCAGTGTGCGTCCACACATGACACAGGCCTACTTGTATTTTATTTTCTCCAAATCAGTTTTTTGCTGCCAAAAGTGTAGACTATTAGGATCATGAAACAAACCTCCTTGAGAGATTGGACAGGTGGGGAGAGGGGGTGGACAAGGGTGTCTCAAAGGCAAACAGTATGTAATTTCCCCCCCCCTGCAGAGTCTGTCCAGCAGCAAAACTGGGCTCTTATTGTGTTGGATTACAGCAGCCCCACATTATCCGCAAAGCATGCACAAGCATTGCAAAAATAGCTACAGTTTACATTCTCATCAATTCTGCCATCCACATTATCCATGGACGGCAGCACTAATTAGCAGCACTGAACTGTTTCTATTTGAGACATGCCACGCCAAGCAAACCTTTGAAAATCCTGCCCCTTCCATTGTCCTCATTGACTTTTACAAACTGCATATTCCACAACTGCATATTCCACAACAAGTAACAGAAGTTAATGGATTCTGGGAAGAATGAAGAGAAATGGCAAGGATGATGCACAACATTTGGTCAAGCTTAGGTATGAAATAAAACGTTTACTTAACTGGCTAGCTAGTTTTTGTTTGGCTGTACGTTCAAGTCATTTTAGTATTTTTGCTCGCCTGTCCTGATAGTATTTAGCTACTGTAGGGGACTGTACTGTTGGGGCACCAATCAGGAGCCACTGTTTTTAAACTGAGGCCTGTGCCATGTGGCTGGAATTACACCCATGTTAGCCAGTATTGTGATAATGGTGAAATGAACAGTTATCCATATCAGCCAGCCCTACCGGTCAACACAGTCTACTGAGATGAGGGTTCAGACCACAAGGATCATATAATTCCAGGGTTCAGACTACCTGGCTGATAGCCTCCACTTTCGTCTGTTATGTCTGTGGTCCACCTATCTGAAATGTGGCTGCAAGGCTGGGGTGCGCATGTAATTTTGTTCCCCAAACTTTTTAGTGTATTGCCCTACAGTGACTACAAGGTCAATTCGAAAACCATGTGTGGCATTTTAATAGTTACTACTGTAAGAACCCAACAACAACTAGCCTATCAGCCTTGCAGCGTAGGTCTCATGTTTATTGGCTGTTTTTCAGACTTTGATCATTTGTGTACCTACATTTTTTTTTTCTTTTTCTGAACCTAATACTGAATTTTGCTATGAACAAGACATTTGAGGGTTGTATTTATAGTGTGTTATGCGTGAGACAGCGTTACTCTCTGCCAGGACAACTGTCAGTGTGCACACATTTGAATCATGTACATGTCAAGCAAAATATACATGGAAGCCAACTCAACATTGTACAGGTAACATGTCCAGGTGCTATGACTAACAGAATCGGCCTGCATAGTGTTTCCAAAAACTGCGCATAGCAGCGCACCATTTCTAGCCTTAGTATCCGACGCACATGAATGTTTTATAGGTCGAATATAAAATATTTTATGCCTACAATCTCCAAGTGCCACCAAACGTAGTCACCCGACACAACAGTCATTTGGATGTCAGGTTCGCTGTATCTGAACAGTGATAGCTAGAACGTCCAACATTTCGCCAAGGCTTTGATATTCTGATAAATGGACCATCACAAAAACACCGAGCCTTGCGGCCCGCCGTGAGAGTAACAGCTCCTGCTTCTGGTGCAGGTGACGGGAAGAGAGGCAACATCTGATGGATTATGTACGCTAGGTTGTAAAATAGCAACACGTTCCTTGTAGTAACGGCCTAAGTAGCTACGGCCCCATACCACATCACGTGAGCAGAGACAGAAAATGTCATCAGCACAGGCAACGCGAAAAAGGGATGCGATGCAGCAACTGTGCCCGCGAATGACCTCCGTTAAAAACCACTCCTTCCCTCTCTTACCATTTAGCCTGTTGATCTTTGCACCATCGTATTTCAGGCAAAACACATGTAGGGACAAATGTGTAACGTTAGAACAGATCAAAGCAGGTGTCATAATAACACTGTAAGTTAGTGGGGAAAATGCAAAGGGCACTTACAATTCCGTATGTCCGAAATGAACACCGCTAATCCGCGCATTCCATCTCCCTTCGACACAGCCGGCATTTTTGCTGGATTCTCTCCGGCCTTTCACGTAAAAAATTAGTTGACGAAGGTCAGTTATCAAACGCAAACTGAGGTGTTGCAGGTTAGCTTGCTAGCTAGTTAGCCAGCGAACCAACTTGTTCTGTTGCTTGACGTTTATCCTCAATTTACAAGTCCGCTGATAATAGCTATTTGCGTGCTAGCACACCAACGTTACCTAGTTAGCTTGGAATGGATGGCCGTGGATCAGGTAGCTAGCTGGCAAGCTAGCAGTACGTTTACTCCAATAGTGAAACAGTCCGTGTATTCCCGTTAACTAGCCTACGTTTCCGCAGGCTAATTCATTCAAACCTTCCCTTCCTCCACGACTAGATGACACGACGTGTATGCTATTGGTTAAGGATGGCTGTGCACACAGTCGATAGCTAGCTATATCTTCCTGCTCCTAGATATCCAGGTATATCAGGCAGGGGAGAAAGAGAATGTCAAAAAAATAACCACCCCGATCGGATCTTTGAGTCACTCACGGCAAGATAGCTAAACAGAGCTAGCTAGCTGGCTGGCTAGCTAGCTATATCAAATGTTGAAATACATCACCAGTTGACCGTGAGCAGTCAGCATACAATCCTATTTCCCCAATTTATCTACTCCTGTAATTTATGTCCGATGGTTAGCTAAATATAGGTAACTCGAGGTCGTCAATAATTTATGTCAATTCGCCTCTGCTATTCAGTCTGTAGCCTTGGACAGGGCTCGTGACAGCACACGCAGCGGGACTCGGCGCATCTGCGTTCTGTGAACCGCAATAGTGGAAACCCGCCCACTTCGCTCGGCTGTATGTAAATGAGGATTTCTTCAAAATAAAAGCGCCCAAGTTAAACTTGTTTAAGCATTTCGAAACACTAAATATGGATAAGGGAACCACAAATTACATGTAACTATATCTATATCTGGGAAAAATCACTGTACGCTTTCAATGTATTATTTGTGTTTTTAAGGGTTTGTAATTCTTCTAATATCCTATACCTGATGAAAGACTGCTGCACTGCATAATGGACTGTACACAAATCATTTCCAAGACTAAACATGATTTTTACTACCACTCTAGTCAGCAGCATTTCTAAAATATGAATCAAGTTAGTTTCAACAACGAAGGGTGTCATACAGAGTGTTGTTGGCCCTTTACTGTGGCCCAACAGTTCAATGTGTCTCATCTAGACTGCAAATGGTAATGTTGACATTTCACACTGTATAATGTATAATGTGTTGCTTGTTCTAAATGAAATAAATTCTCCAATATTAAGTCATCGGTTTTGTCATCTCTTTCCTGGACTTGCTTGAACAGTACCTTATACTGTTATATAAGGGACATTGTTTCAGGACCTTGGACAGCACTTCAAAAGACTGCTTGACAACAGTGAAAAGCCAAGAACACTCTGTATGACACCGCTCATGGTTGGAACTCACCTGATCCACATTCTAGAAGTGCTGCTGAGTAGAGTGGCTCTCAAATTCGTGTTTAGCCATGAAAATGATTTGTGTAACCCTAACCCTAACCCAGTCCATGATGTGTTCCCTTTGCAGTTTAGAGCAGTTTGAACTGTTGGGGCAGAGTAAAGGTAAAAAACAACACTCTGTATGTCACCCCTCATGGTTGAAACTCACTTGATATGTATTCTAGAAGTGTTGTTGAGTAGATTGGTAGTAAAAAATCATTTTTAGCCTCGGAAAATTATTTGTGTGGTCCATTATATGTGCCCTATGTAAAATGACATACTTGTACATACTTTCTGTTAGCTAACATTTCGTTAATTCATGAAAAATAGTATTAAATATTGTGATCCCATCACTTTACAGCGATCTATTACCTCGCGCTTTTATTTAGAAGTCGCGAAAACGAAACCGGACATCTTAATGTCGGAACTTGCCGGTTATTCTTGTTCAGAGAACACAGCTTCAAAAATACAATGAATGATTGGTGGAATGTAGATTATTTGCATGTCGCAAACTTGATGAGCTCTTGGACCCCTGGTGGTACAGAATCAATCAGTTGACAGACCAAGACAAAAAATAAAGTAGCCTAGCGTAGTTAAATATACATAAATATGTAGGAGGATGATTAATTAAAAATAGTTTCAAATGTATCTCAGCCTGTATTTTTCACTAAAGTTGCAAAACGTTGATTTCTTATTTTGTTCCCATCAAATATGTGGCCAATAGCAAAGGTGGAAGGAATAAGCCTACTGTTACTTCAGTGAAATGTTACTCAAGTAAACGTTCTAGTCTGGGAAACAACTGAAGTAAGAGTAATAAGTAGCTTATTAAAAAGTAAAAGTAAGTTACTTTAAAAATGAAACATTATCCTTGATTATTGCATTTCATCATCATTAAAAATCAGTTAGTTCAGATTGTGTGCGTGGTTTGATTTGATTGACCTATTTAGGTGCCATGCTCACTATTGAATATGACTGGGCATAGTTTTTCTCTAAAAACCTGCCATTACACCAATTATCACACAGTCATAGATTAGGGTCACTGACAGATGTTTTTCCTGGGACCAATAGTGTCTTTCCTGTGCCATTGCGCAGAGCAATGCGTGTGTAAGACTAGAGCGGTTGGCGAGGACGGAGTCAAATAAAGTATATTTTTAAGCCATTACAACAGCTTTTTACGTTCAAATCACCGCATGAAATGTTTCTACACACTTTAGTGATGTGAAAGACCAAAAGGAAAAGTGGCTAACACATATTATTTGGGAAATGTAGTTTGTTTTGCCCTCACATAGACGACCAGTCTAAAAAACATCCTGCTTCCTTTAGATTACAGGAACCTTTTAGAGATAAGAATGGGGCCTAACCCTCACCCAGCCGAGCTGTAGAAGGCTGACCTGGTTACGCCTCCACCAGTTGCTGAATCAGTCCTGGAATGGACAATGTGAAAGGAACACATCCAAACCAGCACAGTCTGGTTTGCTGGCCCTGCTGCGTGTAAAGCCCTAGTTACCCTTGTAAGCGACTTTGGTACCAGTGTAACTGCATTCAAAAGGATGATAAAAAAAATATTCTCAAGCACTGCAAACCCCCCATTTTCTGTAATGAATGTAGGTTTACTTGTTTCTTTTTTGTAATATTGTATCTTTAGTGATTTCATTAGCTAGGCCTACTCAGTTTTTTAGTGTAGGCTATGTATTCTCAGAGTCGACGGCGTGGACGGCTGGGAGCTCACGGCCCGTGATGGACTGGGCCATTTTCACCACTCTCTGCAGGGCTTTACGGTCGTGTGCAGTGCAGCTGCCATACCAGGCGGCGATGCAGCTGGACAGGATGCTCTCAATGGTGTACCTGTAAAAGTTTGTGAGGATCTGGGGGGACATGCCAAAAAACAGACGCTGGCGTGACGACTTGATCACTGTGTTGGTGTGGTTTGACCATGTTAGATCCTTAGTGATGTAGACACCAAGAAACCTGAACCTGTTAACTCTCTCCACTTCAGCTCCACCAATGGTGGGAATTTGTGATTGGCTTTGATTTTGCCTTCTAGTGAGTGCCGCCTTAGTTTGGGGTCTGTATTCCCTGCAAAGGCTTGGGCCCATAGGTTTTTCCTCTCTTCATTAGTTATAGTGTTTTAATAGGTTTGGATGTGATTGTTTAGTGACTTTAAATCTGTATATTGTAATATAAGTGCAATTTAAGATGTGTTCATGTATCAATCAATAGACTTCAGATATAAATATATTAGTATTTGAGAGATAAAGTTAAGATCTATAATCTTAATATATTCAATATAGCGGAGGGTAGGAGTTGGGGTGATTGCTGCAGAACGATTATCGCAGTGCTTAGTGACAGTGACTTTCTGGCAATGGAGATTCAATTTGAAACTATATCGTCACAGCCTTGGTGAATCACGCTCCGCCTTACCGCGAGGAGAGGGGAACATCGGAGAGGATGATACGCCCGGCTGCCTTGCACCGTCGGTCTTCGCACGCGGCACTTCAACACTCGAAAAGTATTCAAAGTTTGGTACGATATACACACTCCCACACACAGTAGCTCCTTTAATAGGTTTCCGTATTGACCAACAGTACAAACTAACACGTTACATGTTTATAAAATCGCTTCACATAGATTGTGCAAAACCACCTTCTTATCCAATAATGTTAAAGAAGCGCAGCAATTTAACCAACCAGAAGTTGAGGAGAACATATAAACCAATGAAGAAGAATCTTCGTTCATATGCGCTGCCTTTTGGGAGGAGTCGAGTGAAAGGGTGGGCCGTGAGCTGGTGTGCGTTTTTAAAGCCAACGTGCGTCCGCTTACATGCGCACACAGGACTGAAATGGCGGAGACGGCAGATACTATGGAGGTAAGCGTCTTGATTGAATATTGACTAATTAGCTGGTTTTAAACCATGGTCATCCACTCCATTTACGAATATAGGATTTTCACCGACCTGAAAAAGGTGTGCTTCACATATTGGTCACGTATCTCGGCTGGCTGGCTAGCTAGGTCAGAGATGTACTCATTAGCTCGTAGCACGCAGCATCCATTTTAGCATCTACACAGCAGGCTCATTCATTTGTCGTCACGTGTTGTTCGCTGCTAGCACAGTAGCCAAACCAGTATATGTCAATGTTACTGAATCGGCACGTACCGGTGGTTGGTGAATTACACATATATTTATCAAAGTGTTATGTTATTGTAACTATAAGTGGTAAACCTAGCTGGCGAGTTATTTTATGCTACAACCAGACGTAAATGTAAGACAGCGTATGTATTTTTTCACGGCTAGTGCGCGCTAGCGAGTAGAAACCGCATGGGGCTAGCTATGGCTATGCTAGTTCACTAGCTTTTCAAAATGCCCGTTCACCACATTAAAGTAAGCCTGTTTTAACGACATTAGAACACGACTTAATTAACTAGTAGATGTACCTCCAATTTCGTCTGTTCCTTTGTGAACTTGATGATAGTCTACCAACTATCAACTCGACATGCCGTTTGCTACCCAATTCATGGCACATAATGTTCCCAGACTTTAGTAGTTGATAACGTTTGTTAGGCTCTGTAGGACTGCGTGTACAATAACATTTATGGGATTCAGCAGACGCCTTTATCCTAAGAGTTAAAGTAGTCAACAAACTTGTGTACTATAGTAATATTTTTCTTCGAGTATCAATGCAAATTAGCCAGGGCCTGTAGCCATCATCCCCATGTAACCATGTGCTCATCCTTTGTGCAAGGAAAAAATCAGTCATGCTACAGCATCTTCACACTTTGTTAGCTAGTGTACTTAGACTCCCGTACACACCTTTAGCGGTATAGTCAATTTCAAGTGTAACGTGTTACTGTAACGGTGCTGTCACCTAATATCGTATTAGTTGGTGGGCCGGCTCTTTGTCACCAGTAACTGTTGTGGTTGTGACTTGAGTCTCTTTTTGTGAGATTTCTCAGGGGGAGAGCTCGGTCAAGCCAGCAGCTGAAGACATGACTTCTAAAGACTACTACTTTGACTCCTACGCCCACTTCGGCATCCATGAGGTAGGTACACTCAAATTGGAACGTCACCATGTTTCAGATGTTAAATTAAGTAATGTAGCGGCAATACATTTGAGTCAACAATATGACTTCCATCTCAATCGGTGTTCCCTAAAACAATTCCCTCCCGTCTTGTCCGCTGGCTCTGTAGGAGATGCTGAAAGATGAGGTGCGCACTCTGACCTACCGGAACTCCATGTTCCACAACAAGCATTTGTTCAAGGACAAGGTGGTGTTGGATGTGGGCAGCGGGACTGGTATCCTCTGCATGTTCGCGGCTAAAGCCGGCGCCAAGAAGGTCATAGGCGTAAGTCTTCCGACCGTGGGGTGGGACAACTGTTGAAAATATTTCTTGTGATGCACACGCAGAACCTGTTATACTAGCTTTCAGAGTGTGTTCAAATTCTCTCACCATCACCCAGAAGTGTGCACTTCCCTCCATGCATTTAAGATCACTAGATTGGTGCGAGTATGGCCAGAGTTTCCACCATATTCCTCACTAGTGCTTTCCTTTAAACCCAAAAGGGGAGTGTACAAGGGGGGTAGAGAATTGCGACAACCCCAGTCACTGTTACTCCTCTCCCTTCACTCACCATTATTGTTGAAATTCTTTGACATTTTTAAACACATTGGTGTTATGGCTCTGGTTAGATCTAAATCTTTACCATTGCTTGAGGCTGGTCATGGACCACTCCCTTGACCCTTGTGGTTGTGTTTTCAGATTGAATGCAGCAGCATCTCTGACTATGCGGTGAAGATCGTCAAAGCCAACAAGCTGGACCACAGTAAGTCAATACACTTTTCAAGCAGAGATGAGAGCCTACCCATGATCTTCTGACGGTGTCAGAAGACAATAGTTTTATAGATACACAAAGGAGAAAATGGTCACTCCGAATGCAGTCATGGCCCTGTCATCCAATAACTGTTGAATTTACGTGGTGTAGTATTAAGTGATGAAATTATTCAAATGCAAGACCTATTTACTACTCTTTGTAGAGTTAATCTGATTCAGACAGTGATTTGTAGTTGTTGCTCCATGGATGGAGCAAATGAGCATATTTAGTGTTGGAATTTGGTCCATTCCATGTTGAATGTGCCCCCTCCTATTGTGTAAAAATGTAATTTGTTTCCCCTTTAGTTGTGACAATTATCAAAGGGAAAGTGGAGGAGGTGGACCTCCCTGTGGAGGGAGTGGACATCATCATCTCCGAGTGGATGGGCTACTGCCTCTTCTACGAGTCCATGCTTAACACAGTCATCTACGCCAGAGACAAGTGGCTGGTATGTCAGTTCACGTACAAACTTTTGCATACAGTCTTACCAGTGGCTGGTTTGTCACGGTCAACGCTAATCTCGGATGCCATGCACAATGTTGGCTTGGCTAAAAGTTTAGTCTGTTTGTGAACTGTAAGTAAACTCTCAGTGTATTGACTCTGCATTGGATTTGGACTGGCTTCTTCAGACTTAATTGTGGCTCAGCATTGTGACATGATTCCACACAGCTGCTACTAAACGTCAGGTCTCTGAATAGCCTCTGATGTGTTATTCCTGAGTGTATTAACTCTCCTTCTCCTGCTGTCCTCAGAAACCAGACGGCCTGATTTTCCCTGACAGGGCTACCCTGTATGTCACGGCCATTGAGGACAGGCAGTACAAGGACTACAAAATCCACTGTGAGTATACCTGCCCCTTTTGGTTTAAGAGAATCCCCCACCCACCCCATGCCTGTGTTTAACCCCCCCCATCTCTGTTTCTATCTAAGGGTGGGAGAACGTGTACGGCTTTGATATGTCCTGCATCAAGGAGGTGGCCATCAAGGAGCCCCTGGTGGATGTTGTTGACCCCAAACAGCTGGTCAGCAGCGCATGTCTCATCAAGGTAAGTCCTCTACTTATTGTTATACCACTAGATGACGAACAATTGATTTCCACCACAAATAACAATCATGTTAGTCCTCAAGTTGTTGTACCCTGTTCTTGTGTCTGTAGGAGGTGGACATCTACACTGTGAAGCTGGAGGACCTGTCCTTCTCCTCGCCATTCTGCCTGCAGGTGAAGAGGAACGACTACATCCACGCCCTCGTCACCTACTTTAACATTGAGTTCACCCGCTGCCACAAGAGGACAGGCTTCTCTACTAGTGAGTTATTCCCCTCAGCTCTCCCAGACTATGTTTGTTTGATGCTGACTCTGTTTTCTGTGTGCTATTTTCTTCCCTCCTGGGACTGGAGGGTTGCAGTTTGTGTACAGGACGACACTATGATTCCAAAGTTTAGAACGATGCATTTCCAAATCCCAAGACTTTGGTCATGCTGTCTAACAGATGGGGGTGAAAATTTAGCCTGCGTGTGACACTTGCGAGGAGAGGCGAATGTACTACTTTGCTAAAGTTTGTCTTGGGGCTGGCTGGAATAAACCATCATTGGAAATAACAGGGATTGGCAACATGAGTGCAGGAGTTATTCTAACATTATGTTTTTTTGTGATTTACATATAACTAATGAAACACTGCAACAAACACACAATCCAAAACATTTCTATCGGCCCATTTGTTTTCCACAAACTGAAACGGTTTGACTTTGTTTTTGAAATGAATATTCCATCACTTTGTAATTGTATGAATTTGTGTTCATTGAGGAGCAAAATATTTTTATTTTTATTTATTTTTATTTCATGCCAGTGTACAAATACTAAATGTATAACAAAATGTTGTATTGGCTGGTTGATTTGTGAATATCTGTACAGGCCCAGAATTTTCATACACTCATTCCTTAACATTTCTCTTCTCCCCCCCCCCTTCCCCAGGTCCTGAGTCTCCTTACACCCACTGGAAACAGACAGTGTTTTACCTGGATGACTACCTGACTGTGAAGACAGGAGAGGAGATCTTCGGCACCATCAATATGAAGCCCAACGTGAAGAACAACGTAAGACCTTCCACATCTGCCTGTTTGAAAACCTGTCCTTACCCTTCCATTTATGTCTCTTTTGCTGTCATATTTTCAAAAGTCATTCAAACCTGCCTAGCCACCTCTAACCTGCTCCTGTGCTTTTCACTTGCAGAGAGACCTGGATTTCACAGTTGACATTGACTTCAAGGGTCAGCTCTGTGAGGTATCCAAGAGCTCAGAGTACCGAATGCGCTAGATGCCCACCCCCCCCCTCTCTTTTTTGTGTGTTAGTGAGTGTGGGGGGGGGGGCGGGCTGAAGGGAGTGCAAGGGGTTGGTGTGTGTGTGTGTATCTTCATTCTCATCCAAAACATGTTGAGTACTCCTAAGCAATGTTTTAAAAGATTGTCTTGCTTTTGTGTAACGCTTGTTGTTCAGATGAGGTTTTTAAAAAACAAAAGATTTTCAAACTTATGGGGCCAAAGTGGAGCAACAAT
Organism: Argentina silus; assembly: GCF_951799395.1. Lineage (NCBI taxonomy): Eukaryota > Metazoa > Chordata > Actinopteri > Argentiniformes > Argentinidae > Argentina > Argentina silus. Next base: position 19,009,008 of record NC_139663.1, read on the forward strand.
GCAATTCATTGTGCAATAGTCACTCAAATGTTTGTTTTACATGTGCTGATGTCTGTGACCTTAGACTATGCTTAAACTCCATATACACCTACACACACTCTTACCCCTCTCACTTGCCTGTACATAGTGTATTGTTCAGTCACTTTGGCCTCTGTTGTACAGTCATGGATCCTGTTGACATGGCACAACTTTCCCCCGCCCCCTCTTTATTTGTCTCTTTTCATAAGAAGCGCCTCCTATGATGGTTTCTCCCCCCCCCAACCAGCCAATCAGATTGTCTGTCTGTTGGAAGGGATGCAAGTCAGCCATTGGTGTATTTTTGAGTTCCGTATGAGCATTTGGTGAAATCCCCATCTGGCTCTTAAAAGCAGAGTTGTAGCTGCAATGAAATCTGACTACTATGAGGATCCTGCTGGATTCAGACGAATCAAACTGCCCCAAGAATTCTCATCTGATTGGATGCCCCATTGCCATGCTAATGATAACATGCCTCGCATGACGCTGAAACGGTTTGTGTGCTTGTCGAAGGCGGTGTAATGTAACCATGATTCTGTATTGTCATCGATCTCCATTGGCTTGTTTCCGCAGCACCAGTTCCTTGTTGCAGTCAGAATTCATTATAGCTATACCTAGACCTCCCCCTTCCCCCCATGAAAGTACAACAAAGTATTACAGTTCTCTTGATTAGAGGGGAATTTAGCCCGGTGTTCTTTAGTGCTGGACCTGGAAGGAGAGCAATGGTTTGTTGGGACCACTTAGAAGCGTCCAATCGTCCCAGACCTGGGTCCCTAGGACCTAGTCAAAATGAGATCCCATGGCCCTGTTCTCGCCTACTGGATCCTTTATTCAGAGTATTGGTGTAGGCCTTGTGCTTCTGCTGGATTCTCTGCCAATGCACCCCGTTTGAGCAAAGTGCTGCACTTAAACCTGAACCGAATGTGAGTGTTGGTGAACCACCATGGTGGCAGAGTTGGCTTCTGAGATTGTTTATCACCTGTGTAGGATGTGCAGTTGGGTCGGACCGTACTGTTTTGTTATGTTTTTTTTTTGTCCTCTGCTTTTTTTAATAAAACTGGAAAAGAAAGGTTGTCTTGATTTGCGTTTTTAACAACAGTTGTAGTATAATCACAATAATGGGCAACGGGAGAGATGGCTGCCTGTATCAGTAGCTTCGGCTTTTTTTAGGTATTTTATAGTAGTTTTTATACTGTCAGTTAAAACTGACATAGAAATTTAACCAAAATAACCATTGACATTAAACTTTTTAATTCACTATTTACTTTTCCACCGTTTTACTACTTATGGGGACTTTTAGTCCTGGTGGATTCGCGTCCTGCGAGACTTGTTTCTTTCTGAGAACAGCTGATCGCGTTGGCTCAGCCAGCAATGGTTGTCGGCCAGCGGCCCACTGTACCGGAGGAAATAAGGAGACGGCATCGGGGAAGCAGAGCAGGGGTGAAGCAACGGATGAAGAAAAGGAGGTATAGACTGTATTTTCCTTCTATCATCTCAGTTTAAGTTTTGATTCCGAAAATCCGGATAATCTTGATCCCAATGGGAGGGTAGATTCACAATGGATTTTGAAGGTGAAAGTCTTTCTAACCAATAAATGGACATGTTAGGAGAGAAAAAAAACGTCTTAAATACAGGTTAGTAATAGTGTTTAGTGTTATCCAGTGAGATGTTGAGAAATGTTTGTCAATGTGTTAACTTATGAGTTATGCAGACAAGTGAAGACATTTATTTAAAAGTGACTCTTTTGTCTTCGCTACCTTTTTTCATGTCTTTCACATATTTTTGGGGGGTAAACAAAATGTAACGTTACCTCGCCCAGTAGATCTGAAGGCCTATGCGAAGCACTGAAAATCGAGGTTCTTGGTCTTGTGTTGTCTGGATCAGAATGTCCCTATTAGATAATGTTTTGAAATGCCCAAAATCAGCCAAATTCATCTGATCAGAGATATTAGATGGTATGTTAATCTTAAAGGGGCAATCTAGGATTAGTACATCAATTTTTGGGATTTTTAACTTAATGATTCTTGAATATAACATGAGTGCTTCATGAGCTAAGTTCAGCTGTCCTTCCCAATCATAACCCCAAATATAAGCTTGTTTTATTGTTTTTACTTCCGTAAAAAGTGTATGAATAAACATCCTACTCCATTCCATCACTCCTTTTATAGAGGGGCGCTACATCATTTGTGGGAGACATGTTTACTGTACACTTGTTTTGGTATTGTTTCCAGGCGAAGTGTGACATCTACTGTCCAAAAATGTTACTGCTGGTAGGGAAATGATTTCAGGAGTAATCTATAAAGCATAGGCAATTTATGTTAGCCTTCATCTACTGATATTTGATGTCACACACACTTGTGATGTGTATTCCGGAGGGACATTACATTACACAACAATGCAGTATGCATGACTGTAGGACTATGAAGACCAAGCTTACAGTAAAATGTCAGTACTCTAAACACGATATAGTGCCTTCAGAAAATATTCACTTTACTTTTTCCACATTGTTGTTTAAAATAGATTAAATTAAAAGAATTAGCCATCAATCCACACACAATACCCCAGAATGATAAAGCGAAAACATGTTTTTAGAAATTTCAGTAAATTTATTAAAATTGAAATACAGAAATACCTCATGTACATAAGTATTCAGACCCTTTGCTATGACACTCTTAATATAGTGTCAAAACATATATATATTTTTTTTTTAAATGTAAAATCGTAACGATATTTGGATTGTTTGACAAATGCTATCACTACAGTATGTGATTTACATCTTTCTCTTTTTCTTCGAGGCAGCAGCTGGCCATAGCCTACTGATTGTTTGTAGGTGTTATATATTATTTGACAGATTTGACCAAATACTGAGTAAAGATAGCAACACGAGAGAGCTGTCAAACCCAGTTCCGTGTTTGTGATGTTTTTTTTGCATTTTCTAATGGGATTCTGACCAAAGACTAACCTTGCTACCCTCATTGTGTAGTGACGGGTTATCTGCTTTATTATTACCTTTTTATTGACTAAGTCATTGACTAAGTTAAGTAGCAATTGTAATACTTAAATTGAACTGCAAGCTAGCCTTGTAGGTAGAGGTGACATGGGTGGTGCCTACTAGCTAGATCTTATGCTTGCAAATTTCATGTTGTCAATGCATAATTTAAAGATGACAACTACTAGGGTGTGTTGGCTAGTTTTTGGTTTTATTACATGGTGTTTTATGTGGTGTTCTACGTCACTTTAACGTTATATCGTGTAGCCTTCTACTCCTAGCTAGCTTGCTAGCTACTGTACATACAAGGAGGACAGTTAGCTAGTTTATGTCTGACCAAAAAAACTGTTACCATCAGAATATACAAATGACAGCTAAAGACTTTATTAGAGGTGTAAGTAACAAGTTCTGTACAATATTTCCCTTTATCCAACTACAGAGATTTAAGCGTAAAATGTAAGTAAACGTGCAGGTTCAGTTAAGGCATATGGTAAATTTCCATAGCAAATAAAGAGAGAACATAACAAATAAGACGGGACAAAGAGGCCAAGAGTGAGTTATGGGAAATCGAGAAAACTATTATAAATGTTCCATAAGAAACAAGTTGATGTGTAGAGGGAGTCATACCAAGAGGTACCCAGATGTTGATTTAGGGAGGGAGTGGTACCAAGAGGTACCCAGAGGTTGGTGCATGGAAAGAGCAGAACCAAGAGGTACCAGGTATCCAGAGGATAAGGGCAGGAATAGTACCAAGAAGTACCTGGGGGTGATGTAATATTTTTTTTGATAATCACAATGGGCTCGCCACCAATGTTGTTACAACCTGATAACTGTCTTTTTCACTGGACTGCCCCTTTAAAGTGCTAACGTTAGCTAGGTAGAAACCAAGCTAGCATTTTGTTCACATGGACCTAGAGGTAATGTGATACCTAGCCTATTTTGTTTTGGGTGGTTAATATGCAGAAGTTTATCAGTAGAGAAGTTTATCAGTAGATGTTACTGTGGTAGCCTATCATGTGTTTGGTAACGTGACGTTCATGCTGAATAGTGAATACATTAATTATATTATCACTCCCAGCCAGTTGGCATGTTCCTTTTTCCAGATAAATGTAGGCATGAGATACAGCAGTCTTGTTTTGCATTGTGACAAGAAATAATATCAAATAACAGTTACCTAGGGATAGTGTGCTGCTGAAATCAGAGCACAGGTCACTCTTTGCTTGTTTTTGGTGGCTCCATAACTGGTTTATGTTCTACGGCACATTGTGAAACACCTGCCATCTTTTGTGGACCGAGCCAGTCAGCTATCAAAAATGCTAATTTTGTAAAAGCCTATAGCTAACTGTACTTAGCTAGGTGATTTTTAAAGCCGCCAGCTTTGAAATTAGCAGAGTAAAAACAAACTTCCAGGTAAATTACCCAACATATGTTTAAGTCTATAAGTCTGTAAATGAAGGCTTAACAGTACCATTGAAGCTGACAATCAGGCAATCATACTAGTCTAGTATGAGGTTGTCAAGTTGGCTGCAAAAATATGGTATTATATGTATGATTACTTTTATTTTCACTAAAAATCCTGGCTGATCATAGTTAATTTGCCCCATAACTAGCTCTACTACCACGAGTAGTATGAGTTGCTTTGTTGATGCACTCACTCGCACCACTTTCAGTTTCCATTTACCCACTCTACCACATTAAAGTTCCCATATCAAGGTAATTTAACGGCGGACATGCCCCTTTGAGGGGACAACGAATGGGTCTTCCCATCTGCCTCAATGGATAGCCTATTTTTGTCTAGCTCGGGTTTTCGCTGTGATTGCTTTTTTGTGTTTCAATAAACGTTCTAGTATGTCTGTGGTGTCGTTACTAACATTTATCATCGTTGTTGGAGAAGATGCTACCTCAGCACCATACACTATATACCATACACTTAGCTGCGTGTAAGGTGACCATAGGTAATCATACAGTGATCTTTGAGTTAGACCTACGTGTATCCTGAAAATGCTTTTAAATGAAATGCTGGAAACCATAACAACTGATGTTTTCATTGCTATGCTGCTGCCAGCATGTGTCATTCCAGTTGTTTGGTTAGCCAAAACATCTTTAAAACATTTGTCTGAAGGGCCTCTTTATTTCAGAAAGCCCAGTTTCAACATCCCTGCTACAAGATACAAGCTGTGCCAACCAACATAACGGTCTGCTGTCCTCAGTGCTAGCTAGACAGCAAAGCTAGCTAACCAGCTGTTAATTAGAGATTTCTCTGTTCAACACTTTCTCTGTTCCCTCATACTAAACAGTCACATACTGTATGTCAACAATAGCGGACATATGTGACTTGCTCCATAATTTTCACTCAACGAAAATCATGGAGCAGAGAATCTCAGCGAGCTAGCTAACTGGCTGTGTTCACAGTTCAGCTAATGTCAGCTTGACTTTAACTAAACTGTAATGTAAGACAGACAGTTAGCTAGCCAGTGAGTTTACAGTTGCTGCAGTTGTAAGGAGTTAGCAACTCATCTCGAACTGAAAGCTCTATTCATATCATATGTGTATATATAGGTCATTTAAGGGTTTTTTGACGAAAATTGTCATTAGGGACTGCGGAATGCGACTGGAAATGATAGAACACATCACATATTAGGTTTCAAAAAGCGAACACAGCCAGCAGGAATTGACTGTTTTAATTTATTGCTAAATTGATCTAAAAGTGTGTGTGGCAGAGAGGATATGGTGGAGGGAGGTAGATAGATTAAGGAAGAGTGGGTGGAGGAGGATAGTAAAAGGTGGATACTCCCTCAGGCTGTCCGTAGGCCACTGACCTTGCCCTGCAGGTGGTGTCTTAGCTGCTGCAGCAGCACTGTCTGCAGTGTCTCCTGGGTAGAATAGTTATCCAGGGGCAGAATAGTTATCCAGGGGCAGAGTAAAAATGGCATCTAGAAATGCCAGCAGCATCATCTGGAGAAAAATATTGAAATAACCTTTTAAGGCACTTAATGTCAAGTTTGATCAAATCTGTGTGTGCCTGCATGCGTCTGGGGTATGTGTTAATACCCCATTCTCTAGCGGATACAAAAACAGGGACCTTCACCGTGAGCATATCCAGGTAGCGCTGGGCCTGGGCCTGCCATTGGCCGGCTGGCAGGACAACCTGGAGGAGGGAGTGGAGCTCCTCAAACACCCCACCAGACACCTGGTAAAACAACAGGAGAGTCCTGTAGTCATCCAGCTGTGGTACATATACTTTATCCAGTTATGCCATGGTGTGATCCTGTACTGTACAGTATGTTGAAAATTCGACTTACATTGACAGCTGGCTCCCTCTTGTCCTCCCCAAGCATTCCCAAAAGGACCAACTCGTAGAGGATGTCAATGAAATTGACATGCTGGATCTGAAAGGAGTTTGGAGAATTTATAGATGATTGTGCAACTCAGATATTTAGATGTACATGCTGTGTACACACACTGCATTGTACTTGAATGTAAAACACAATGAGCCTACCCCTTCCTCTGCTAGCTCCCTGGCAATAGCTTCTTTATTAGCCTCGCCAATAAAGAATCCGGTCAGTCCGTCATACTGTCCGTAAAACCTTTCCTGTTCCTGTCAGAGGAAACAAGCAGCAGTAATACATGAAATATGCATGTTTTTAATCAGAGTCGTTTAGAGAGTTTGGTCAACTTGGAGGACACTGGATGAGATGTCGCTACCTTTGAACATTCCATTCAGCCATTAATGACAAGTGTTTGGATTCTAGATTTCACTGTAGGCTCGGGTTGTTACTCTTCAGTGTCACTGAGACCTCAAACACAGAATATTAAATGTCTACCTTATGACCGGCATCGACCAGGCCACTGAGCAGGAGACTCCCAGCCTCAGTGATGATTCTCTTGATGCCTTTGTTGCTCAGGAGAGTCTATGTGGAGACAAATGGAACAAGACACCATGTTGAACTGTTCTGATGTCCACAAAAGCCTTGAGCAATACATCAGTAGAGATAAGAGAATGCACCAAGCTGGAGGTTAGAGTACTGCACATAGAGGAAATAGTGATTATAAGTACTCACAGAAAATGCCTCCCTCAGGGCTGCCAGCTTGAGGGGGAAGTCGAGGAGATTTCGACTGGCAAAGTAGTAGCTGTGAGAAGGTCGTACTCATGTTAAAATGTGAGGTCACCCCTGATTGCTTGTGAGGACTGATAGTGTACGTGAACAGAGAACATCATAAGAAATATGTAATACATAGTATATTTTATTCTTGTAGTCTTTTTTAAAAGCAGGCACATAACAATACTAGTATAGTGAGATATGAGCAGTCTTTGGAAGAGGACAGAGAGTGTACTCACTTCAGGTAGGGGACCTCAATCTCCTCAACTGTGAAGCTGATGTGATCCGTCTGGAACATGAGACAACTTTCACTTAAACTCTAAATATAATCAAACGTGATGAAATGGTTAATGTAATTAACTGACTGTGTTTAAACTGTGTTTAATTTGTGTGTGTAAAAGATATAATGTGGCTACATCAGGGAAGCTCTGGGTCTCAGACTCGGCCTCAGACCCTGGCACACTCTCAGAGTCAGACTCGCTCTCAGAGTCAGTGTATGACTCGCTGTCTGACTCTGCCCCTGAGTCAGCCTCTTCTTGGCTGTCAGGTTGGGGATCAGCCTGGGTGTCCGTAGGACTGGACAGAGACTCATGGAAGGTCTGGGCTGTGGAGGAGAGCTTCCCATCATGTCCCATAAATAGTGTGGCTGTGGCGATTGACACATCTGTCTGCTGTTAAAAACACACAAACATACACTCCTCTCAGACTGGGCTGTAACATTGAAGCACACTTGGGTATCTACAGTGAAACATACTGTACAGTCCATGTAATAATTACCCAGTAATGCGGGAACGGTATGCTGACCGATGTCTTTTGACACAGGTGAGACTGAACCTGCCTCACCTGACCGCCCAGGAGCTAAAACAGCCAAGACAGAAACAGAATGTCACACGGACTCATACTCCCATACTGAATCTGCTGCTAGCTAAAACTCAACTTCCTTCTCATCTCAAGAGGTTGAAATCTCACCTGAATGCCGGTAACAGATACCACTGTTGTGCTAGTGTATGGGTAACCCTTCAGACCCTGTTCTACGGTACCTTGGACCCAGTGACATGAGACCATGAAGTCTGGAACTGGAAAATCCTCTCAGAGCTCATCAGCACTCTGCATGTGTACCTCCATGGCAACAACTGCCCGCTTGGCACCGCCACCTCCTGTAGCACAGAATGCATGGACATAAAGTAATGATGATGTCTGTCTCTCTACTAACATACATACACCTAGACTAGAGAGTGTCATAATTCTCTGCTAGTGGGAGATCTTACCTCATAGATGAGGACAGTGGATGGGTCTTGGTCTGGTTGACCTTGGTCTGGGTTTCCCACAGGGCGGATCAGGACACACGCCTGGGTCACTGCCAGATCCACCATGGTCAGGACTAGTAACATCAAACACGATTATGTTTATTGGTAGGGTTTCTAGAATTTTCTACAGGCCATATAGGTGGTTCACAAAAACAAAAATGTTTTATCACCATTTATGAACTCAGAAATGCACTATATTCTAGTGGTTTGATGTAAATGTATTGTTTTTAATTGTGTTTTTTATGCTGTGATTTTCATGTGCCTTATGAATATTACCTGTATGAGCCTGACACAACAATTGTAGTTCCGATAGGAAAAATAAATGTATTCTAATTCTAGCCATGCTTGCCATAGCTAAATTACCTACCTACATTGTCCACTTCTTGGACAAAAAAAAACCCAGTAATGACATTGACATTTGTTATATGTCCACTGGCTAACTGTAACTTACCTTGCTCATCAGTGATAACATGGGCCTCTTCAGAGCCCCAGATCCTCTTATCCTCTTATATATATATATATATATATATATACACACACACACTCACTTAACACTTTATTAGGAACACTATACTAATACTGGGTAGGGCCTCCCTTTGTTCTCAAAACAGCCTCAATTCTTCGTGGCATTGATTCCACAAGATGTTGGAAACATTGCTTTGAGATTCTGGACCATGATGACATTATTGCATCACGCAATTCCTGCAGATTTTTCTGGTGCACTTTCAAGCTGTGTATCTCCCGTTCTACCACATCCCAAAGGTGTTCTATTGGATTCAGATCCGGTGACTGGGAAGGCCACTTGAAGAACTCTGAACTCATTGCCATGTTGATGAAACCAGTTTGAGATGACTTTCGCTTTGTGACATGGTGCATTATCGTGCTGGAAGTAGCCATTAGAAGATGGGTAAATTGTGGCCATGAAGGTTGATTGATTGGTATCGGTGAGTGTATGTGTGTATATATATACCAATTATGTGATCAATATCAGCTAATCTGTGCACTCCCTTGATGACGCCTTTTCTTTTTTTAGGGGTTTCAATGTTTGGTTTTCTGTCTAAATAGTGCGTTGATCAAGTCTCCCGAGACAATAAAAGGTGGGTAAACGCTCTGAACTCGTTTACGTACGTTTAGCCTTCACTACATCACTGGGTTTGGCCTACTCTGAGCCCCATAGTGTTGTCAGATATTGTATATTACTGAGATGCCCCAAATCTTGATTGAGTAAAAAAAAAAAAAAAAAAACGGGCATAAAGGGACAAGTTTGTAACACACCAGTAGTTTCCCATGCATCTCAGAGGCAAAAGAGGGGCGTTTCGTCACGTTATAGGAAGTAACCGAGAGTTGGGACTCTAGGTTTATATGTTCTATGGTGTTGTCCTTGTGTTCGATTGGTCATCTCCGAACATTACAAAACATAAACCTGATTGTTTTAGGGATATTATGTCGCACATTTATATCAAGCACATTTGAAGTCACAGTTGACTTCAAACGAAGGTAATGTAAGTACAAATACCTTCAGCATTTACATGATATAGGCATTAATAAAAAAAGACCAGCGGTATATACCCTCATAAGTTGCATTACGGGAAGTAGAGTCTGCGGGATCGGTCGAGATGCATGAAGTCGTCTTTATAGCATATAGTAAGTATAGCAAAATACTACACTGCCTAGAATGCATCGCGGCGCATTGCGTTGACAGCAGTGGTGTGTTGCTTCTCCAAGATGGCGTCGTTGGGAAGGAGGCGCGGTGTCCCAGTCAACAGGGAGAGGTCAGTTGCACTAAAACATGGCTGTAGAATGAAGTTTTTTTTAAGTAAGATTATCTTAGATATCGATTTTATAATATGCCACGCGTTCCTCTGTTAAACACGAGGGTTCTCTAAGTAAAAATGCTGCTGTCAGTAGCCTGTCCGCATTCCTTCCTTGATTACCGCTCATGTGATGTTTTGATTAAATTGTTTGATGCTCGCGACGAGTTGCCTGATCTAGCCTAGCTTCTATAAAATGATGAATATGCCAGCTATTCCGTTAAAAAACATGAAAGGGAAACACGTACTGAAAATACAGGTGAAAGGCAGGCGTACAACACCCACAATATTCTGTTCGTAAGATTGGTCGCTAACCAGCTAGTAGCTAGCAATCTAACATGATCCCATTGCAAATGAGTGCAGCTAGCTGGCTAACCTGTTATCGATGCTGAAGCAGGTATAACGTCGTTAGCTATCGGTGGCAGCTAGCTAGCTAACAGATCACAAGTAGCCACCTGGCGGCATGCTGGAATTCATTGGAAAAATAATATGTGAATGAACACAAATGTGAACGACCGAGACGAGTGATGTTTACGCTAGCGACCGAACAGCCTGCTTGCTCACAATTTAGTTGGCTTCCTAGCTAGCAGCAGCATGCTAGTTATGAGTTAGTCAATGTTATAGTTAATAATGTTATGTAACTATATCTCTCTTACGCGGGAAGGCTTATTCGAGTTTAAAGATAACGTTTTTTTTAGGGGGGGGGACAATGGACACTGTCGTTCCCCAGATTTTTTTCCGCATGGCATTTTGTTCATGAATATGTACATCGTCCATCAAGTTCTGGCTTTTGCTAGCTAGCTAAACTTTAGCCAGCTTTTCATCTTCTATTCTAACCAAGGCCGCAGGCCACTGACACTGACAGTTTCCTGGCGATCGTCTAGTTTCTCTTTTTATGTTCATCGCAGCTATTGGTATGCTTCTTTTCATTGTTATCATTTGAGATGTCAAGCAACATTGCATGTTAGCTATCTTAGCTATGTAGCTAGATGCCCTGTTACATGGACTTTTTTTTTTCCCACGCGAGGCTGCAGTCTACACATTCTCCTTTAACCCGAGTATTTTAAACGCAAATAATAACCACATTTACCCTTACAACAGTTCTAATTTATGTTGATTAATGTAATTAGCAAATAAAAGTGCAAGTAGCAAATACGAATGTATCCAAAAACAGCTCTTTGCTTATTAACTAATTCAGTTGAGGAATAACTTAAACTAGGCCAATGTTATTAATTACAGTTATCGAAACTGTAATGGTTGAAAGTTTCATCAGACTACTTCTAGTCATTTTCACAAACACTACTGAAACACAGTGTGACTTTTCAGGGATCAAGGTCATAAGCTACTTGCAACTCAAAACATAAGAAAATAAGTGAAAATATTCCCTTTCTCTACAAATAAGAATATCAATCTATGCACTGTCATTCTGAAAACTGGCGCAACAGCTCACAGAAACAATTGCAATTGGAATCTCTCCCCTTGTTCTTTCTTATCTTAACCATCTTAACCATTCTCTCTCTGTACCAGGGGAGTGATGGCGGCGACAGACTGCTACATCGTGCATGAGATATACAACGGGGAGAATGCGCAGGACCAGTTTGAGTACGAGTTGGAGCAGGCGCTGGAGGCCCAGTACAAGTACATCGTGATCGAGCCCACGCGCATCGGGGACGAGACGGCCCGCTGGATCGCTGTGGGCAACTGCCTGCACAAGACGGCGGTGCTGTCGGGCACCGCCTGCCTCCTGACGCCGCTGTCACTGCCGCCCGAGTATTCACGGTACGTGGCGCTGCCGGCCGGAGCCCTCAGCGTGGCCTGCTCCGCCCTCTATGGCATCTCCTGGCAGTTTGATCCCTGCTGCAAGTACCAGGTGGAGTACGACAGCCAAAAACTCTCGCGGCTGCCCCTGCACACACTCACCTCCTCCACGCCTGTGGTGCTGGTGCGCAGGGATGACGTCCACAGAAAGAGACTCCACAACACAATAGCGCTGGCCGCCCTGGCCTACTGCGCCAAGAAGATCTACGAACTCTATGTGGTATGAGCACACTCTGAAGAGGGTGAGAAAACAAACAAACAAACAAAAAAAATCAATAAAAAAAAATAAAAAAATCAGATAATGGAAAGAGCCCACCTTCCTTGAAGTAAGCAGAGTGGAAGCCATGCTCAGAGTCGAGGGTCTGCTTCACATGTGTGGGTGCTTCCTTTTGGGCTGTTGTTTGATGGATCAGAGGGATATAGTTAAAACTAGAAGGAATTCTTTCTCCCTTCTCATTTTCTTCACTTGTAAGTGACATCACCAGTGCACTTATCCGTATGGTACCCGTGCCCCCCCCCCCCCCCCATACACTAAGTTAGTGCACAAGGGTAGAAGCAAAACCGCTGGACTGTTAATCGTGTTGCAGTTGAAATGGACCGACATGTTTTAAGTATTACCAACATTTTTGTCCCTACCTTGTAGTTTTACTGTACCCCTTTCTTGCTGATCAGTACGTCACCCTTTCATTAAACATTAGGATATTTCAAACTCACCTTTCTTGTATTTTATTTTACTTTTTTTTTTTTTTTTCATTAAACAAATTCTACACCATTTCATGAGTCACAAAGCCAGATGTGTGTACCTCTTCTTGTACGTTCAGGTTTTCCAATTTAATTAGACTTTCAACATTGATTTGAAGTCTCACTGACCATTCAAAGCCTCTAGATCAATCTTTTCATTAAAGCTGTGATGTCTAGCATCTAACACACATGCTACTGAGTTAAAAGAGTGGATGTGAATTGATCATTTCACTTTGCCCCTCATACCTTAATCAAGGTCTGTATGCCTAAACTCTCCTGCAAACGTCAAATGTCTGTTCTGTTAGTGTCGTTTTTGGGATGGTGCACCAAGAGAACCTCATGGAGGCAGATTCATCAATGGCTTTAAGCGTCAGAGACACATCTTGGCACTGAAATAGAGATGGCTCGTACAAGATGGTTCAGTAACGTGAACCACACTTTACAATATGCTGCTTTTGCGTCCGGTGGACCAGGTCTTATTTATTACAGTGGTTTGTTTCAGCTGCGGTTGATGGACAGTCCAAAAAAGCTTACAGTGAAGTTTCATCATTAGTCCAACCAAGCCATATCTATAGGCACTTGCTGAGTGTAGGGGCAGAGTCTGTATTAGGTCTGAATAAGTAAGACTCAGGAATATGACCTCATCGTACACAGTGACATCATCAACATTTAATTCTTCCAAGACTAACATGTGGCTCCATGGTAGGCTGCACATTGGGAACAGCCAAAAGGGTCAGTAGAGTGGTCTTGGCAGAGGTGACGTTCTTGTTGTTGCTGTATGTAAGCAGGAAGTGGCCCTGCTGTGTATGTGGTCATATTACTGAGTTTGAAAAATCTGATTTGCACATCTCAAACTTTGACACTGGTGCAGGGCCAAAAGAAGAATCAAATGAAGAACAGCCATTGCATTGCAAGTCTAACTCTACCTTTAATGGGGATATCGAGCTGGGTCCTCTGGTTGTCCATTCAGGTGCATGGGATCGTCTTATTCAGGTGTGGGGTCTTCATTTTTTACATTTCAGTCTAATGCTCTTTTCTGTAGTGTGTGTAGAAATACAACAATATGTACCTATTGAACATTCAAGGGACACCCCAACAGGCACAGTTGTAGAAACGTGTTTTACATGTCGCACCTTATTTGAATAGTGATCCATAGAAGGCCAACAGTTGGTCTGACTATCAACTGCAACTAGGTTGAAAAGCAACAACTTGCTAGGATTAGTGTATAGTTAGTGTATAGATTAGTATATAGTTAGTTGAACAGTTTTGAATAGCTAATTGAACATTTATGAAATGACTTATTGAAATCAACAGCCTTGGAAAGGTGAGATGTCAGTAACAATATCATACCCCTTGTAATTTCATCTCCAGACAGTGTTCTGTTTCATCTGTATTGTCCTGTCCTGGGCTCTTTCTAATTCCCTGGATTTCCTTAGATGCGTCACTCCAGCGCCAAATGGCCTCCTTATCACGAGAGATCATCCATGACCATAGATACAGGAGCTACACTATGCCAATTTTATTTCACAAGCATGTCCCAAAACAAGATATCTGCTATATCACTACATTATTGAGATTGGTCCGATGTAACAAACCTTGTTGAGATATAATATGACATGTTCCACGTTTATTTAATTTAAGCAAGCTATCATATGTTAGATTAGATTAGATTAGATTAGATTCAACTTTATTGTCATGTGCAGAGTACAAGTACAGAGACAACGAAATGCAGTTAGCGTCTAACCAGAAGTGCAAAAAAAGCAGAAAAGTGCAATGTGAACAATATATACAGGTAGTGCAGTATAAGCAGTATATGAGCAGTATAAGCAGTATATGAGCAGTGTTGAAACATGAAACAGGAGGGAGACCACACACAGGCCATGACCAAACGATCACAAGGCAACCTATTTACTAGGCCTTTTAAGTATGCAAGATTAGAACGTTTTTCAGTATGCAAAATTTACTAAAATGTAGTATATTTAAAATGCCAGGATGTCTTTCTAGATTCACCTTTCAATGTAGTATGATTTCACTGCACATTTATCAAGTCAATTCAGATTTTAGTCCCATAATTCAATGGAGCAGGGAAGGGGGACAGGCAGTAGAGAAATGGAACAAATACCTGTGAACAACATGGAAGAAGAAGATTTCTCAGTATGAATGAGAAGGGTAGGTAGGGTGGGTCACCCTCTGAAGTTGCCTATCCCTGATGTAATTGTACGACAGGAACGGGCTGTAGCCTAGGAGACGGGGTATAGCCTAGGAGCCTATTGGACATTACTGACATTACATATCTTAAAAAGTAATAGTTTGAATAAAGGATATAGGCTCATGAGACCTATTTCAAAAGACCTCCCCACTCTGAAGTTGACTTGTAATGCCTTTGTGGGTCTCCTAAAATGAAATGCTGGTTAAATTCTGAATGTCAGCCTGCTAAAATCGGCTATACATAACACTTTTGGGAAAGGGGAAAGCAGAGGGCTGAGAGGGCTATTATTTACTTTAGAATCTCAGCTCTTAAATCTGCCAAAACATTTTATTTTTCTCCCATCTTAAATGGCACAAAAATCGACAAAGGAACATCAGCCTGTGGTAGATTCGGATCATCGGTAAACCCTGATGTACTCCTCCAATCGCCCAACCCAAGTATGTTGAAATTTGTTGATTACTGCAAAAATATTTACTAAACAGTATGCCCTAAATAGTATGTAGTATGTATGGTTAGCATGAACTATACTTTTGTAATTAGTAGGCAGGCAGTATGATCTTTTGGTCACGGCCATACTCTCAAAATCAGTACCTGGATAGCATCATTGTCCAGGTGTGCTGGAATCTGTTGGTGTATCTCCGAACAACAAACTGCAGGCAGCGATACTGGGCCAGGCTGTGCACACATGCAAGGTTACCTCCCAAGTTCACTGAATACCGCTGTCAGGAAGAGAGAGGAGCTAAATTGGAGGAGGAAGTTGTCAGAGACTATGTAATGTTCTATATGACAACTCGCAACTTTATGGCACAATAAAGTAAAGGTTGTAAAATGTGATCCTTGATAATTATGTTGTATTGGAATATTATCTCACCCTCTGCCAACACACCTGACAAAAAAGATAAGAATAAAACACAATTTGCATAACAAGAAAGTACATAATAGAATTTTAAAATGTAGGATTACTACTGATATTTCAGGGCACCAACAGTATTGGAACAGATTTTACATGTTTTTTTTATCATGTCCAAATTAAGCACTCATGTTTAGTATTTGGTCGACAATCCTTTGCATGCAATAACTGCCTGAAGTCTGCGACCCTATTGACCCCACCAGATGCTGGGTAAGTTCTCTGGTGATGCTCTGCTAGGCCTGTACTGCAGCCATATTCAGTTGTTTGTCTTGAGGACATTTTGCTTTAAGTGTCCTCTTCAGCAAATGAAATGCATGGTCAATTGGATTTCAATCTGGAGATTGTTTGGCTAGTCAAGAACTTTCCACTATTTGGCCCTGAAAAATGGCCGTATGTTTGAAGACAAGTGAGCCAGTTCCAGTGGAAGCCATAGATGCCCAAGAAATGACACCCCCTCCACCATATTTCACAGATGGATCTTGGGTAGTTCCTTTTTTTCTCACTCTGGTACATGTTAATCTTTGATTTATTTGTCTACAAAACCTTTTTCCAGAACTCTGCAGACTATTTACAGTAGGTCTTAAAAGGTTCATTGTTGAGCAACGGTATCACAGAGGTACCGCGACAGTCAACTGGCCTTTTTCACACATTTTATTTAAGGTATTTCACCTCGGCAATACAACCACCAGGAGACATCATTGAAGAATTGTAATGGATGGGCTTGTTGTGAAACAGTAGCTAATATCTGCATCTTCACTTGCCCTATTTGTGAGCTGGACCAAAATCTCTGAGGAATGTTTCCAGCACCTTGTTGAATCTATGCCACAAAGAATTAAGGCAGTTCTGAAGGCAAAAGGGGGTCCAACCCGGTACTAGCAAGGTGTACCTAATAAAGTGGCCGGTGAGTGTATATACACACACACACACTCACCGAACACTTTATTAGGAACACTACACTAATATTGGGTAGGGCCTCCCTTTGCTCTCAAAATAGCCTCAATTCTTCATGGCATTGATTCCACAAGATGTTCGAAACATCTTGAGATTCTGGTCTACTTGCAAGCAATGGTTAGCCGCCAAACCCCTGCACGATCACTCCGCTCTTCCACCTCGGCTGCCCGCCTGGCACCGCCACCTCTACATGGATGCAGCAGCCGCGCCACTCCGTCATAGCTTTTCACTGTCCTGGCGCCCCGCTGGTGGAATGAGCTTCCACCCACTGTCAAGATTCAAGATTCTTTATTTGTCACGTGCATACAAGTATACAGTGAAATGCAAAAGTGACAGTGCCACAGAGTAGTGCAACAATAAGTTTTAAAATAGAATAAAATAAAATAGAAGTACTAAAAAATATAACAGTATGAATAGTATGAACAATATAAACAGTATAAGCAGTATAAACAGCAGTGAAGCAATGTACGCAGGACTGCATGTCAGGACTGCAGAGTCACTACTGATCTTCCGCCGTAGATTGAAAACCCATCTCTTCAGGCTACATCTTAACAGTCCTTCCTAAGATCTCTTCACCCCCACTACCCTCCCTGTACTAACCCTAACTCCAACCCTAGAGACCTCTTCACCCCCACTTCCCCCCTGTATAAGTTCTCTCCTGTTAATTAATAATAATTAAAAAAAAGAAAAGGCCTTCTAGCATTACGACTGCCAATGGCCCCTGGTGTGAGCATTGATTACTTTGTCTTATGATGACTGTTGGATAGATGATTCACTTATTTAAACAAATTCACTTTGGATAAAGGCGTCTGCTAAATGCCATAAATGTAATGTAATGTAAATGGTCCATGATGACATGACTGCATCACGCAATTCCTGCAGATTTTTCAGGTGCCCTTTCAAGCTGTGAATCTCCCGTTCTACCACATCCCAAATGTGTTCTATTGGATTCTGATCCGGTGACTGGGAAGGCCACTGAAGAACACTGAACTCATTGTCATGTTCATGGGGTTGGGGTTAGGGTTAATACAACGCAGACATAATACAGTTAGAACCAACGTCACAGGTTATTGAGATAATGCAACAGAAAGAAGAGAAACTCTGAATTACCCACAATGCCCTTGCAAAAGAAGGGACCATATTTAAATATTTGCTAGGGAATTGTGGGTAACTGTGAATTTCAATTATTTGTGGTGTATTATCTCACTAACCGATGTACCTGTGATGTTGGTTCCTTTTTGATTCTCCTGGGATGACGGACATGTGTCAAAGACATACAAACACTCTTAGAATTAACAGTAAAGGGTCCATGCTTTGATACGTACAAGGCACCCTCTTCTGAAAGAACCGTGTGGGGTGCCATTTATGACTCATGGTATAGAAACTTTTTTTTATGTCTAAGGAACCTTAAATGGTTACATTTTGTGTATATTACATGTTTAACTAGTAGATGCTGTAGCTTTAGGAAGTATAGGCAATTTCACATTGGCAGACAAAAAAGTGCTTTTTGGAAAATGTTCATATATGAGGTGCTATTTGTTAACTTTCTACTCATCTCATTCCACACAACGCACCTGTTTGAAGTTGGCATGTCACATGAACAGGAGCACAGATGTAATACAGTTGGGAACAAACTGGCTCACTTATCTTCACTGATGATGTAACTGTTGATGGCAGCAGCAGGATGAATTCTGATGTGGACAGAAACATCTTGTCAGCCCAATTAAAGGCAAATTGTTACGATTCCCCCTTCTAACCATCCCTCTGGTACCACCTTGAGGCCCCGGCGATCATCGCTGGAGCATCCAGCCCCGAGTCGACAGCGCACCTGGACCCGATCCCCAATCAACACACCTGCGACTCATCCCCAATCAGCACCCTATAAGAACCCTGCCGGGTCAACACTCCAGTGTCAGAACGTACTGTAATCTCACGGTAACCTTTTGTGAATCGAGACCTACAGACGCTTCAGCCCTCCTGTGTGTATTGCAAATTCCTCGAGCCTTGTCTTCCTCCGCGTAACCTCCTGTTCTCCTGTGCCCCCATCCAGATACCTCGTCCTCCTTGGTTTCCTCTCATCTCCCCCCTTCCACGGAATCCTGCTATCCTGCCGACCCTGAACTGACCCTTGACTACTCTCATTGGATTCTCCACTTTTCCCCTTTCCCTTATATTTATTTATCATTAAATACGCCTTCATCTACCCTCTCTGTGTGCCGTCGTTTGGTTCCTCAGACTTTCTGTGTAACACAAATGTCTCCAAACTCCTTGGACAGCGCTTCATCTTACAGTAGGACAATACTCAAAACATACTTCCATAGCAACTAGGGAGTTTTTCAGGGCCAAAAAGTGGAGAGGTCTTGACATGTCAGTCTTCAAATTACTTTTGGGTACTCTGAAATAGGGGGACTATGCATAAAAAGTGTAATTTCTGAATGGTTGAACCAATATGTACACAAATACCATCAAATTAAAGCTTAGCATCCCTACTTGAACCTCATAGTACTTGTTTGATATCAAACTCAACTTTTGGAGTCATATTTTGGAGTGTAGAGCCAAAAGAAGAAAAAATGCTTCACTGTCCCATCTCTTACACAGGGAACTACATATATATATACATAAAACTCTCACAAATGTGAATCTCTAAACAAATTCTATTTGTCTCGTCTAACCAACGAGTTATTTGTAGTTGCCGAACTCAGTATTTTTACCGTTCTTTTTCGGCCCTGTCCAGCATATCATGTTGACTACAAATGAATTTCCACATACAGTGCCCTCCATAAGTACTGGAAAGAGCTCTATACTCCAACAGTTTGGATCTAGAAAGAAGTTGTTTTGCAAGAGTTATTTATCTGGTCCCAAAGTACATGGTCGTCAGCATGTGCATAATATACTATACTAATATAATAAAAACAATGTCTTTGGAATGATTGAAACCACTGTTTCCCATTTATTTTATCTAGATTTTTCCAGTAGGTTGCAAAGATGCGTTTTGCATTCTTTGCATACTATTTTCTTGCTTGCCCTATTAGCTCCTGCTATACCTCCAGCACAGCCACATTGATTGGCTCTTGTCTTTATAGATAGTTTATGTTTGCACCATCAGCAGAGTCATTAGCAGATTCCTTATAAATGGTGCACCCACAGATAGATGGATCCACATACTGATTGATTGTGTCTGCAGTGAAGTTGCAGCTCTTAGGATTTATACTCTCGCACGTGAGGCTCTCCTAGAAAGCCTGATGGCAGCCCCTAACCCCGCCAAGTGTGATTAAGCTCTGCTCAGCTTGCTGTGTGTGTGTGTGTGTGTGCGTGTGTGTGTGTGCGCGTGTGTGTGTGTCTGTCTGTGAGTGTGTACAGTACAAGTATAATTTAGTGTTGATCAGATGGCTGTGTGTGTGTGTGTGTGTGCGTGCATTTGTGCATGCACAGCATTGGTCAGACGGCACGTTAACAGAATTAGCCACAGTGATCTTATAAGGATTAAAGGGCAGTCTCCGGGGCCTATGTGGAGGTGGGGGGAGGGTTGCTCTACTCTGGTGTTCATTGTCAGAGGTGGGGCCAAGAGAAACAGAGGAGTAATGCCTACAGAATTAACCAAAAGGTAGCCTTTTTTTACTCATTTACCTCTTACCCTTCCTCTTTCCTCATATTCTTTTCTCTCTCTCTCTCTCTCTTTCTCTCTCTCTCAGTATCGCTGACCTTCACATAATGACACAGAATTGCCTTTGTATTCACATGACAGGGTTTGTGCGGTTAGTATTTATATATATTAAGCTTATTTGCATCTCTTTTACATTACTTTTATGACCACATGTTATTTATATCTTTATAAACGCATAACAACGTCACGTAAATCTGAAACTGCTTCTTTTATACTCTCTCTCACATTCTCATGCCCTTTCTCAATCTCCCCTCTCTACCAGGAGCCAGGACAATCCCAGGTGACTGGTAGAGGCGACCAGTATCTGGTAGCAAGCAGCAGCAGTGCTAGCGGTAGCAAGTAGCAGCAGTGCTCGCGGTAGCATTGGCGTAGTCAGGCTGGATAGAGACCCAGCCATGCGGTCTGGGCGGGGGCAGCATGAGCAGCAGGGCAGAACGGCTCTCCTCTCCAGCAGCCAGAGCTCTCCCTCCATCAGCGCCTCCTCTCTCCCTGAGAGGGGCATCAGCGCCTCCTCTCTCCCTGTGAGGGGCATCAGTGGCAGCTCCTCTCTCTGCCAGCTCAGCCAAAGAGCCACCAGAGACGGTAAGCGGATGGATGGTAATTTGGTCTTTTCTGGATCAGTGAATGCTCTGAAAGTGTATTTGAAAGTAACTGTACTGTTCAGAATGTACAGTACAATTAATCTAAAATTGTCTGTTCTATGTTACAGAAATCAGGTTTTGATAGTTACGGATGAATGAGGCAAAAGTGCAGACTGTCACCTGTCATTTGAGACTTTTGATTTGAGTAAATCATATGTATTTGGTCTAATGAACTTAAAGTGCATTCAAGTCATCTAAAGATTAATATTTTATCCCATATGCCTTGCAATAAGTGCACTAAGCCTGCAATTTTATGGACTCTTTGGAGGCATTTACAATTTGATTTGGGTCATGTCTTGTCAAATGGTGACTGAATGGTGAATGTAGTCGACAATACGCAGACTTCTACTGTTTTTGGTTCTGACACAAGGTTAGCATCTTTGGGTGTAGCCTCTATAACTTTCTTATTCATCATTATTCTGATTTGCGATTATTCATTATCATTGCGGCATAAACATTTATATAAAGTGTTCAGAAACAAATTGTCAATCATTCAAATGTATTTGTATAGAGCTTTTTACAAAGACAATTATCTCAAAGTGCTTTACAACAAGAAGAATACAAACAATATAAACAATAAATACCATACAAAAAATATGAACTAACACCCAACCGTAGCCCCCAAAAGGCAAGCCAAGGAAAAATTCCCAGTGGGGAGAAAAACATAGGCCACAATGGCAAAGAACAACTCCCTGGTAGGAAGAAACCTTGAGAGAAACCAGGCGGGACCCATCCTCCACCCATCCTCCACCCATCCTCCACTGGCTGAACAGTGAACTCATTTGGAATGGAGTGTGGTGTGGTGAAAAATAATTTAGGAGGGGGTGGACTCAGCCAGACAGACTTCTGGAACTGTAATCTAGTTTTGAGTGGCTCTGAGCCCTTCGGACAGAGAAGCTGTGGAAAACTACTGAAAATAGTCCTGAAAATAGATACATTAAATAGGAGAGAGGCAGCATAAAAGCAGGTGGCCTGAGGCCCCTGGCACATCTAAGGGACCAGCGCCCACTTACCTGCTTACACATACACGTCTGTGCTCACTTTGACACATGGCCCCTAAGCAGGAGGAATTCCAAATAGGTTGTGTTTTGTTTGTGGGTCAGGGTCAATTCTGAAGTGAGTTGAGAACTGCTGAATAATACCAATTCAGTTCACTACCATTTAAACACATTTTACAATAAGGGTGCATTCATTGACATTAAAGGCACCATCTGCAGTTGTGAATAAGCTGGCCCACAAAACATGCCATTGTTGAAAGTAACCAGGGAGACAGTTTATCAACACGATAACCCTGAAAGCTTTATGTTTGTAGAGAAATTGTTTGGAGATGGCAGCTTATAAGGTTACCTGAGTGCAGTATGCATCTTCCTTGCTGCTCCGCAGACCGAGAGAAGGTGTGTAAACAACTAGCTATGCAGATTGTCAGTGTGCTGCTGTAACCTCAAACCTTACTATGATTTTACTTTTGAACAAATTGTTTAAGGGCAGTTGCTTGGAAAAACTATCTCGGTTACTTTCATAAGCCACAACACCACGGTTTTCGCATTGTAAACACAAGTGGTGGGCCGGTCAAGTCGCCACCGCAAAGGACAGCTTTAACCATGTTGTATTTACCTTACCTTTCTGGTGTTCTTCCTTCCCCAAGATGGGACACACTTCTCTCTGTTTCCTGGACATGAGCCTCGGGTGGAGAGTGGTTACTCGTCCTTGGAAAAGACAGCTCCGGACTCCAGGCAGCCATCTTTGTCACTCGTCAGTGATGAAAACACCCCTAGGTTTGTCCTCCCCTAAATGGTCCCTCATGCCCTCCAAACTCATCCCCCTATCCTTCCTCCTCCACTTGCCCTCAGTCTCCTATTCACCCTCTCTATGCCAGCCCACCTCTCAACTCCCTGGGCTCTGAGCCTGGCAGAAGCGTGGTCAAAGGCATGATTGGGCGTGGCAGATGGTTCCAGGGAGGGGGCAATGGAAGTATGCATCACTGGCAGATGTGTACAGAGCAAGAAGGCTGAGGCACAGGGAGGCGTTCCAGCCCCAGACATGGAGGCTGCAGGTCAGAGCACCACAGGCCTCGCAGAGAGGAGGTCAAGAAGCGGTTTGGACTGGAATGTAGGTTAGAGTGCTGAGTGCTGAGTTCCAAATTGACCCCTTGATCCTATCTTCCTAAGCACACCTGAAGATCTGAGAGGACTGGATATGTAATAATACAGTCGCATTTCACCCATCGAATCAAAGGTCAATATGGGGCTATTAGCACACAGTATACTTGTCCAATCATCTCAGGTCTACAGGAGTATAGTAGGTAAAGGGGCCATTTGGAATTGAGCAGTACTTTACACAGGAAAAACACACACATCACAAGTTGTTGTTTTGAATTGTGTTGTGTGTTAATGAGCCTTAAAGCAAAGATAAATCTTTTTTCATTGACAGTCAAGCTTTGTATTGTGAACCTGTATAAAGGCCCTGTCATACATCAAACACCCTTTCCTTCTAGGTGTTCTTCTCAAACCCTGGCCCCCTTGCCTCTCATCCCTGCTGGGGTAGCCATTTCCTGCCACTGTGCCCCCGCCTCCTGGTGCTGTGCCTGTTGGCCACTGTCCCAACCCATACTTCGTCTCTGCATTCCTTGCCATTGCTATGCCAAATTTCCTTTAAACTGTACAGTATTTCAAAGTACTTTGTGTACGTTTGAGTATTTTTTGTTTGGCACTGATGTGTTGTGCTCTATGTGTATATTTGTTTGTTGCTATCAGGAGATTGCAGGTCACAGGCCAGTTTGAGGGGGATCATCGTGAGTATGTGGACAACAGTTCCTCCTCTGAGCTGTCTTCCTCCTCTTCGTTTTCCAACGCCACACAGCATGTCCGCCACAACAGACTCCACTTCAGCAAGAAGGAGGTAATTCAACTGCCAAGTCGTGAAATGTATATATTTTCCATTCAACCAGGGCGGTCAATTAAGTACAAATTCTTATTTACCGTGATCAACAAAAGGCAAACGACTTTCCCACTAACTCCGTATCCAATAGTACAGAGGGATTTGTGGAATGAGTACTTGAGGAATATTCCCCATTAATTTTCCCCGTCTGGTATTTAGGATTAATTATTGTTGTAGCATAATTGTAGCATTTTTTTTTTTATGTTTGTGGTCTTGTAACTTTACTATATTTACATGTAACAACAGTTTCTGTTTAGTAGTTCTATTCACTCTAAACTTGGAGAAAGATTTTAGGATAAGTTGGCCTACTTTTTATTCTGGTTTTGGTCGATATTTAACTGCCTGAAATGTTAGTCATTAAGTTGAAAGAAACCTGCGATTCCAGGACAGAGTTGAGTAGGCTTAAATGTAAGAACTAAAATTCTCACAAAACCATCCTGCTGTCTCTCATTGGACTCATTGGATCTAGTCACCCTACTCCCTTCACCAGCCACTATTTTCGGAGTTAGCATGGTACATCAACTTCACTCGCCAATTTCACTTGGGGGACTCCTCAAAAAGCCTGGATGAGGCAATATGCAGTCTGTTGGAGTGTGGGCATGTTTTCCTTCCCCCTTTATAAAAGAAGTGAAGTGATGTTTTTCAATCAATCCAATCCTCATCAATCCAGTGTTTTCAAATCCATGAGGGTGGCGGAAGAGTGTACACTTCAGGAAGAGGGGTCGGCAATCACAATCTAAATTCAGCCCCAGAATATTGTAAGCCTCAATTCTCTCCACTGGTAGGAGCAGTCTCTGGGCTCAGCGCTGCAACAAGCAAGTCCTGGCGTCCCCAGGTCCGCCCTCCCCAGGTCCGCCCTCCCCCGCTACCGACCCTCCAAATCCCTCGACCGCAGAGCAGCAGAGGCCACTACCACAGTATGTCTGGAACATAGTGAGCTTTTCAAGATAAGACACATTTCATTGTAAACATTTAAAAAAAAAAAAATTATGAGCACTTCCAAGCGAAAAAAGTATACATAAGTGTATTGAAAATAAATTAAAGGAGTAATTAATAATAATTAAAATATATTAATGTTTATCTATACTTTCCAAAAGTACACTAAAGATGTACTGACTTTGTACTTTTGTACCTACATATCCATATAAGGATCTGAGAATACAATGCAGTAGTTTTGTAAATTAGAGTGAAAGGGTGGAATAGGGTGACACCTTGCTACACCCATAGTCACCCTGTGACAATATTGTTAATGATGATGATTTCAAACTCCTGTCCACTCCTCAGCCTGACCTGCTCAACTTCAAAAAGGGATGGATGACCAGACTAGATGACGATGGACAGGTGGGTGTGTATACAATTGTGTCTGTGTAGCAGAGGTGGTTTAGCTAAGCCCAGATATAGCCTTCTTTACGTCTGTGGCAGCCATGCGAGAGGTCCCCAGTTCAAAACCCGCCGGTTACATCTGCATACCTTGAATATGTCTGTGTGTGCTTGCGTATGAATTTTATTTAAAGTGTTGACTGTCAATATCTTCCTTTCAGTGGAAGAAGTACTGGTTCGTCCTGACCGACCTCATCCTGAGGTTTTACAGGAACCCTATGGCTGAGGAGGTACACAGATGTTTTTGTTGTATGATTTACGTACAGTATAGTTCTGTATAGATGCTTTGTTGTGGTTGAGCCTACTCTTGTTATTCCTCAAGTGGCCACTGAGGCATATTAAGATAGCTGACAGCTGCCTTGAGCTTGCCAAGTGCAGGTTTTGAAATAAACTAGAAAAGGAAAGTTGAAGAAGCTCTGTGTTATCGATCCAGTTAACAACCTCCATTGCCTCCCTCTATTTGCTCGCTTCACTTTCTTTTTTTTTCTTTCTTTTTTTTTAATCTAACCCTAACCACCAATTTGTCATCATCATTGCTAAGTCTACAATTCCTTTCATCACGATGCGATTTTTTAAGGGGACTTGGTGTTTCTCAGCCATTTGATCATCGATTTATTCCATTTCCTATGTCTCCTCACTATGCCCCGCCGTTGGTTTCAAGACGTGGATGGATGGGTGGATCAGACCTGGGCTATGATATTCGCTGCGATCAAATAAACTAAAAGGCTTAGTAAAGACTATGTGGTTTGTGTGTGATTACTGTAATTATTTTCGTTTTACCGATAGCTAATTTAATAATTACTTTATCATCACACAACCTAGAGGACTAGGATATGTATGTGAAAGTTAGGCAGAAAAGTATTAAAAAATCCGGATCATTCTGATGCAGAGGAAAGGTTTTCAACAATTGGCCCCAGAGCACAGCAGGAAACCTTATCTATGTCTGTTGTTTAATCAATGTGCTGCAGTGGTTGTGATTGTATCAGACAAATAACCTTACGGGTGTGTATGTAACTGTTAACTTTCTTTCCTCATCTGTTAATTTTAGGCTGCAGATATGGATGGCGAGATGAACCTTTCAACTTGTTACGACATCACAGATTTCCCAGCTCAGAAGAACTATGGGTTCCAAATCCACGTGAGCTCATCTTTTGACTGATCAGTAGGGATAAATTATCATAATTTATCTGTAGGTCAGCGTTGGGGCCAATTCAGAATTTTACAATATAAACAACTTCCAGGATACAGAAATGCAATTTGAATTTAGGTAACAGGAAGTAGGATTCAATGACAGTTTAAATAATTTCAACACATATATAAAATATTAGAGCCTTTTTTATACAGACAAATGTACTAATATAAGCCTCTCAATACCAACAATTCTGAACTGGAATCAGAATTGATCCCAACACTGCTAACAATATTGAGTTGAAGTTCATACAGTGCCTTCAGGAAGTATTCAGACCCCTTCACTTTTTCCACATTTAGTTTTGTTATAAACTCAATTAAAATGGATTAAATTAAAAGAATTTGCCATCAATCCACACACAATACCCCAGAATGACATCTACACAGTGTGTAATTGATTCCTATGCAAATCAGAGACCCTATAAAAACAAGATATTAATTCCAAAATTACATGAACTATTATCCATGCATTAAGATGGACTCAATTCAACTTTTTGAGTGATTTGTTGATGACATTTTTGCAATTTAGCTAGAGTGTGTCATAGCAAAGAGTCTGAATACTTATGTACATGAGGTATTTCTGTATATCAATTTTAATAAATTTACTGACATTTCTAAAAACCTGTTTTTGCTTTATCATTCTGGGGTATTGTATGTGGATTGATGGCAAATTCTTTTAATTTAATCCATTTTAAATTGAGTTTATAACACAACAAAATGTTGAAAAACTGAAGGGGTCTGAATACTTTCCGAAGGCACTGTAACAATGGTTAAGGGCCGTCGGCAACACCCTGCCATGCCACCTGACCACAAGGTGGTGCAATACCATGCAATTGAAAATCCACATTTGGAAAGGCCAAAACTACTAATGAGGGTGTGTCTTATTATTTACATGCTTAGAAATCAGACATGGTGCGATGCATCACCACCAAACTTGGCAAACATATGTTTGACTCTCAGGTATTTCAATTTTAATAAATTTGCAGAAATTTCTAAAAATATGTTTTAGATTTGTCATTATGGGGTATTGTGTGTGGATTGATGGCAAAAAATAAATAATTGAGTCTAGAACAAAACAACATTTGGAAGTGAAGGGGTCTGAATACTTTCCGAAGGTATATCTCTGATCTGTTTGACTTAGAATCTTAAGAATTTAGAATTTTTTTGGTAATTTTTCACAGGTGGTCGGAGGTATGATTTCAACTAACTCTAACTGGAGTATGGTGTCTGACCACAGGGAGGCTTTATTACTGTTTTTTGTCTTTTGTGCCATGGTTGTTTTAGCTAATCTAATTAAACATTTTTCATGCGAAGACCTTTGCCCATCGATCACGTACACCAAATGTCATGCAGATCTGCAAAGCAGATGGAGCAAAAGATGTTTAAAATCTGCTACATTGAAAACAATACATCGTGAGCATTTCTCAGACCTTTGAAAATGACAGAAAAACGCTAACAAAACTCCATCAGTCACTGAAACACATCATAGTCATTTTTTCCAAGTGTCCTGTTGGTGCTCTGTGACTATGTGGTGCGATACTATGCCATAACTTAGACCCCGGGCATAGCTGCTCACAGCTATATTTATTTTTACTTCTGTGATAACACTGCACTGTTGAGCGGAAGCTTACAAAGTAACCATTTCTTTGTACATTTACTACCTGTATCCTGTGTATATGACCAATAAAGGTTGACTTGACTTGACTATACCAATTTAATATGTTTTGACACCCTGACAAACATGAATGAATGCCTGACAGACTAGGGAGCATAAAAAAGCTCAACATTGTAAAGCTTTCTGCTGTACGTTTACAGTAATTTACTGGCACCACGGTTGCCAGCTAGTTACTGTATTTTGCCTATACAGTACAGTATTGTAACATTTTACAGTAAGCAAAGAAGTACTGTATTATAAAAAATAAAAAAACAATACTGTACTGTTTACTGTATCAACTACATTACTGTAATTTATACAGCAATAGCTTATTGATTTGTAAAGCAAATAATACACTTTACTGTAGGTTTAAACGTTTGCAAATCAGGGGTAAGTTCCCAAAAATAACACAATAATGTCAGAAACAACATTATAACATCGAGGGTTGTAATGGAGGATAGACAATGACTTTAAAACAGCAACACTTTACTCAAGCCAATAACATCAACAGATGAGCAGTCACTTGTCATTGGTCTTTACATAATGTAAATAACGTCTGGCCACAAACATTTCACTAAACTATCACAGACAATACTTGAACCAATAACCTAAGGTGTTGGACCATACAGCAGAGAAAATAAAAAAGTGAAAACCCTGCGAACATACAGTAAGTACAGTATAATGGTCAGCATAATGCAGCAACATGAACATAGGAACTGGACTGATCCACATCCTCTAGCCCGGTGTGTATTATAAATGGTATACCAATAGCCAGTGATGTATTAGGAAAAAAAAGGATTGAGGGTAATTATAATTCTAATTCATCCTCATGATGCTGTGTCTTACTTACCGTTATACCTACCGGGATGTTGCTTGGGGGTTTTCACTGTTGGTTCTTCTGCTGTATGGTCTAGAAAGGTTGGTCTAGAAAGGTTGGTCTAGAAAGGTTGGCAAGTAGCAAATTGTCTGACTTGACACTGCCACAGATGCACCTCTCTGACTGCTTTCGGCTGCTTTCAAGACATTCCAATAATTTACCTCAAACACGCATTTTTATTCCTCTCCTCACCCAGACTAAAGATGGCGTGTACACTCTCTGCGCAATGACCGCTGCGATCCGACGCAATTGGGTCCAGGCAGTGAGGAAGAATGTGAGGCCCGCCGCTGCCCCAGACGTCACAAGGTAAGGGCACAGACACAAGGGGGTCATTTGGGATCATTGGTAATTGGTTTTGACTGTTCTATTGCCTCACCTCCTCTCTTTCAGGTCTCTCCCAGACCAAAAGGCACCGCAGGGGCAACAAAGGCCGGACCCCGTAGATCCACACCCACTTGAGAGACAGGGGAAGTTAGAACAGCAAAAGAGTGACATACGAGAGCTTTGCCTAGAGGGGAGGTATAACACCTTTGATTGGCCGGAGTTCAACTGCAAAGAGCAAGAGGAGGAACTGAGTAGACAGCCAAAGGGAGGGCGGGACACTGCAGATGGCAGCTCGGCCTCACCCATTTCCTCTCCAGTTTCCTCTTCCATTGCCTCCTCTTCATCCTACCAGTGTCTCAGGGACACAGCTTTACAAGAGGATGAGGGGATAGAGAAGGGGAGAGGACTCTGTCTCCAGGCTCAACACATGACCAGGCCTTCAGAGACAGGTGCTAACAAAGACAATTATTTTCTAGTTCCAAAGAAGAATTAAAAAATATGATGATGCAACATTTATAATTCATTGAACTGTGAACACATTGTTTAAAATAGCAAGAGATCATTTGGCTCCGTTACATAACAACCAGGTTGGGTCGAAACTTGTTGCACCATTAATAACTTAATAATAATCATTAGGAAGCTGTCGGACCTGGGTTGCAATACTATTAATTTTATATTAATTAAATTCAGATACACTTTTAAAAAAGTAATTAGGGGTCTAAGCAGAAAGCTGCGCAGAACCCTATTGTAATTATTGCCATTGCCTATCATTATTAGACCACACCCTGTCATCGTCATGGCACCTGGCCACAAAGTGGCACAATACCATGCAATTGAAAATGCAAATTTTGAAAGGCCACAACTCTGGATGACTGAGAAATCTAAAATTTTGGTACAAATGTCTGTCTCTTCACAAGGAACAAATTTGCCTCAAGGACCCATAACTTCTGCTATGATGGATTTTCCATTTTGAATTTTGTGGAAAAACACTCAAATGACATCCTCTGCAACCGCTGGGTCACTCTGCATGAAAATTCATGTACAGCATCTTTTTTTAGTCAAGAAGCATAAACAACATGGCCGTTCTGAACCAATGAACTTAATAATGAGGGTGTGTCCTCTTATTTCCATGCTTAGAAATCATGCTTAGAAATCCTCTTTGATGAAATGGTTCTATAAATGTTCTAAGAGTTATAAATGTTTTTCTAAGAGTGTAGAGTTGATATGCAGCACATGAATTGAAAACAATAGTAGTGTCAGTAACAAGAGGTGTCTGACACTCCTCATATGTGATGGGTTATAGTTATAGTTATAGTATAGATGTTTCCCGCACAGTGCCTCACGAATAACATTTGCATTTGACTTCAGATGCTACAGGTGTAACAAAGACCACAACAGCTGGTACTCCAAAGGACCGTTCTGAGAAAGGGTTAGACTTAGAGGTTGATATCTCCACGTCCACCTCCGACCTGCGCGCCGATGCCGCTGACATGCAGGTGAAGGTTGAGCAGCAGCAGGTTGAGAACACACCCGAGAGGGAAGAGAGGCAGGTGCCCACCAGTACCACTTCTGAGCTGGCAGAAGAGAGGGAACGATTGTCCTCTGAGCAGCATACTGTGGAACTGGTCAGAGAGGTGAGCCCGAATGTGTCTGTGCATGTTCATGTTCATCCCTTATGCACCGAGCACCTTACGTGACTTTTAGTGCCTCTGTTGTTGAACTTGTTTGTCTCTTGCACGTGCACAGCTGGAGCAGACACAGAGGGAATTATCTCGCCTCAAGCAGATAAACGACAGCCTGCAGTATCAGCTGGAGCAAGAGAGTGAACACGATCCCAGGGAGGGCCACCAACAGGTAAAGATACAGCACAAGGGCCAATCACTGTCAGCTTAACTTTATGCCATAATCATATCAAAAGTCACCATCATAATGTGTTGCAGAACAATTATTTTCTGTCATTTTTGGATGTGTTAAAGGTAGACAGCGATATGACGTAGCGACTCCCAGCAGACATAACTAGCCAAATTGAAGACAATTCACTCACCAGCTTTTTTGCCTTGAAGCTGTCATGTTGCACTCCTGTGTTTATGTGGCTATGGAATCGCTAGCAAATTAAACACCTTGCTTGGGTGAATCTGAAACACCTCTTCAGTCAATCAACCTACCGTGGTGATAATATCGATTAATCTACCTTTAAATATATATATATGACATGCTGTTTGGAAAGCTTAACCAAATCTCTCATCATTCTCTCTTAGAACTGCCTCCTCCCACCTACTGACTCATTCTCATCAGATGAGGCGAGTGCCTGGCAGCGGCTACAAAAACGTAACGAAGACTTGTGCTTAGAGCTAGAGGCTCAGAGGAGGAGCCAGAATGAGGTAGAGTTGCAGCGAAGAGTGGAGGTATTAGCCCTGCAGGCACAGGTGTTAAGAGCAGGGGAGGCAGCGGCGCTTGCAAGCCCCAAGCTGGGGCAGGAGCAACAGCACTGTCAGGAACAAGAGGAAGAGTGGGATCGCTGCATGGCCTCAATGCAGGCCCAGCTGAGTAACAGCGAGGAGAGACGCAGGGAGGCAGAGTTTGGTCTGCGGCAGGAGGTATCGCGGCACGTCCTCCAACAGGAAACAGAGCGCCTGCGTAAGAGGCTGCAGGAGGTGTCAGCCCGGCTGAGCGCCAATGAGGAAGTGCAGGCTCAGAAGGAAGAGCGTTTGCAGAAGCACCTTGGCCTCCTCCAGGACAGCCAGGACAGAGAGAGGAGGAGCCTGGCAGCTAGCCTGGCACAGGCAGAGCGTCAAGTGCAGGTCTTGCAAGAGCAGCTGCAAAAGGCCAAACAGCATCAAGAGAGCGTAAGAACAGGGGAGACGTGGACCAGTGGAGTTGAGGAGGCCCAGAAACAGCTTCAAGATGAGCTGGCCTGCACGGTGGCTGCTGTGATGACACTGCAGGAGGAGAGGGAGCATCTGGAGCGCCGTTGCCAAGAGCTGCAGAACCAGTTGGCCGAGGCAGACGGGGAGGTGAGCCGGACGCAGAGCCGCCTGCAGACAGAGGAGACAGACTACTACAACCTGGAGCACTCCTACGAAAGGGTGTGTGAGGAGCTGCAGAGGGCCCTGGGCCAGGCACAGGACAGGGAGGCAGCAGTGCGTGATGCCCAGGAGGGCTATGAGAGGTTGCTGGACAGGAAGGAGCAAGACTTGAGTGAGGCCTTGGTTAAGATGTCCGCCCTAGGGAGCAGCCTTGAAGAGACAGAGCTCAAACTGAGTGAGGCAAAGGGAGGATGCACCTGTTCCTCCTGTCCACCAGAGAGAACATATGATGAGTCTATCCAGCAGGAGGACATGGGTCAGCAGCAGGCGGTGGGACCTCTCTTCAAAGTGACTGATAACAGGCTGAAGATCAAATCCAGCAACCTGCATTTGGGAGAAACACAGACACTTTACAACTCTAATGGAGCAGCAACAAACTGTAGCATCTCTGAAATGGGGTACTCCAGAGCTCGGTCCCGGTCTGTTGACCCAGCATATCAGTATATAGTCACTGAAGGAGATGACCCAGATAGGTTCATGTCAATTATCCAGGTCCTGGAGAACAAGCTGTATGTGACAGAGGAGAAGCTGAGGGACATCACTGAAAGGCTGGAGGAGCCACCGGGAGACATTCCTCAAAGGCTAGAGGAGCCCCAGGGCCAGTGGAGTGGGGCTGATCCCCATGTCCGCTCCCAGCTCAACCAGAGTCGAGCCAGGGCACAGCAGCTCAGCCTCCTACTCCACAACCAGGCCAAGCAGAGCCAACGTTTTGCCTTGGAGACTGAGAGCCACACCAGGGTGTTGAGTGACCAGTTCCAGGCGGCGCTGGCCAGCATAGAGGCCTGTAGGGAGAGGCTCCAACCCCTGCTGCAGAACCCTGGAGCAGGCACCGCCAACATAGATGCATCACTATGTTCTCTGGAGATGCAGTTAGCCACTGCTGCTGCCTGCCTCATGAAAGGAGGGAAAGCTGCAGAGGAGCAACGGTTCGCGTGCCTCCAAGCTCAGAGGGAGGAGGAGATTGTTGTTGATAAAACACTACCTGAGGTTAAGGTTGAGAAAACAGGGAGGTGCATGTGTACTAAAATGTTATCCTTGGAGGAGGGTGGAGTGGGAACTTTCAGCAGAGTGTTAGCCCTGGAAGCGTCAATATTGGAGAAGATGGCGTCTGCACTGCAGAGCCGAGATTACACTCCTGGCACGTCGGACTCGCATCTTGGTGGAGACGAGGGTGATGTGGTACATATGTATGTTAAAGTGCTTTCTAAGAGGATGGCCATGGAGATGGAGGAGAGGACACAGGATGGCAAACAATCAGGGAGCTCCACTGAGTTTGAGATGAGCGTCATCGGCAGGGTATGTGCCAGAGCAGAGCTGGCCTACATCGCTCTTACCCTACAGCGTCGATATGAGGGGGAACTCCGGGGAGACCTGCACTCAGATGACACAACCGGGGAGCACCTGTGGCAGGGCTCAAAGCCAGAGGAGCAGTGTGGTGCTAGTAATAAGTTAAGCTCAAGTCAGAGCAGGAGCCTGGCAGATGTCAGTCCCCCGGAGTTGGCCCCTTATGAAGAGCAGGTCCAGCCCAAGACCAGAGAGGAGATGCTGGAAAGGAACCTAGAGAGGAACCCTTTTGTCTGGGGCACAGACAATTCGGAGAAGCAAGACTGGATAGAGAAGTTAGCAGCCCAGCTGCAGAGGAAGGCTATGGTGCTTCGAACAGTCTGCCATGAGATCCCCAATAGCATAGGATCAGAGGAGAGTAGGGAGGGCCATCCCTGGTTGGATGTTTCCGACTCTGCCATGACCGTGTACCCCTTGTGGGAGTTGCTTGCCCAGGCCCAGGTGACCTATGTGGCGTACAGTTTGCAGTTGGATTATGAACAGAAGTTGCAGACGTGCAAGGTGCAACTTGACAGCTTGCAGGCCTTGTGCCACGAGCAGGAGGCCACACTTAGCAAGGAGCGGCTAACCCTCAGCCACAACCTGTCCCACCTGCAGGAGGACAGTGACACCTTACG
Source organism: Argentina silus (assembly GCF_951799395.1). Taxonomy (NCBI): domain Eukaryota; kingdom Metazoa; phylum Chordata; class Actinopteri; order Argentiniformes; family Argentinidae; genus Argentina; species Argentina silus. The sequence continues at coordinate 19,043,571 of NC_139663.1, forward strand.
AGAACGGCTGGAGTGGGCGGAGCAAAAGAGGGTTACAACAGAAACCGAAACCCAGCAGAAGGTTGAGGTACTACTTGCAGACATAGACAACATTGAGTACCGTCACGAACAGCAAGTGCAAAATCTGGAAGAGAAGTTTCAAGGGAAGATGATGGAGTTACAGCAGATCCATGAGAAGGAAATGGAACATCTTCACTGCCTCTATGCATGCTCTTCCAGTGTTGCCATGGATGCACAGACCACACCCCACCCACTGACAACGTCCCCTCCTGAGACAACCACCATAGACTCAGCCCTGCAAGCAGATGGACCACGTAAAGACCTGATGTCCACGGCAATCCATATGCTTGAGACACAGGTGAACACTACGAAAGAGGAGCTAGGTAGTCAACACCTGGAAGGAGATGCTCTTGCCATGAGAGAGGCTTACCAGCGAGATCTGAAAAACCTTAAGGTATTTATTTTTGACACACTCCCTTTCCTAAAATTAACCCTTACCCTAACATCACCCCTTACCTAAAGGGATGGTTCACTATTTTCACACTCAAGTTTGTATTTTTGATAGAGTGCACCTTACCTGTAGAATACATTCATACAGGGTTCTCCCCACGATTTTGGTGGCATCACCCTGGTCCTCTAGTGTCGCTATCCGCTTCTCTGTATTGATCACTCCGCTCAGCACAGCCAGTGTCTTTTTTTAGCGTTTGATGGAGTCATTGAGTTCATCAAACCTCCGTTGGACTGAGTCCTTAATGCTGGTGACCTCAGCCAACAGGTGCCGTGCTCAGCTCGGCATCTCCTCCTCGCTCATAGTTTGTTTGATCGATGGATGTATATTTCGTTTATTTACTGTCTGCCTGGTCTCCCGCCAGTCCCCGCTACCAGTCATTCATCCAAACGTGCTTTAAAAACAGTTTACAGACTTGAAGTGGGCGTTTTTATAGGAGGCTATATTTTAAGACATTTTAAGGTCCGGAATGCGAGAACTCAAGCACGTCATACCGTCATGTCACGTGATTCCCTTTTTGATTACTTTGCAAATATATCCAAATTATTGTTATTGTACGTATTATTATGTAAGAAAATAACATAACATAGCTGCTGTCCTTTCAAAAGCATCATAAGGGTTTTTACTATATGTCGTTACAGCAATCATGTTTTAAACAAAACTCTTAAAATACTATAAAGGTAAAATGGATGTCTACTGCCCTTTAAATAGAAGAAAAAAGGATGTTTCAAAATAGGGAACCTTCTCTTTAAATACAATGGAGTACATTGTTTCTTTCTGCTGCAATCCAATGTGCAGGAGTCCTGTGAGCGGGGCTTCAATGCCATGAAAGAGGTGCACCAGAAGCTGGTGGGGGACCTTCAGCGGCAGCACCAGAGGGAGGTGACTACACTGATGCAGGAAAAGGACCGACTACTAGAGGAGGAGACTGTTGCCACTGTTGCAGGTAAAACAAGGGCCACAGTCAGGAGAATGTGGTTACAGAATGCTCATAGATGCAGACTTGAGAAACGTGTCTTCTCTATTCATTACATTTCTATCTTTAAAGTTGCAAACAGTGTAATTCAGTGTGTTCTTTTTTCAGATTGGGCCCTGAAATAGGGGGAGCAGGGAGTATGTTTAAAAAATATTGCACTTTCTAAATGGTGAACATTTTGCTATAGTGAATAAGGCCACTTTTTTTGGTTTTCAAGCAAAACATTCCTGCTCTTGATGGCCTCATATGCATTATTGACTGAAAATACATTCTTTCTCTCTTTTTTTCTTATGTAGCAATCGAGGCGATGCGGAAGGCTCATAATGAGGAGTTGGAGAAGAGTAAGCATCTGCAGCTGAGCGGAGTGAGCCCTGACATCACAGTCCTGCGATCCAAGTATGAGTGAGTGATTGCCCCAGTTCCAAATACAGCTTGCTCTCAGGCTATTGTGCAGATCCCAAAGCATTGGATAGGTATAAGCAATAATAGATTAAATTAGATTAGATTAGATTAGATTAGATGAAACTTTATTGTCATTGTACGGAGTACAAGTACAGAGACAACGAAATGCAGTTAGCGTCTAACCAGAAGTGCAAAAAAACAGAAAAGTGCAGTGTGAACAATATATACAGGTCGTGCAGTACATGAGCAGTATAAGTAGTGCAGTATAAGTATAAGTATAAGTAGTGCAGTGTAAGCAGTATATGTATTAGCAGTAAAATTATAAGCACAATAAATAGAATGCAGTATGACTATAATAGTAATAGCCCAACCTTTTCCTCTGATAAACCAGGTGGAATTGCATATTCCTCAAACCGATCGAATCCTTTCAGATCCACAGAGGTGCCTTGTTAGGTTGTCGTCACGTTGAACTCTCGCACCTGGGACAACTGCTTGCACTTAATCTATCTGTGATAAAAAAATATATTTCAATTTAAAATTATGTAAAATAATTAGAATACCTGGCTGATACATTTCAAATTAATCAAATGCGTTTACTTTGACAGCCCATAAAATACACTTTATGTTTTGTGTGGTAATGCCACAAATGTAATGTATAACAATTGTTTACATTTGTGTGGGGATTTTTGGGGTATGTGTACAGGTAATTGCCTCTCACCTTTTGCCTTGCAGGGACGACCTCCAGTCCCTGCACAGGGAGCTGGAGGTCTTGTCAGGCCAGTACTCTCAGAAATGCTTGGAGAGCTCACACGTGGATCAGGCCCGGGAGGCTGAGAGACAGGCCCGTTTACAGTGTCAGATGGAGATCCAGGAGCTGAACACCCAGAAGCAGGTAAGACACCTCCACACATACCAGACCTGTGATACACTGTATTCCGCTACACCCACAGGGTCTGGCTATAAGGGCTACTCCTTCCCATTGAATCTCTTTTGCAACGGCAACATTCAGTTGCAATATTTGAGGGTTACACCTGATTAGTTAACTAATCTGTTGTAAGGGAATGTCTGTTGAGTAGGCCATGTCTGGAATCACATGTTTCTCACGTATTCCCTTTCTCCTCAGGAACTGACTCATAGACTGACAGAGGAGATCTCCCGCATGTGTTCCTGTCTCAATGGGGAACTGGCAGACACAGGCCTCCAGGAAAAGGACTTCTATGAATTGGAGGTTGGCCTACTCTATAACTAACACACACACACACACACACACACACACACACACACACACACACACACACACACACACGGTGCCCTAAAATATTGGGACTATGTATAAAAAGTGATGTCATTTCTAAATGGTGAAACCAATATGTACAAGAGAATCTACACTTTAACCTCATAGTAATTGTTTTATTTCAAATCCAAACTTTTGGAATCGAGCCGAAAGAAGAAAAAATGCTTCACTGTCCCATTACTTACGCAAGGCACTGTACGTGATTTTGTAATTTGAGTGAATCTATCTCTTTAATCATTTGAATAATCTGTCTCAATATTGAAATGGCCCCTGACAACATTACCAATAAAAAGATTGGAGTTTAGCACTGCATTAATTGGCCCACAGCAAAACCCAAGCAGCAATCGAGCACTATTTGAAATTAAGCAGTTTGCCTGGCTTGGCTACTTCCACACTCACATCAACAAAGAGCCTGAAGTGAGGAGTCTCTGAATAAAACAAGGTAGGTAGGCTACTGTAGATTAATCAGTCTGGGGTGTGGGGGGAGAGAGATGCTCAAAATCCAATGGAGAAAGGAGTGTCCTTGAGTAAATAAAACATCTTAAATTAAGTAGGCCTAATGTAGTAAATAACCCATTACGTTTTTTTGTGATACACCTTGTTCGGGCTGAAAATCAAAGCTCTACTTTGTACAATGCTAGTCTCTGCTTGTATGTAAGCACATCGAAAGATGGAAATAGTGAATCATGTTCATATACACACAAACACATTGAGTTCTTGTTGTGTAATTTGTTTTGGTGTATTGATACCCTCTTTTACCTTATTCTGTTACAGGTTATTCTTCGGGTTAGGGACACAGAACTGCATTGCCTCAGACAGGAGACCCACTCTCTAAAGGAGGAACTGAAAGCTGCTCTTAGGGTACAGAAATCTATTCTACACATCCTAAAACCAATGGAAGCTCAACTACATTTAGTGTGCTGTAGTGTGCTGGTCTAACCAGCCATCAAGTGCTTATCAGGCCACTGGTGCAAGAGAGCAGCTCATCAGCCAATATCGGATCCCTAATGGTTTTGTTTCATTTGTTTCAAAAATACTAGACATTGACAGCTCTCTTATGCCTGCACAAATGATGTGACAGAACACACCCGACTAACCAGAGACACCTGTCAAGCCAATTTTCCAATACTTTTGGTGCCCTGAAATAGAGGGACTATGTCTAAAAAGGGTTGTAATTTGTAAATGGTTAAACCAATTTTTTTTTTTTTTTAAAGAAAACATTGAATTAAAGCTGAGAGAATCTCTACTTCTGCTGTTTTTGGTAGAGAGAGATGTCTGCCATGTTTCTTGTTTTGAAAAGCCATCCGGTTGGCACATGTATATGTTAACCCTTAACCGCCCTGGACCCCTTTCTCAGCTGTGTGATGTCAGAGATTGTCATGGCTTGGAATGCAGTTTTAGCCAATCAGATCACATATTTCTCTGAAACTGTTTTATAATTACCTGTATACCTACGGGTATGTTGTTCAGGGTTTTCACTGTTCCTCTGCTGTATGGTCTAGCAGGGTTGTTGGTTCAAAAGGCTGTGTTAAGTTGTATGTAAATGTATGTAAGTTACAATACCATACTGTGTTATCTTACAGTAATTTCAGTAAGATCTGATTTCAGTAAATTACTGTATAATGTTCCCCGCTTTGTCAGAATTTGCCCACAATGCAATGCAGTTTATTGTACTGTAAAACATATATGGTATTTTCTGTGTATCTTGGGGATTTACTGTAGAAACCAAGTTGTACAGTGTATTTGCTCTAGCAAATAAAAAAATAAAAAGGTCTTATTGATGCTGGCACGAAAGTGTTGAGAGCTGAGTGTTTAAGATGTATTGTATGATGTTTGTGTATCCTGCTGTGCAGGATAAGGCGTATGCCACTGACAATCTCAAAGCCATGTGTGCTGAGCTGAGCATCAGCCAGGAAAAGGCCCAATATGACATCACCGGACTCAGAGAGGAACTCTGTGCTGCAATAGGGGCCTCCAGGGATGAGGGTTGTGGCAGCTCTACTGGTGTTCAGGGAAATGGTGAGTAAACTCAGTAAAACCTATGCATACTCTTGAAGTACTATTGCTACATGTGCATTCATATATACAGATTCAAAATACAACAATTAATGTTACAAATTGCTACAATTATGAACAAACAGTTTTTTTATTTTTCCCTCTATGCTTTAGGCATTGTGCAATCAAAAAGCAATCCTGATTTCCTGAAGGGGAGGACGACCCTCACCAGGCAGATCAGAGGGCTGAGATCAAGGGTAAGGGCTTACCTGAATATAGAGAAGAAACTTCCCATACATAGCAAGCACTCTGCATATGCAGCACAAACTATAGCAATGGATAACTATGCACCTGATCTGGCTTGCTTATGTCGTAAGACAGCGGCTGTGGAAAGAGTTAACCATCCATCAAACTAAATTAGCATTAGCATCTAGCCCATTTATTGGGAAAGATTATTGCTCCTCTCTCTCTCTCTCTCTCTCTCTCTCTCTCTCTCTCCTGTTTGGTCTGCCTATCTTATTGTTCTGTCTTTTAGAGTCTGAAAGAGGGCCTCTCTGTCCAGGAGAGAATGAAGCTGTTTGATTCCCTGGACTCCCAGAAGAATTGAACTCTTTTGTGCTACACTCATACGGTGTCCGTTTTGGGGGGAAAACCTACGCCCACTAGAGTCGACAGGATGTGCTCTGTTGAATATTTTTGAAGTTGAACTTGAATGGAACTTGCTCACTTAGTAGATAGTTCATATACATTTAACATACTTTTTTTTTTAGGACTTTGCATATTGTCCAATACCTTTCTGGGCAACATATCATGCTGAGGAAACGTATGTGAACCCCATAGTTTCCCCATGTTGTTGTGTTGGATTTATTTTTTTAACCGATCTGCACAACCTACCCTACACATTCAAAGTGAAAATATAATGATGTTTTTTGTCAGCCCACCATTTATATGGTCCCAAAAGATCATTATTTTGCACAACAGCATAGATATTGTAATAGTAAGCTTAGATTTATTTCCTGGAATAATGATGATGATGTGTTTTGACACAAAACTTTCTCCTAGTAGTCTATAGAACAGTGTGACCAAAAGGAATCCCTTAATGAAATAAAATCAATTATTTTTGCATTTGAGATCATTTCAGGAGAGCCACAGCAAGGGGCGTGTATACTTTTGCAAACAGGTCTTCTCAGCTTTTCATTTTTAAAGAATAATTTACATTAATTCAGAATTGTTCAGTAGACTGTGCAGATCAGTGAGGAAATCCTGATTGAATGTATTTAGATGTCAGACTCTGGGACAGCAGAAGGTCAAACATGTGAAAGAGTGTGTTGACCTTCTATAGGCTATTGGATGTTTTTTTTCTTTTCTTTTCTCTGATCTTATTTTTTTTCCTTATTCTTTTCATAGAGTAATTTTTTTTGGACCGATTTTGTTGTTGCTATGGATATTGTCATCTCATGGGTTAGACAATTCAATGTCTTGTTTTTGTAAATGTTTTGTCTTGTGTTTATTGTTTTTATCATTGTGTTAGTAGTTGTGTTTTTGAAGGGCTACACGTCCATGTGGCCACTGGTCGAAATTGCAATTACAATGAGTTGTTTGTTTATGCTAGCCATTGGTACTAGCTAGCATCCATCATGAAAATCGGCGATCCAGACCATTGAGATAAGATCCAGACATGTCAAGTGAACAGTTAATAACAAATATATGCTTTGCAAATATAGTTTGTATTTGCCTACTTTCTGTAACAAGCTAAGATTTTGACAACAGTGGCTGTACTGACTGTATTGATATGCTAATACCATAGTCAATTGAAACATTGGTCAAGAGGTATTACTTTTAAACACTATCACTCCACAATCCCTGCAGATTTGTCAAAGCCATTATAGGCTGTAGTACCGTGAAAATGTCATGTATCGCCTTTAGGTTTGTGTTTTCTGTCAATATAGTTTTTGCCATTGTTTGTGCTGTGAGATATCTGAGTAGCTGTTGCCGGTGCATAAGGTAATGGGGATCTGAATAAACCAAAAGATATCTCGACCCTGTTCGATATTTTCACTTCAAAACTGCCCTATAAACGGTTTCATTACTAGTCATGCTGAATTGTAACCAGATAACCTGCTGTAACATATATTTTGATGTAATGAGGGTTTGAGGAGGGTATGTCATCATTTCCTGTAGAAGTAGAACAACTCATACATACTCAAATAAAACACACACACAAGTACAACACATATTTCACACAGAAGACCAAATTCAAACCTTAACAGGCTTTATTTAATGAATAAATAAGTACATAAATTAACATACATAATGATATCAAAGCCTTGGAATGCTTACTTAGGAAGAAGTTGCCCATATCCACTGATGCAGGGTCAGATATTTGTCCTCCCGTATGGTTATGGGTGGATTGGGGGTAGGACATCTGTTCATAGATCTGTGGTCAAGGGGAACATCTCCCTTGAGTGCCAACCTATACTTCGCCACTATACTTGATAGTTATCAGTTGTTATCAAGGTACAGCGCAAAGGACAGTGAACACTGCTTATAGTGCCATACAGAATCGTCTCATATAGAATACAAAAGTAAATAGACCTATGCATTTGACTACATCCACCATGCTTACTTGGCTCCCCTAGGTTGTAACACTAAACTTATTGTTGCCGTATACGCTAGGATGCAGATTTTACACCGGGAGAACAAATCACATATTACAGGGTTTAAGGTTAAGCTAGGCAGTCTCCCGCTAACAGTTAGGAGGGCCGAGGTGGGGTATTATTCATGTCTAATTATGAACGTGACACATTGGCTCTCACACTAAACAGATTGCTGCCATATAAGTAAGGCCCTGAGAAATAATTGACTTGTTTTCTTCTTTGGTAGTTCCACAACCTAGCACCGAGAGGCACCGTCTCAAAATGTGAAGCTAGACACACAAGTTAGACTTCTGTTTGTTCCGTAATATACTCACAATACGACCGGGATGTATATAGACTTTTCTTTAAACAATGTTGATGAGAGTCTAATAAAAATCGCATTTTTTTTTTTTTATGTCACTGCATGTACAGAAGAAAACCTGCAGAACCGCCGGGACTGTGGAAGTACGTGCAGCGGCGCCTTATGGATAAGCTTTGAATGACATGGTGTGTGATGTGTGATGTGTCAGGTGGTCAATCATTTCTCAGGGCCCTACATATAAGCTACAGTATGATGCAGATTTTACACTGAGAGAAAAAAATAATATCAAGGGTTTAAGGATGAGCTTAGCAGTCTCTCGCTAACAGCTAGGAAGGGAGAGGTGGGTTATACTTCATGTCTTATTTGGACAGTTCACAAACATAAATAACAGGTCTAAGTTGGCTACTTTGGTTTCTCCGTCCTTATCTATCATCTGAGATGGGCTGGTCAACTGAGGGTAGGGATTGGCTAGCCCCGGGACTCCAGAGACCTATGTTAGGGAGAGAGAAAGAGAGGATTATCCCTACAACATACAGTCTGGCAGCTGTTGTACAGCTACATAGGTAAGCAATTATCACTGTGTGTTTGTGTGTGTGTGCATGCGTGTGTGTGTGTGTATGCGTGTGTGTGTGTGTGTGTGTGTTCACTCACGAGTAGCTGGTGTGCTGCTGGCGTCTCCTGGCGCTCCTCATCTTCTCGAAGCGGGCCTCCATCTCCTCCAGCACTTTGGGTGTGTACCTGACCACCAGCTTGACCGAGCCCTGGGCAGCCTTCAGCAGCTCCACCGCCTTCTCGTGGTGCTCCCCCTCCACGCTCTGCATCGACACACACACACACACAGAGGTGATTGTACACACACGTACACACACACACACACCACCCACATTAACATGTGAAATGTTTTCAAAAACAAACAAAAACAGTTTTTGAAAAAATATAAATTCCTATTGAAACGACTTCCATCTGTCCATTAATTTTTACCGTCAATGGATAGGCCGCGTAGAATATTTACAGAATGTGCAGTATCCTAGTTTAATGATGGTTTTTGTCTGTATCTAATAAAATGTTAGTTTCTCCACAATTATTGAGATCATGCTGAGAGTAACTCGTCTGCATGGCTTATAAACCTTTATAAACTTTGTAAAGGATGAGTTGTTACAAAGATAATATACTGCAAAACACTCTACAAAATGATGTATACATTATTGATGAATGCATTTACAATCATTTGCACCACATGAGTAACAGGTAGGTGTGATATTAATAACTAACTAAACTAATCTGTAATTTATACATGTAGTAACTAATAGTTTACTTAGCATTTAATAATGTTTATACATGTTGGAATCATTATTTGTTAATATTGAGTTCATCATCTATAAATGGTTTATAAATGGCTTATAAACCATTGAAGTGTTACCCATTATTTTTTGCAATGGTATTTATTTAATTCAATAATTGTATGACTGAAAGACGCCCCCTCGTACCACTCCGTTTACAGACAGCAGCTGGTCGCCCCTTTTCAGCCCCCCCTGCCTGTCTGCCACACCGCCAGGGATCACTCTGGAGATGTAGATGGGAGAATTCTGCTCCTTGCCCCCCATGATGTTGAAGCCCAGGCCCTCCTCTGTCTTGGGGAGCTCCACTACCCGAGGGTGGGCATGTCCCTCGCTGGCTGCGAACGCTGCCACTGTGGCCTAGGTAAAGAGGAAAAGAAGAGAGGGAGAGAAACAGAGGAAGTAAGAGAGAGACAGAAAGAATGACAGTGAGAATAATCATTTTGCATTTCTAAGCAATTATTGATATTTTGGATCAGAAGCCCATGGTTTCACACATGCTACTGCCCACATGGTAGCCATGAGGGTGAGATTGAAGGCAAACTTAAAATCTAAATATTAGCGATATTGAAGCGAAATAATAGTATCTGTTTATGTATGTACAAACTGAGTTTGAGGACATACTTTTTATAGAGCATGGAACTGTGATGCTCCCATGGCTTCCATTCTAACACTAAGGTCAATTGTTAGTCTGTAGCAAGCTAATGCAGTATATCTCCCAAAAGAGAGGGTCTACTACAGACACACTCTCCTGACAAATCACGAGTTTGGGTAGGTGGGGTTCAGAATGAAATGGAGGAATCAGAGGAATAACGATTATGGATGTTAACGTTTAAAATGTAAACATTTAACCAAATACCTTCTTGAGAAAATCCCTAAAGAAAAAACGTTAACATTTCATATTAAATAATGAATACCACATCAAACTGTCTATTTATGATAACCGAATATTGCCCCCAAATAACGCATTAGAGTACAGTAGGCCAGTGTTTAAAAGGTTCATACTGTCATCGCAACAGTGGTCTACATAATGCCACTGCTGCAGCAGACACGAGTTGTGAAGATGTGTGCTGCCGAAAGCCACCACAAGGTGGTGACAACAACGGCAAAGGATTTTATTTATTTACTTTTTTAATTCATCCTTTATTTATTCAGAAGTCCCTTTAAGACCAAGGTCTCTTTTTCAAGGGTGCCCTGATATATACATATCGCTATTATTTACAATAAAGATTTTAAAAAGGACTACAAGATGTATTGTTCTGCTGCTCTTTTTTGTAAATTTGTAAATTTGTTTGCTATTTTGTTAATATTTTGCTATTTTGTAAATTTCTTGTCAATATTTGCTATTTATTTTTTATGTCCATGCACCAACCTCACCAAGTCAATTTCCTGTATGTGAAAATATACTTGGCCAAATAAAATAATTCTAATTCTGATTCTGATTCTGATTTACACAGGCAATACAATTTTCTTTTTACAGACAACAATCAATTATAACAACAGTACTTCTCCACTGAGGAATCCTTAATCAGTATTCCTAAAATGGCCCAATGATACTAAAGCGTATCCTGTAGGTCATTCCATGCCCGAGGAGCACAATGACTAAAGGCAGTTCTAACCAGCTCAGACGAGACATTTGGATTCCGCATTCAGCATTCAGTAATACTTGGATTGTAACTGTCTCTCTCTCACTCATTATTGGGAGTTGTGCCACACATCTTCTTATCTTTTCAGAATCTCAGTTGACTGAGAGCAAAAATGCCAAAAATGCTGTGTGTGTGTGTGTGTGTGTGTGTGTGTGTGTGTGTTACTACCTTTGCAGTCGCCTGGGCACGCACCTCTGGGCCCCCCACGATGTCAAGAGTGTCATAGAGCTGCTCGTAAACCTGTCAAAAGAAGGGAGGAGATGGGGGGGATAAACAATGAAACAGCTGGGTCATAGAAATGGCTGGGCATGCACTGAGAAAAGTTTAATTACATTTTCCTGGATACTGTTCAATTATATTTAGCTGTTTATACTGTCAACACAGATGTCATAACGCTGTGTATCAAGTTGGTGTGGCACACAAAGTGTGGGGTGGAGTTTTGTAATGTAGTCAGTGCCGGCCAGTCCATTAGGGCAATAGGGGCGGTAATAAAAAATGTTTTTCAAAAATGATGTTTGTAATACTCTTAAAAGTGTAGCCTATACATTTTACTTAAAAGCAATGGTCCAAACGATTTTTTCAGTAGGCTTACTTTTGCGGCGGCTTATGGCTAGCTGTTATGGGAAGAACTGCATTATGTTGTACCTCTCTGATGGCGGCGCAGAACTTGCTCTGCAGGACCCTCTGCAGGGCCTGGAGTTTGGGAGGGGGCAGCTCCCCGCTCCTCTGTAGCCTGTCCAGCAGCTCTATCACCCTGCATACATCTGGCATGGAGAGAGGGAGGAGAGGACGGTGGAGGATGGAGAGTTAAACAAGGGTAGACCATGAGCTTACCCAAGGCTAATATTTGTGCAGGTGTTCAATGCCTAAGTGTGCTCATCAGCAAAGATAAGACAAGATATTTTGACAGGATGACAGCTTATTTTGACCATTTTTAGCGTAGTTTTCTGTCACATTTCTTTTAAAGGACACACATACCTGGCACACTTTTGTCATGTGTGTGTCCTCTACACTCAAACATTATAAACCATCATTGGTCTTACTGCACCAATAATATATTCAGGTATGGCCATTCAAAATGAGTGTGTTTTTGGCCTTAAAGCGATAAAGGGTGGGTTGAAGACCAAGACCAAAGGGTATAAGATCAAATCTGTGATGGCCCTATAACAAAAAATGCTCCCTAAGACCTGCTCTGTGTCAAATGTGGTGCTTTTATTACAAAAGGCACAATATCTTCCGAATGTGGCCTCTAGTTGGCCCACTAATAGTTGAACTACAACACTGAGGAGGAGTAGCATGCAGAAGAATTGGAATAATAATAATGCAAGCCCACTCACAATAATAATAATAATAATAATAATAATAATAATAATAAAAAGAAGAACATTAAGCATGACAAATAATAGTAGTGTGTTGCTTCGCAAGCCCACTAATTATGATCAAATGTAAGGTAAATGATAGTAAAATATACCGAATTTCTTCAGGTGTGAGTTAGTGGGGCACTAGGGGGAAAGGTTAAGACACCCTGGGTATGCAACATTGACTAGTGTAGGGCATGTTCAGGGCGGGATGGCTACGTCGTACGTAAAACTGTGCACTATTATCAATCGAAATGATCGCAGCTATTGCCTTAGACTAGTTGGAATAGGACGATTCATGTGCTTAGAAATAGAAAATTGAATGGATGAATCCGACCAACAGTAAATGCGCTTTTGACCTGCTCACTAATCCGCACGGTTCGTGGACACTGCATCTATAGAAATAAATGCACTACATTGGCCAGCATCAGTAAGCTTTTCTACGTGAGATTTAATTGTCATTTGAATGAGAATTGCGATCTGACTGTATGTTATTAATTAATGTTGATCTTGAAAGATTAGGCTATGATGGGTTAATAGATATCTTAATAAATAAACAAACAAGCTACTCTTTCTGTATCCGTCTGATTTTGGAACTGCTTGTCCGAATGGTGCAAATGGTTGAACATATATGTTGTGCCCAGTTCGCCTACCTCTCTCTAGGCAGAGCGGCTCTGTCATCGTCGCCATGTCTGTTTCCTTTCCAGAATGATAATACGATGACATCATTGCGAGGCTTCTTCTCTGGCACTGCGGTGAAGGGGTGGACGTGATTGGAGAGCCGAGGGATGATATACAGGATTGTCCTGTTCACCACACTAGTGGAATCACACAATGACGATAGGCTTTCCGTCTGATCCAAGACACAAAAATAAACGAACAAAGCGGCGGGTTACAGGAAAACACGTCTTTGGGATCACTTCACAAAGAAACTGTGCACCTGCCAAGCGTTGCTGGAGAGAAAAGGCAACTCAATGAATTACGCAAATACTACGTAAAGCGCAATTCACACGTAGAACGTACATTTTACGTGCGTAAATAGAGGCTTCGGTCCGATCGTCTAAATGACAGCAATCGTCCCCTTCACTTGCTCAGTTGAGACTCGGGTGACAGACATGGGTCAATCAAATAAGAATGCAGTGATAACCCAGGAGAAACGACACAGGAATGATTTGAAAGCTGAGCATTTGTTCATTCAAGAAAATGTACTTCAGTTTGTAGCAGTACTTCAGAGTACTTTACTCAAAAATAATTTTCAAGTATGTCTCATCAGCCTGACGTCACCACAACATGTAACGTTCCAGCCGTTGTAAAGATAAATCCGACTGGCGCTCAGATGCTTCACCAGAAATAGATGCCCACGTCTATTTCTGTATCATTTCCGGGTTTTGATATTGCGCAACAATCTGAATTATGAGTGCATGTGTGCAATTTAATAGATTTTTTTTTTCGCACGCAATTTAGCTAATAGCCTTCGCGCTTGTATTTATGGATTGTAAATGTAGTTAGTATTTATCAAATTAAACATTAGGCAGCCATAAGCACTCTTAAACTCGATCATTAAAATCTAATCACCCCAGTAAATGTTCACACCGAGTCAGATTTCCACAACGTGATTTTATTTTATTGATTGAGTTGAACAGCGGTTATGACTGCCTAATTTTTAATTGGATAAATACTGTAGCGGCTCTCTACATTACATAAAGCTAGCTCAATACATTTTAGCTAAATTACACCTAATTTACAATCCATAAATACAAATGCATATTAGCTAAATTACAACAAGTTTGCGATCCATAAATACAAATGCATATTAGCTAAATTACAACAAGTTTGCGATCCATAAATACAAATGCATAGTAGCTCAATTGTACCTGAACAAATCCATTAAATACACATGCACTCATAATTCAGATTATTGTGCAATATCAAAACCCGGAAATTATGCGCCGAGCATCTGAGCACGCTACCCGAGCATATGTGCACCCTGAACACTACCCGAGCCATCTGCGCACCCGTGTCGGATTTATCCCGACACCGACTACACTAGATAGCTAGTCCTAGAGCTGCTGCTGATCATCCAATGCCTTTCTCATTGGTTAGGCTTAACATTATGGTTTTCAGATCTAATGTCATCCCGTGGCCCTGTTCCGAGGCAATGTGCCACTGCTTGTTGGGTCGGAAAGAAAGATAGTAGCTAGTTCAGGTCTTTCTGGGTTGGAAAGAGTTGAAGAACAAATGTTTCTATAATATCTTCATGTATGGTTCTTCTACACTTCCATAAGTATTAGGACAAATAAGCACCTTGCCTTCTTTTGCCGCTATACTCCACAATTTGGTATGTTAAATAAAACAATGAACATTAATTGTTTTTTAAACAATGAACATATTAAAATGTTAATTAAATACCGTAGTTGGAAGTCAGGTATAAAACAGAAGTAGAGCACAGATTCTTGCTCTTTTCTCTTGGTCTTGATGTGTGATCTCAGCTGAACCTGTGAGTACTTTAAAAGTGACCATGTGGTCATTTCTCTCTATCTATCTATCATTAACATGAGGGTAGTATGTAACATTTCTCTATGACGTATTTGCATTAATAATTGTATTAGTTTACAGTATTATTAAAGCCTCATTTGATTCATTCTAATGTGATTATTCTTGCACTAATCAGCACAAACTCAACAATTCTTTGCACATAGTATTTTTAAATTCCAAGTAATTTAATTAACACTATCTGGAGGGACCACCAATAGTCAGCAGTCAGTAAAGCAGTCACAGCTCGTCACCACTTCACGTCTTCATAACTGTCTGCTGCAGCAGACAGACCACAGTTGCGAATACCCTTTAAAACACTGGCCTACTATAACCCCATGACAATATGAAAACACCATACCAATTTCATACAGATAGCCTGGACATTTTGGACTGGCTTTAACTGAATTAATTTGTTTTTTATGGGTCAAATAGTAAATGACTTAGAAAGGAGAACATCTCAATAAGGGCATAAACATTAAGTGTACTTTGCTTTTTTCATAAATTGCCAAATTAGTATTCAAGTTGCATTTATGAAAATATGCACAACATTATTGATATTTGAGTCAACTCTGCTCTAGTGCCATCTTCTATCAATCTTATTGTAATGCATGTAGAACTCTGTTCATGTCTGATGAAAATGACATTGTTTTTCTGCCCTCCAAATGGTGTTGTGAAAACGCAGGAAAGTTGCTTTAAATGAAGTTGTGAACGTATTGACTTTTCCCCATCCCAACTAGTCCAACTATTTGGCTGAAAAAAAAAGAATTAACGATTGCACATTTAAAAAAAACAAAACCTTTATTTAGAGAGAATTATGTTGCTTAACAGAACAATTCCATTCAGAGTTTTGCAAACATTTGTGAACACATGTCCTTCAATTATTTCAAACTAATCACTGTATACAATTGCCAAAGGGAAGAAATATGGGTCCAGTTTTGTGAGAAGTACTGAAGAGCTCTGGGTTGTACTACGGTAAAAACAAAAACAATAAGGCCTCCAAAGGAAAAAAAAAACAAGCATGATAAAATATGGCTACATCCTCACAGGTTCTTGAATTTCTACAAAAGTTCAAACCTTAAGAATGCAGACCCACCCAACTCTGCCACAGCGGAGAAACACCATAGCAACCCAGGTCAAATGATAAAAGACGTAACGATTTGTGACATGGGTTCAACATCAAGACAATGAGTGAGGACTGACTAACCCCCATTTTCCTTTAGTGGTCGGTCAGTCAACTATGAATACTATGACTTTGCTAAATCGAAACATACCTAACCAATAAGTGGACTGCCGTTTCCTATGCCTACTCTGTCGTTTGGTAGTTGTGCTAGTGGGGCAGAAGTTCAATACAGTATCATTCACACAAACAGGAGGGGAAGGTGCAGCTTTGAGATGCATGTGTGTTTAGAAATTGGACATGGGTGTGCAGAAGATGGCCACGCCCACCGCACTCTCAGTACTCGTCTCCCTGGGCCTCCATTTTGTAGCCGTTCTCGTTGGAGACATAGCCCTCCCCAGACTGCACCGACTCCTGGTCCATCATCATTCCGTCCTGGCTGTTCTCCTCCGGCTGGGGGAGCGCCTCTCCTTCCTCCCCGTTGCCCATGTCATCCTGCTCTGCCAGTGGCATGCCGGCGGCATGCCTGTCCTCCCTACGATCCCCAGTGCCCCTCTCCCTGTCCCCGCGATCCCTCTTGTGCTCCCTGTCGCGATCCCTGTCACCCCTGCGCCTCTCCCTGTCACGGTCCTTGTCCCTGTGGCTGCGCCTCCTATCGCGGTCTCGATCCCTCTCTTTGTCCCGCTCTCTCCCACGCTCTTCTCCTCCCTCTGCCCCTTCCTCACCCCCACTGGGATCCTCAGGCATCCGTTCCCCTCCCTCACCCATCATGCCATCCCCTAGGCCCATGGCACCACCCCCCTCCCCCCCATCTCCACCTTTGGCCCTCTCCCGGTCCCTCTTGCGCTCTCGGCTGCGGCTCCTCCTCTTCCTGTCCCTGTCCCTGCTTCTCTCCCTGCTGCGGCTGTCACCCCCTGCTCCCCCACCGCCCCCCCGCTCCCTCTCTCGGTCGCGGCGCCTGCTGCTCCCGCCGCCGCCACTCTCTTCCCCAGGCCCCGCCAGGGCCATTCCCGGGCCCCTGTCACCCCTTTCCCTCTCCCGGGAGCGGGAGCTACGCCTACGTCTTTCTCGGGAGCGGGATCGCCGCCTCTCACCACGATCTCCCTTCTCCCTTTCGCGCTCCCGACTGCGCTCTCTCCGTTCGCCTCCTCCTCCTCCACCACCTCCTCCTCCACCACCACCACCACCTCCTCCTCCTCCTCCTGCTGCTCCCCGCTCACGCTCCCGCTCCCTGGGGTGGGCAGAGAAAAAGAAAATACAACCGTTCATTAATACTGCCCTATAGAGAAAGTAGTCAGTCAAAACACACAAACAGCCAACCCCAAATCAAGGGAAGCATGTTCCAACAGGTGGCCCAATGCAAGGGAGTATGGGAAAAAACATAGGATATATGCTGCTAATGTGGATTATCACTGGACACGCAAAAACACATGTGCAGCACAGCTTTTGGCCGGTAAACATAATGAAAAGTCGATAAATACAATTGTTGTCGGCCAAATTGTCCGGGAGAAGATAAAAAACAGTCCGAACAGATTTATCCATGTAATATGATCAATAATACATACTAAGATATATTTATTTAGACACTCGATACAGCGCGTTGTGGACAATTTACCAACGTGTTTAATAAGACATCTTTTCAAAGGAAACATCTGTGGCACAAGGTGGGGCAGTGGAATAACTCACCCTCCGATGGGCCGGTCGTCGTAGCGTGAGGTGTCGTCTCTTCCAGAGTGCTTGATGTTGACGTCTGCCCCGCCTCTCCTGGTTCCACCCAGACCACCACCTGGTTGGAGACAAACAATCAAGAGTTCATGGTGAACCAATGACAAACCACAGGAATCAGCAAATCAAAAGATACACCCACTGAAATTAATTCTATTAGAGCTGAAGTTGCAGTGTAAAATCGAGCACTCGCACATTTATGAAAAAAAACTCAATAGGGACCAGTTTGGAAGACTAGTCCAAAGGACAGCTAATAAAAGACAGACAGACAGACAGACACAGACAGAGACAGACAGACTCACCTAGCCTGCGGGGCTGCCATCCTTTCACAGTACGACCTCTCTCCACGTCCACCAGCACTCTCCTTGCATCGATTTTCTTCCCGTCCGCATGCTTGTAGGCGGCTGGAGGGGGTGAATGGAGAGAGTGGAGACTGGAGTAAGTTGCAGTACCAGTTTGCCATCGTGGCCAAGAAAACAAGACTCCATGAGAATACTGACCCGGAGCAGGTGAGCTTGTAGGGGCTGCTCTCTGGGCAAAACCTGTAAGTAGGGTACTGTAGTTGACCTTTTCCCACCACACCCCAGGTGTGTGTTACTAGATTTGGCATTTACCTGTAAAATCTCAATACAGGACCACAGGTCTTGGAAGCTTGTGTTGGACACATTATTTATGCATTTTCCCTGGAATAACGAAGTAGCCAGTGACAGGCTTAAACCTTGGGAATGAAGAGCATACAAGCCCTTCTGAGTTAATTTGAAATAGGTATCCAATTTTTACCACAGATAAAATGGATCCGTGAAGATGCATAATAAAATGTGTGAAAGCATTGATTGTCTCATTACACTCCATGCATTCTATCAAAACGTTGAACTTATTTGAATGCTGATGGTCTTGAGGCATTGGGCAAGACCATCACTGGAGGATCGCGGCCCAAGGATGGGTCCTTTGGAGCACCTGCAGGATTCAACCAGTCTAAAATCACGGTTCACAGAATTGTGATGCCAAACTTACACCCTAGCACTCACTTACTTCACTGTGATACGCAGAACCAATAATCTCCTAAATAGGTTATTTTAAGAGTTGTGTTAGTTTCATATTACCACAAAACATGTGTTTAAAAATATAATATAATATAATAAATCCTTGTCCGTTACTGGATCTTTAATTTTTTTTTCACCTCCCGTTTGGGGCTCGAAATGGAGCTATAGTCCACGTATTATATACACAGTACATACACATAGTACATACATGTACTATACATCACATCACTCACTTACCTGGCAATACAGTTGGCTGTAATGCCAACTTTTCAAAAAAGCTATTTCCTCGTTGAGGATTTTCTCTTTTTGAGAATGAGTGTCTTTTTAAAAGTCCTTCCAGCAAAAAAGAGACACCATACTGTATGGTTAATATAGACATTTAGTGTCTTAGAAACTAGTTTCAATATTCTACATGCAGCTGCCATGTGTGGTGCAAAAGTTCTTTATTTTTTTTAAACCAGTGGCTGACGGGATAATTTGTATAATTTCAAATCACTTGGTGTCAAGTTAATATTAAAAAGACAGGTCTGATGGGCATTACCAACAGGTCATCTGTACAAAACAACTACTTATACAAAACAGCTTTTTGTACACTTACAGTTCCTGGATATAAGTTGGATAACTATACTGAGAACGAGAGCAAAAATGCTTTAGTGATTTTGAAAATGCCAATCCCTTTCACAACTTTGAAATGTAAGGGTTCTTCATGCTTGTGTTTATTCAATAGCAAAGGACAACAGGAAGTAAACAGTAACTGCAGTCATAATAGATCAGAAGGTGATTATTACAACAGAAAATATGGCGTTCATGAGTAGAGAAACACACATAATTTTGATCGTGAATCTCCAGAGACTATTTCCTGAACATCCATGGCTGTTGCAAATGTATCCTTTTAAGTCACGTGGCCACTTGTGGAATGCGTCGTAGAGATAACGCTTATATACTTGAAATAGGACATTTCATGGCAAACTCCAGCAGGAAGTGCAGTTGTGTGCATATTCACTGAAACAGCACACAACATCACAAACCTTTTACCACAAAGGACCAGAGGAGGCATCACCTCCCCAGTCAAACTGACCCCCACCTCACTTACCACAGTGTACATCACACCACATTCTTGCCAGGTGTACTGGGGGGTTTCTACACAGAATGACAAGAACAACCAACACTGCTGATCACGAGGCACGTCCTGTGATTGAACTAACGATGGCAAGAGGACACCACTGCTGGTCTGGTGCTGTTCACCCAAACCCCCACCCTGATGGTTCGGTCAGAAATAAAACACCACTCACAAGTTGGTTTAAGAGTTTCTGAAAATTTACTGTCAGTCAATGTCAGAATACAGGGCCTCACATGGCAATGGCTTTCACACCAACATACCTTTTAATACATGTTGTACTCTGAACCACATAAGGAGTTGCCTTACATACAACCCCCCTATTTGTAATAGGTTCTACTTGCTGGGGGTGGGGGGAGTGGGGGGTGGGGGGACACACAACGATATGAGGACCATGTTCACATACCTTTGTGAGGCTTTGAGAGCTGCTGGGTACGTTTCACCTTCAACTAGCTTACCACTGAGAGTACTGTTGGAACCATCGGGCTTCCAGTAGCCAGTCACCTTCTGCCACTGCCAAACTTGTACCACTCCCTTATGACTTAGTCCAAAACACAAACACACACACACTTTGCCCTCAGACACTGTCTTGGAATCCATCTCTTTAGACCGAAGAATTCGGCGAGATCCAGATGACCCATCGTGGGCGTAGCTACACTGGTCTGTTGTGGTGGCGATCCAATGGGAAACAGCACAGAGGACCCAGGGGGGCTGGCCTTAGCGTAACCTTTCATATCCACTCAAGAGGGCCTTACCATAACCTCTCACTGTAAACATCCAATCAGAGGGCCTTACCAGAACCCCCCATTCTTATAGCCAATCAGAGGGCCTTACCAGAACCCCTGTATATCACAACAATTTAACAACAACACCATACAGGTTTATACTAATCAGGGGGCCTTACCACAACCCCCGTTCCCTGGATATAGCAAATAAGACTTCACTATCCTTTACAGAGGGAGGGCCTTACCAAAACCCCTCAGTCCTAACCAATACTGGTTTGTCTTACCACAAACCATAACATTCTCATCCAATCACATTACTTAACTCAAAGGGGTTACCTTACCATAACCCCATGAAACTAGGCTGTACAATCTTACTATAAGCACACATACAGTGCATACAAAGATGTGTTTACAAAGTAAAGAAAAACTAAAATCAAGTTTGAAAATAAGTGTACACTGGAGATTAAATGTTATGACTGATTTCTCCCCTGATTTCTAGCAGGTCTAGTAATGGAAGTTCCATCGTCTACATTAACATGATCCCTCGTTGTGATCTATGGCAATGTGGGTGGGATGACTGAAATCATGTCTGCTCTTCCTCCTTTATCATCTGTATGATTGTGTCGTGTCCTCTGGTCTCTTATTTTAGAAATGCTGTGTGTGTGTGTGTGTGTGCATAAATATGTGTCCTAGAGTAAAAGCGGTTGAGTCCCATCGTAAACCTATTCCATTAAAGCCAGCTTGACTCTCAAATACACAACCGAGAAATGTACTTTATGCTTTTAATACTTTACAAATTGATTTAAGCTTGGACAGGTGGTCATTTTGAAGAAATGTTGTGGAGAGGATTCTGTCCCTTAATGTTTATGCATGAGGCAACCCGACAAAAGTCTCATAAGACTTATAAAGTCAAATAAGAGTAAAAGTACTTGTGTTTAAGGGTTCGGTTTTAGAGAAAATCTCAATTAATCCGAGGTGGCTTTAACACAAAAGGCAAAGTCATCGGGCACCGGTTAATAAAATGTCCTTGGGTGCGTTCAATGGTCAAAGCACTTGCTTCATATTTTCCCAATGTCATCCAAAGCAAAAACTTGTTTCAAAACTGGGCTTTGCCCATTGAACGTAGCTCCTCTTTCCTAAATAGGATATGGAGGGAGGAAAGAAATCTTACCCATCATACAAACCCATTATACCAACCATATACTGAGCTGTGGTAGTAGGGTGTAGATGTATCATAACCATCACCATCATCTGCAAGCCAGCTCTGGGCAATAGCCATCACAGATAGGCGGCTGCAGTGGCAATGAGAACAACACACAGTTAATACACTGCATCCCCACTCTAAGTCAACCCTAACTGCATCAGAAGATACCAGGGGTGGGCAACCCTGGTCCTGGAGAACCACACTACTCCCTGGTTCAATCGTGTTAGCACCCTACGATGTGTAGCTCACAACCTGGGAGGTTCCAGAATGAAATCGGGACATCGTTTAACCAAATTACATCTGGAACTCCCAGATGTCGCGACGACTCGTCAGTTGAACGATCGATGAGATCTGAGCAAATTTCCAGTGGGCATAGTTCAGCTCACCATGACCAGGGTTGAGGACCACTGATAAGAGCTTTTAAAAACAGGCCTAGCGTCACACAAAAGCACAGAAATGAGGGCACCCAAAGCTAACCAGTCATTATGAACATACAAGCTACGACTTACTCCCAATTGTATGACCTTGAGCTTACCATTGATGGTCCGACCAGCAAACCGGCTCTTCCATAGATGATTTACCACTCCTAACTACAGGCCTGTCCTACAGCAGGCCAAGGCATTCAAGTTGACCGAAGAACACTGTTAAAAGATGTCTGTGCATCTAAAAAGGCCTGGCCTACACCTGCTCACCCATCCCACCTCCCTTGACTCCTGTTGAAAGGCATAGAATGCCATTAATAATACTTTATACCCACAAGTGCAGTACAGAAACAAACTCTCACAACCACACTTTAGTTGGTTAATCATGCGACACAAACTCAGGCAAGTCACTCATTCCGCATATAGTTCCCTCTGTCACTGTCATAGCATGGGGTGAAACAAAGCGTGACTGCATTGGATAAATCCTGTTTGCCTTCTTTTAACCTGGATAGACTCCAGGTACAGCAAATTCATCAACTAAGCTGCACTCCTGTACAAGGCAGCCTCCACCTACAGTCGAGCACCACCACGGACACGTTAAGCTGCTGACGCAGTAGATGAGACGGGGCCCCACCTCAACATTTAGCCTCTTCACCGAGGTATTTAGGAGCATACGCCAGCACCCTCTGCAGCCGGAGTTTACGGTACGGCATCTGAGGTAACGGCTAATCTCAAACGGTTCATAACCTCCTATTACCGCAGTCTTTAACCTGGTTTAGACACGTCGATAAGATACACTAACCGCTCTGCGAACGCTACGACCGTTAAAACTCTCCGCTGAAGAGGTGTGTTAAAGGGGCAGACGGACGGTTGTTTCTCGGGGTACTTACAGTGCATGTCTCTCTCGTGCTCATACTCGATGAAGGCGTAGCCTCTCGGCTTCTGCGTCCTCTTATTGTAGACGATGTAGATCTGGAGGAAGGAGACGGCGAGGTGAGGGACTAAGACGGCCCAGGACATAAATTGAACACTGCCGAACCACACAGAGCGCTGCTACTACTACTACAAGGCTGCGTCAAACAGAATGTAATGTAGGCCGTCACATTACATCCAGGTCCATGTGATCACCATGCCTGCTAGCTTATACATAACGTTAGCTAGAGAACCAGCTGCAGAAAACATCATGCTTCATTCCTCAAATAGACCACTGATGATTGCTAGCTATCAGTTTCAGTGAATCCTACCTTTGATGCAGCCTCCTGCTGAAGCAACAATCTCCTATCATTGGTTCTTTTTTAATAGACAGACGGAAAGTTTCCGATTGTTAATATGGGCCTGACTAACCCCTGGAGTGGAAACGTTCCATTACGTTCAATGCTGTCGGAGTAACTAGTTATATTGACCCACGAAGCCAGCTAATGTTGAGTTGGTAACTTGTTACATGGCTATATGCTTCTTTTCAAAGCTGTTTGTTTACTTGTTTTAACCTGAGTGGGCATTTTGAATGTCTCATGACGTTTTAACAGCTAGTGAACATGAAAGTTGTGTGGTCCACCTGGAGAAAATCCTAGGTTTTTTGGCAGTCATGGGAGAGACTAGGAAACTGAGATCAACACGTTATTGGAAGAGGTAATAACTATTCAGACTAAGGACTGGTACTTGTATTTTCAGATTAAGCGGAAAGACCAATAGCATAGATTTTTCCAATTTTGGTGATGCTAATTTCATCTGCCTTAATCTAAATGTGAATAAAATTCGACAAATCAGTTTTAATTGGACTATCCCTTTAACTGCCCTGGGTTCCCAGAACACTTTGAGGGTCCCTAAATATCACTGATCTGATTAAAACATGTTTTTTTATGGCTCCATAACAGGTTTATGTTCTATAGACAAAAGTAATATACCTGTAATCTCTTGTGGACCTAACTGTGAAAGCTAATGTACTTACTGTAAAACTATTTCACAGCTAGCCAGCCACTCTCCTTATACAATGTCCAATGATTTTCAAATATAAAAATGAATTTCCAGCTAAATAACCTGGTATTAAATGGTAATCTTGCAAATCTAGACTTAACTGTGCCACTGAAGCTGACAATCAATAGTGGCAAGCCGACTGTTATGAGTTTGTCAAGTAAGTTTTTATTTATTTTTATAATGTAATGGCTGGTATTCCATCTGGTTGACGTGAGGATGAGGACATGTTGTCATTACTTTTCAGGGCTCTGGAGTGCAACCGTTTTACAATCATTTCACTTTGCTGTGCGATTGAGTGAAAAACACCAAATTGCCCCCAGCTGTCCAGAACGTCCAGAATTCCGGCAACAGTAGTCGCCAGGGCAATTAGTTAAGGAGACAAAGCCACTTACCCTTTTGATGGGTCCATAGACCTCAAACTCGCGGCGAAGCTTGGACTCCGTGGTGTCATAGTTCTGTAACAATGACAACACTTAATAGCTGGCATAACATTTCCAATTCAGGAATTCTCTTTTTTTGCTTCTAATATAAATGCCCCATTCACAATAATTGAATTGTAAGACTCTACAGGAAACCTTAATTTCCTTGAATCATGGTCCTAGGATTGTCTTGTACTCACTAATACAGGCCCTTATCCTACCAAATTAACCATTGATTCCTCAAGATTGATTAATGTATAATACACTTACCACTCTGGCCACAAACAGGGTTTTGAAGGCATCCCCTTGTGCATTCGGGTCATTGTGGGGATCCCCTAGAAAAGTATAGACGCAAATTATAAAATCTGACACCACCTAAAAAGCAGGCCATGAATGCCCCGTTTTCCCGTGTGAACTTACAGAGCTTCAATTCTGTCTCCACGACTGTCTGTCTCCTCTCAATTTTCTCTCTCCTC
Organism: Argentina silus; assembly: GCF_951799395.1. NCBI lineage: Eukaryota > Metazoa > Chordata > Actinopteri > Argentiniformes > Argentinidae > Argentina > Argentina silus. The sequence continues at coordinate 19,068,802 of NC_139663.1, forward strand.
TGTGACACAGAAACACACACAGGCTCTTTATGGCACACTCTACAAAATGGTTAATGTAATTGACAATGGAGGCCATCCGTCTTGAACAGGCTCCATTGTTCAATTCCACTCTGCATTGCGGGTGAAACCCAAGGCATACTATAAAACACCATTCCCACACTTCAGATGTTCTTACCTTTCTCTCCAGTCTCTCATCACGGGTCTCTGCCCTAGTAGGAGGAGGGGCATCTCTGGGGTCCTATCAAGTGAAGGAGGCATAAAACAGGCCCTTGTTATGGGGGGAACCCCTTCAGTGCCAGCAGTTCAACTGTATTAATCCCATTGAATTCTGTAAACCTTGCAATATACAGTGCCCTCCATTATAATTGGAAAGGAAGCATTGTGTCTTCTTTTAGCTCTATACTCCCAACAGTATGAATTTGAAAACAAACTGTGGTCAAAACATAGCCCCTGCGAGTCATAGTGAAAGCGAGAAGCAGTCGTGAGAGAGTCCTCTGGCTTCATACTATGCATCTGTAGCATCATGAACTGCAATACAAATGTGATTGCTTCGTGGTTTGTCCTATAATAAGGGACTGTTTTGTTTCTTATCAAATATCTTTCTAATCCACGTATGAATGCCATCATATGACGGCTTTGCCATACCTCAAACTGCCTTATGAAGGGAGCAATGCCGCAGTAGGGCTGGTTATGATGTTTCTCATGGGGAAGCTTCTCCAACTGGGTCAGAAACGGTATGGGGTCCCGCGGCGCAAACAGGGCCAACAGATTAGGGGGCAAAAACTGGGTCATCTTTCACCTGAAGAGTAATTGCAGTTCGTTAGCAGTTAGTACAAATGCATTGGAGTCGAAGATAGTGTGGCTAAGCTAGACATAGCTAGATTCGTTACATCACACGGCTATGTATATAGTCTAGCTAAGCTATAGTCGAAGCGTATTAGCTAGCAAACACCAGAGCAACATGCGTTGACTAAGGCAAAATGAACAAACTAAACCATGTAAGGCAAATATATATATACCATCGCCGTCGAGCGAGCCTATGTATTATTCAAGCCAGGTAGCGCACTTAGCTCGCTACCCTCTGAACTAGAGTCGGGCAAGCATTCGTCGCTTTACAACGATTCTTGTTCAGGGTTCACCGTGTCTATCTATACCTTTCTTCTTCCCAGCCAGTCCGCTGCAGAGTTAGCTGGCTAGAAAGCTACCAACAACTCTTCCGATACTGACTGACTGTCCAAAAATACCCCGTTTCAGTTTAGCTCAGCGAGGCAGACAATTGACTCCACCCTGCCGACAGGCATTATTCGGTAGTCAACCAATTTAATAAACGCAATCTTAATATATGGCCCAATTACGAGGTCTTTCAGTTTGTCCACGCGTCCTATCCTCGTCTCATTCTATAAGGACAGGTGGAACGCGGTAGACAGCTAAGCTACAAACGTTTGGGACACAGTAGTACTCGTTGTCTCCGTATGGAGGCTTACCATATCAGGGCTATATCCGAGTACACTATCGGTTCTCCGCCTGGGTTGAAGAATACGTAGGCTCGCTAGCTAACTGTGTTTAGTGATCCTACATGCTACCGTAGCTAGCTAGCTAACTGTGTACAGTGGATCCTACATGCTACCGTAGCTAGCTAACTGTGTACAGTGGATCCTACATGCTACCGTAGCTAGCTAACTGTGTACAGTGGATCCTACATGCTACCGTAGCTATCTAGCTAACTGTGTACAGTGGATCCTACATGCTACCGTAGCTATCTAGCTAACTGTGTACAGTGGATCCTACATGCTACCGTAGCTAGCTAACTGTGTACAGTGGATCCTACATGCTACCGTAGCTAGCTAACTGTGTACAGTGGATCCTACATGCTACCGTAGCTATCTAGCTAACTGTGTACAGTGGATCCTACATGCTACCGTAGCTATCTAGCTAACTGTGTACAGTGGATCCTACATGCTACCGTAGCTATCTAGCTAACTGTGTACAGTGGATCCTACATGCTACCGTAGCTAGCTAAACGCTCCACCCCACAGCAAAAACGTTGGCCCTCGTGCACCACACAGCTCACTCACCTCAACTCTTCATTCAATCCCTTTTAAAACTCCGTGAGCCCGAAGCAGGGAACTTGAAGTGAGTGTGTACTCTCGTTTTAAATGGGCGATGTTCTCCCACAGACACTCGATAAGAAGTACCTGAGCAAAGGCAAATATTTTTTCTGAAATGTTGCTATCTGCTTCCAGTCAGTATAAAGACGAATTGTCTTCACCATAAAATGGCGGGAGGCCGTAAATCGACTACTACTATATTGACATTTGACGACACTTTGCAGCAGATGGATTTATCCCACGGTAGACGCTAAGCCTTTAAAAAAAATGTGCGACAACAAAAGCATCTTAGGGATACATAAACACGAAAAAATGAGCTGACAAGAAATGAAATAAAAATAAGAATATAACCCGTTAATAATTAGAGACAAATTAAAATAATTAAAAGACATAGAGCTGGTTTGACTTCAAAATTGAACCCGGCTAGAATTCAGACGAGGCTAGGCGAGAACAGACAGGCAGTGTGTCTGTGCAGTCTTAAGTTGGACAATTAAGTTCAATTATGACTGCAGACCTTGAACACATGGCGGTGATACCATGACAGCTGTTGAAATCCTCAACAAAACGTCTTAAGAATTCTCTTTGAATAATCACCACATAACACAACCAACAACTGAACAAAGTTGTTTGCCCTGCAAAGTAATGGGAGAGTGAAGCATTTTATTCTTCTTTTGGCTATACACTCCAAAAGTTTGGATTTTAAATCAAACAATTACTATGAGGTTAAAGTGGAGATTCTCCACTTATGGTTATGTATCTGATGACTCTTATTGGTAATCCACAACCAAACTGGTTTGTATTCAAAACACAGCACCAATGATGAGTGAGAATCCTCCAGCCTACCTGAACAGACTGTTTTCCTGCTACACAAGAAATGCTGGGAGTTGAAATCCCAAAAGAAGTGATCCAGCTTTCCTGGCCCTGGTCATGCAACAGTATGGTTTATTAATTAATGAAGCCACCAAACTTGCACTGAACCAAAAGCAAAAAGAGGGAAATTTTACTTTTGCAGATGTACGTAGTGTATTGAGTAGCTGGTATGAAACAACACAAAGCAGAAGTGGAAAGTATCAGTAATAGTTACCTAGGAAGGTGGAAAGAAAGTTAATCACAGAATCAAATGTCACAATTGTGGAAAAATCGGCCACATATGGAGAGATTGCTGGGCCAAGGGAGGCAGTGCAGCCAGAAAACATCCAAAACAGCAGCACCCAGCGATTCTGAAAGATCTCTGCAGGACTATCAAAACTTGCTGAAGCAAGCCCACTAGTAATAATAATAAACAAAATAATGTCTTACATTTCCTCATAATCTCAAAGTGCATAATATAAAAGATAAAATCGAAAAATTGTTAAAAAACAAACAAATGTATACAGTATATCCATATCATAAAAGCAGCAATCAAAGTCTAGGAGGAAGGGTAGCCCAGTCGATAAAGATGTGTCTTAAGGCCTGCATTAAAAGCCCTGACAGTCTGAACAGCCCTCAGATTGTCAGGAAGAGAGTTCCAAAGAAGTGATGCGTGGGAGGAAAAGGCACAGCCCACCATTGTGCAGAGCTTGGTTCTGGGTATATGAAGCAGTTTGGTGTGGCTTGACCGTAGAGTGCATGGAGGTTCATAAGGGGTGAGTCATTGGAGAGGGTAGGACACAGATAGACACAGGTGATCAGATCAGATCAGAAAACTCTATAGTAAAAGAGGCTGTTTGTTTTAGGGGGGGCGATAGCTCATACAGTATCAGAGTGAGAGGACAGGGAGGCTTAATTTTAAAAAGCAACACACAACATTTTCAAGTCAAAACAGTATTTGTGGAAAACAGCAAGACCACCACCTTTTCCAGATATTTTTGACTTAAGAATGGAATTCATACCGTCTCGCCATCCTTGTTTGTTTGGACTGAATTGGCTTGGAATGGGTGATGTCAATTGCCTGAGGGTCAGCCTGCATAACTGCCATGTAATTGGGTTGTCCTAACCTGTCGTGCAAACAGCAGTACTGTAAACTAATGAGCAAATAGATACCAGAATGTTTAGCATTCATCAACATAGTAAACATCCAGGTGAGGGCAAAGTGACAAAATCTTACACAACACCATAAATGACTACACTTTCATGCTGCGGACCAACTGAGCACGTCCCAACTATGTCTGGTGAGTTTAGTTTTTTACCAATTGAGATATTACATTTGCCGGTGAATGTGTCAGTATGTTTTCTTAATGGTAACGACTATTACTACTGAATGTGTATGAAATTGATTTGTGTCACCGTAGTGTATTGTAAAAGAAATGATTACATTCGGACTTCCCAATTCATTATTCAGTAAACAAATTCTATACTTTGTCTGAATCCACATGAGGCAAGTGTCTATGGAGAGATGGTGTGTTTTGGGTGAGTTGAGGGGCTCCGTAGAAAGGGATCTAAATCTTGGTTGGCCAGAGCACAGCTAGGAGACTGGTGCCATACTGTGTATGCAGCTCTTAAAGTTGTCATTTACAACTTTATTTGACCTAATTTGCTGTAATACATATCTTAGAATTTTGAATAAGCATATGGCAATAAAAGTATGTTATGACGATTTAACTTGTTCAACAGGTTGAGGGAGCACCATTGTGATTAATCTCAGTGTAATTTGTAAAATGTAAAAATTACGATATTTAAAGGGATAGTTCAGGGTCCTCCAGACACTTTGGTCATATGAGCATTCTTTGGTTGGCTCAGGGCTAGCATTTTGCCATGCTAGTGGCAGTGAATGGGAGCACAACCAATAAGTATGACTACTTAACATTAGTAGTGCCAATGCATGTCTTACGTTTTATTTTTTTTTAAATTGAAATAACTTTGCTGCGGTGAAACCCACATCCCCTCCTTCCCTGACTTTTCCTCAATAATTGGTTTTACATGTTGGTGTTGTTAGAATTTCAAAATCACACAGAGTGAGATATAGTCTGCATTTTATAATTATTCTATCGGCATTACCGCTGCCAAAGTGTGACACCGTGAAATGGCCTGTATGTGTGCGTAAAGGCGCATTGCCCATTCAAAGGGGGGTACAAAATTGGCTTGACAGGTGTTTCTGGTTTGTCAGGTGTGTTCCGTCACATTATGAGTGCAGGCGTAAGAGAGCTGTCAATGTTTAGTGATGATTCTAGTCTTTGCATTTGTCTTTGGAGTCTGCTATTGGTGTCTGTCAACATGAGGACCAAAGAGGTGTCAATGAAAGTTAAGGAAGCCATTATGAGGCTGAAATATCAGAAACTCAATCAGAAACATAAAACCTTAGACTTACCTAAATCAACAGTTTGTAACATCATTAAAAAAGAAAGAAAGCACTGGTGAGCACAGCAATCGCAGGTAGGCAGACGGATGACTGAAGAATGGTCACCATAATTTAAAAAAACTGTCCCACAGGTCAAGAACACTCTCAAGGAGGTAGGCGTGAATGTGTCAGGGAATACCATCCACAGAATAAGTCACCTGCCAAACTATAGAGGCTTCACTGCATATAATACTCAGAGTATAGAGCCAAAAGAAGAAAACATGCTTCACTGCCCCATTACTCACACATGGCACTGTATACACATATACTGTTGTTTTCTCTTTAAACCAAGTGAATATTTGGTAACAATGGTTACTTTCTGATACGTCAAAGAATTATACACATTTGGTAACAAATATGATAAATCTACTGTAATTAATTGCTAATATGTTTGCTAACCTGGTAACACGGTGTAACAAATGGTGCTTATTTTGATTAATTCTTAAGACAAGGTAATAAGAAATTTAACCGAGCAAACGCTACACAAAAAAAAGTTTAACTGAAAAATCTCTCTCTTAGTATCCCGGGACCGCAGGATCCTGATCCTCGGAGATGCAGGCTCTGGGAAGAGCTCTGTTGGGAACGCCATCTTGGGAAAGAAGCTTTTCCCTGTGCCATTGCCTTCACTGGCAGAGGGGCAGGAGAGAGAAAACATATTCCTGAAGAAGACGAGGAGGGTGAACGGAGGTGGCCTAACGGTAGTGGTCACTCAGGGGCCGAGAGACTGTGACGTGGCCGACCAGACACGTGCCCCTGAGGTGGTGGGGTGGCTTGCAGAGTGTGCCCCAGGACCCCACGCTTTTATCATTGTTATTAATCTGCACTCATACAGCCGGGGGGTATTAGAGGGCATAAATAGGGTGAACTGGGCTACAGAGGAGGTTATAGAGGAGAGCAGGGGTACAGAAGTGGCAGGTGGGGAAACAGAAACTGGTATGAACGTGCAGACAGAGAGACCATTGGGGCGATGCCCAGAAGAAGTGGGAAATGGCCGCAAGGATGTGGAAGGACGGAAGGAGGAACAGAATCAAGGGATTGAGGGCAAGTGGTGGAGCGTCCAGCAATGTTTTGGGGATGAGGCGTTAAACTATACCGTTGTAGTGTTCATACACGGTAGAAAGCTAAGTCGCAAAGATCGTAGACAGCTGCTTCGGGAGGACAAGCATCTGAAGGAGCTTATCAGGAAGTGCGGGGACCGCCATCACATCCTCAGTAGCAAGAACTGTCAAAAGAGGGGCCAGATCAGGAAACTGCTGAGCATCATAGACACAATGGTGAACCAAAATGGAGGCAGACACTACACCAATGAGTTGCTTCGATCCATGGCCACGGCTGTACAGGTAGAGGAGCCTGAGCTCAGAAGACCAACACTGAAATTGCCTGTTGCAATTGCTATGCCCACAGAGTTGACACGTGAAGTGCTGGAGAGCATGAAGAAAAAGCTAATGAACATGGCAGTTGGGGCAACTGTTGGGGCACTGGTGGGAGCGATGCTTGGGATATCTTTGAAAGTTTCTGTGCTATTGCTTAACAGGTTGGGCCCTAGTATGATTGTCTATTTTTCAGTGCTGGTTGTGCCTGCAATAATGGGGCGGACAGAGATAGGTGGGTTCTCACTGAGTTCGCTGTCTGGCAGTGTCATCGGCGGCTTTTTCACCATGATGTGCATTGTGGGCGCAGTGTTAGGCGCGGTACTGGGGTCCAAGGTGGCAGCAGAGTCGGACACGCTAAAAGAAGCGGCACATGTGGCAGCGCGGAGTCTCATCGAAAAAGAGAAGGCTGCCCTGCGGAAAGCGTGGCAGAAAGGTGTTGTGCAACGTTTCCGAAGTTCCACGGCAGCCCAGGATGTAGGGCCATCCACAGCATCGCCAGATACTGGACCCGGGGATGTCAGTGAGCCCAGCGAGGAAGTCGGCACATCTGAGAATAGCAAAACGGACCCAAAAAATATCCACCCTGAACCCAAACCTGATTCTGCAGAGAACCAGCATCATGGAGTGGATAGCCAGATAAGCATTGTTACTATCCATTCATCAGAAACTAGTGACAACAAAAAACACCGCAGACTTACACAAGTTTAACAATTACCTTGAAGAGTCCAGTGTGCAGGATAAATCAGGGAATGAGATATATTAATAAAGTCATAATAAAGAATGTTCAGTGAAGAGCACTGTTAAAGTGTTTTCTAAAATATGGTGTCAAGTTCAGTTGTCAAGCAAACCTTTTTACGTCAGTTGTATATAAGGACAAGCACATATTTAAAGCTATTAAAAAACAAAGCATAGCATAACAACGCATAGCATAAGAAGGCATAGCAAAGCATTATTGCGGCCACAGAGGGCAGCAAAGCGCAAAACAACACTACCTTAAAGATGCTGCCTGCAACATAGTTGTCAATTGTTTACCTCTGAATTTGAGATCAAATCTGAAACTTTGATTCATAAAGGCATAATACAGTGCCTTCCCTAAGTATTTGGAGAGTGAAGCATTTTCTTTTGGCTCTTTACTCTAAAAGTTTGTATTTTAAATCGAACAATTCATATGAGGTTAACATTGCAGATTGTCAAGGTTTTATTTGATGGTATTTGTGTAAATATTGGTTTCATCATTTCGAAACCACTTTTTATACAGATCCCCTAATTCAGGGCACCATAAATATTTGGACGGATTAATATACAGTCATGAGAAAAAATTAGGACACCCTATGAAAACCTTTGTCTTCTTCAACATATTCAAACATATGGACATTTGATATTCATTTGAACAATATTGAAAAATTGAGGTAATATAACTAAACAAATACAACTGAAACAAATTATTTAAAAAATTATTGGTAAAATGTAATTAATAGAAATGCAATCTTCTTGTGAGGAAAAAGTTAGGACACCCCTACATTTAGTTCCACTTAAAATGCCTAAAATTATAATAAAGAGCACCACATCAGGTGCAAATGATTAGAACATCGTTACAGAGGATTTTGGAGGAGCCTGTCCTATTTAAACCTCAGATATTTAGTTTGGTTTGCTCTTGATTGTTGAAGTGAGTTGCATCACCATGGCGAGATCAAAAGAGCTCTCTGAGGCCTTCAGAAGAAAAATTGTAGATGCATATGAGTCTGGGAAGGGATATAAAAAGATCTCCAAACTATTCGAAATTGGCCATTCCACTGTCCGGAAAATAATTTACAAGTGGAGAACATTTAAAACCACCACCAACATGGCCAGGTCAGGCCGCCCAAGCAAGTTCAGCCTAAGAGCTGACCGAAAGATGCTTAAAGAAGTCTCCAACAATCCCAGAATGTCATCACGAGACCTACAGGTATCTCTTGCCACAATTGATGTCAAAGTACATGCATCCACCATAAGAAAGAGACTGAACAAGTTTGCATTACATGGGAGGTGTGCAAGGAGGAAACCCCTGCTGTCAAAAAAAAACATCAGGGCAAGACTAAAGTTTGCCAGAGAACACCTAGAGAAAGACCAGAACTTCTGGAACAATGTGCTTTGGACAGATGAATCCAAAGTTGAACTATTTGGGCACAGTAAGAGTAGACATGTTTGGCGCAAAACCAAGACAGCATTTGAGAACAAGAACCTCATACCAACTGTGAAGCATGGGGGTGGAAATGTCATGGTTTGGGGCTGCTTTTCTGCAGCAGGGCCTGGTCAGCTCACCATCATAGAATCCACTATGAATTTTGTATTGTATCAGAGGGTGCTTGAGGAAAATGTGAGACCATCTGTTCGAAAGTTGAAGCTGAAGCAGATGTGGACCATGCAACATGACAATGACCCAAAACATTCCAGTAAATCTACCAAGGAATGACTCAAGAAAAATAAATTGAGAGTTCTGGAATGGTCAAGTCAAAGCCCGGATCTTAATCTTATTGAGATGCTGTGGATTGATTTGAAACTGGCTGTGCATGCAAGACACCCCTCGAACATCACACAGCTGAAAGAATTCTGCAAGGAGGAGTGGGAAAAACTTTCTCCCAATTGATGTCAGAGACCTGTAGACAGTTATAAGAAACGTCTAATTGAGGTTATTTCAGCCAAGGGGGGCAATACTAGCTATTAGGGCATAGGGTGTCCTAACTTTTTCCTCAGTAGGAATTGGCATTATTGTTAATTTTTCGTTAAATAAATGATTACAAAGTTACATTTTCATAGTTTTTTGTTCAATTACATCCCCTTTATCTATAGACATTGTTAGAAAGAAGATAACATATTGATATGTCCATATTTTTAAGAGAATAACTTAATATTTTGGGGGGTGTCCTAACTTTTTCTCATGACTGTATATATTCTAATCTGCAAAGTCTCATTTACTTTTGATGCGCGTGTGTTATTTTCAATGTATGTGTGTAATAATGTCTTGCTTTTTTGTAGGACATCATCCGAGTCCAATTAAAACAAATGTAGCCAAATCAAATGTAATAGTTTTGTATAATACACATATTGCTAAATAATGTTGAACACATTTAAGCGGCAAATGTGCACAAGGACCAATCAGAAGTAACTATGACGCTAAACGGGCAAAGTGCCGTTTGGGAGAAGACTTAACGGGTCTTTTAAGTGAACGGAGCCGAATAATCCAGCTCACTGAAAAGACTCGGAATGCCTATCACTACCAAACACACTTCTTGCATACAGCCAGGGGGTGGGGTAGAGGCTTGAGAGCTATTTTATCTCATTTATCAAATTGGATTTTCTTTACTAATAAATCCTTAATTCATTTTTCGTTTAGTATTGTGGGTAGTATTGTTTGAAAATAATGTTAATAATTATCAGGGCATGTGTTTTTATTGATCCCCAAAGGGTGAATGGTCAAGACGGCTGATTCCAGTGAGATAAGCTATTTCTAAGACCCAAAGACGCTCCTTCGCTGGTACGCAGGGGTACTGAAATTGACTCAGCATGCCTGAAAGCATTTCATACTGTATAGATCTTTCATTTACATTTAACAAAATAAAATCAATCAGAAATCAGATCCATAGATGTACACAAGTGATTCACAATAAAGTAATATAATATGTAAATTAAGCGAAATTCATAGCATTACATATGTCAATAATAATGAAAAATAATTTGGTGGATGATCGCAGGATCCTTCACATGGTAAAGAAAAACCCCTTCATAACATCCAGCCAAGTGAAGAACACTCTCCAGGAGGTAGGCATATCATTATCCAAGTCTACCATAAAGAGAAGACTTCACAAGAGCAAATACAGAGGGTTCACCACAAGGTGCAAACCATTCATAAGCCTCAAGTATAGAAAGGCCAGATTAGACTTTGCCAAAAAACATCTAAAAAAGCCAGCCCAGTTCTGGAACAGGATTCTTTGGACAGATGAAACTATGATCAACCTGTACCAGAGTGAAGGGAAGAAAAAAGTATAGAGTATGTCTCCCATCCTCCTCAATTTTTCAAGTCACCAGCCTCCATTGATGTGGGGGAGGGTTCTTGGATTGCAACATCCAATGAAATTGAGGCTGGTTCATTGAGGAAGAGGAGGAAGGTTCTCCCTTGAATTTTTAGAAAGTAAAATAAAAACTTCTGTACAAAAACTGTACATCTGCTTGATTCTGCTGCACAAAATGCACTGGAACACACACACACACGGCTCAGATAGAAGTAGTCTCAACAGTGGTCTATGTTGATTGGACAGATTCAATCAAAGACTCTTTCAAAGAATGTAAAACATCACTGTTTGAATGTTGCTACCTTTCCCCTTTAGGGTAGGGCCGTTACAGGGATCCCGTTTAACATCTATATTGGAAAAATGTGATCCGGAAGTGATTCATTCGCTTTGCTGCTGGTGTCCTTTGCTGCCGGTGGTCGAATTCTGTTATTGAATGTAGCTAGCTAGCTACTATTCTATCCAGATTCGGGATGGTACTGATAAAGGAATAGTGAGTACATCTTGCACGCAAATTCTATTTAAATAATTGCGCTCATTAGGACTCTTTCACATTTCTACCTAACACAACGATTCGTTAGATATTAAGCTTGCTAATGCATAATAATGCATGGTTAAATAAGAGAGGAATGCGAAGCAGTGATTTACGATAGGGGGCTAGTTAGCTATCGTTAGCGAGCTAGCAGGGTATATTTCTGTGATCTGTATTCAATAATCAACTCTGTCTAACAAAGCCGGTAGACCCTCTTCAAAGTACCAAGCACACGGCTAGTTTGACATTACTTCCATATTATATTTGGTCGTGATAAGATAAGTCGTCATATAGCAAAGAAAATAGTGGCGCTGCTTTATGCCATTAAGATCCAATAGGTTAAGCTAACGTTAGATGACAGGTTGATGATGTTAGCCAGAACATATACCTTATATTACACCATACATGAGGTCCAATAAGAAAGTCTAGTCCTGGCTGTACGTCACGAACAAGGCAAGTTGCAACCCTACGAGAGGTTCTCTCTGGAGTTGCACAGAAAGACGTCGCTGGACTGTATCGCAGAATTACAAGAAACCTGCTTCAAGACGATGATATCCTTCTTGTTTTGTTCTGTTGTTCTTTCTTGCGGGAAGTTGAGATGAAGTCAAAAGCTATGTTTTATCAGTTTTTCCTGTGACCGTGGTGTATTCATGGTGCCGGCTAATGCCAAGCGCACCCTTTCCCCTCAAGTCGCATATCAAAATAAGAGTCTTGCCCGTCATTGTCTGCCAGTCCTATAACGATGCTTGATGTTGAAGACTCTTATTTTGATGAGCTGAAAGCGTGCGCTAGGCAATAGCCGGCACCATTAAATATACCATTGATAAAGAAAAAACAGGGAAAAACAGATAAAACATCTTGAGTATTCTGACTTAATTTAAACTTTCTGCAAGAAAGAACAATAGAACAAACAAGGAGGATATCTTGAAGCAGGTTTATATTCAGCGATAGAGTGTGTCAGTGTGTTTTCTGTTTCAGTCATGATGGCTTGAATTTGCTTCCACTAAACAGTGGTGGGCAGCACTAAAACCATGTGCAAAGACTGTTTTGGTAATTTGGTGTCATCTCAAGGTGCGTCTACTCTGACCAACACTGACTTTTCACCAATATAGGCTGGGCAGTAAATGTCGTAGTACTTGCCAAGGTGTGTGTGCAAATTTCCCATTCCACGTTAAATAAATACCAATAGGTGAAAATAGACACTTATTTGACCATTAAAGGCACAGCAGTTTTTGGGGATAGTCTCTCATACCACCACATTGAATCTAGTCTATATTATTGCATTACTAAATTCTGTAAGCTCTATTCCCTAAAACATCGAATGACTAATGTTGCATGTAAATCGATCGCCTCCGCACTCTCTGCCAATTACTAATGAAATAATGCAACAGTGCATGTCTTTAATAGGATATAAAATCAAATAGGAAAATATCTTAAAGGAGTTACTTTACTCAAAAATAATATATTAAGTATAAGTATATTTCTGATCAGTTCACCATAAGTATGGTCCCAAAATACCATTATGTTGTGCATTAAGGCCTCATAGATATCCGAATGAGAAGCTTATATTTCCTTCCTGGAAAGTGATTTGATGATGTGCTTTGACACAAAATGTTGATTTTGGTCGATGAGATCTGTTTTTCTCCTCAATACTCGTGACCCGAATAATGAAAATATGGTGTAACGGTCAGATTAAATGCACACCTCATGTAGGCAGAGGCCATTAGAGGGATGGTTCACTTTTTTTACACTTAATTTTTCACTCTGTGATTTGTTTTTATTTTTATCTCTCGTTGTTGATCAATCCAGATTTTTCTGTGTTTTAAGCTACGTCCAGCAGCCGGCCAACTCTAATCTGCGATATTGTGGTACAAAAGTAACGAGCAGCTTTCTACTCTAAAAAAACACAACAATGTCTAGCTCTGGTCCAAGGTGTGAGTGCAGCTCGCTGGTGCTGAGCCTTCTGTTCTGCCCTGCTGGACTCATGTCTGTCGCTGGTCTATTGTTCAGTGCTTCAATATACTTTCCTTACTCACCAAAGTAGACATGTTGCTAGAGTGCTAATAGCCTGTTCAACCGGTCTAATTTCTCTCAAAGAAAAGAAAAAGGCTTCTGGCATTACGACTGCCAATGGCCCCTGGTGTGAGCATTGATTACTTTGTCTTATGATGACTGTTGGATAGATGATTCACTTACTTAAACAAATGTACTTGTTGTAAGTTGCTTTGGATGAAGGCGTCTGCTAAATGCCATAAATGTAAAATGTAATGTCTAAAATATGAACTAAAAGGCAATCTGAGCACTTTTGTTTACCTGTTTATGTGTTGAGTCGGGAGGAGTCAGGTGGTCAGTGCAGGGCAGTCCACAGCCACATTCTAATACCAACACTAAACAAGTGCTCAGATTGCCTTTTATTTTATATAAATGAGACCCATTGTAATTTAGAAACGAATACCAAATAGAAAGTAACAGAATCACATACAGTCGAATTGGATACAAACACCCATCACTCAATTCGATATTCCATATTGCAGAGATTTAAAAGAGTCCAAAAAAAGCAACCCTACTGTTGTAAATAGTCAGTAGAGTCTTTTACACATGAATGACAACATAAGAAAGAGGAGAAGGCCTCTGTACAGGGTAGACTTCAGGGCAGGGGAGAAGGCCTCTGTACAGGGTAGACTTCAGGGCAGGGGAGAAGGCCTCTGTACAGGGTAGACTTCAGGGCAGGGGAGAAGGCCTCTGTACAGGGTAGACTTCAGGGCAGGGGAGAAGGCCTCTGTACAGGGTAGGCCTCTGCTTCAGGGCAGGGGAGAAGGCCTCTGTACAGGGTAGGCCTCTGCTTCAGGGCAGGGGAGAAGGCCTCTGTACAGGGTAGGCCTCTGCTTCAGAGCAGGGAAGAAGGCCTCTGTACAGGGTAGGCTTCAGGGCAGGGGAGAAGGCCTCTGTACAGGGTAGGCCTCTGCTTCAGGGCAGGGGAGAAGGCTACCCTCCTCCTGGAGAGCTATCCTCAGTAGGTATACTGTATCCTAAAGTGATTCCCAAAGGGCATGTAGGAGGGGGGGTCCTCTATGCGAGTGGTACTTCATAGGCAGACCCCGGTCCAGACTCGAATCGAACAGTACCAGTCAACCAAAGTCAATTAGTTAATTTCAAACACACTGGCCAGGTGGGGATAATTGAATGAGATGAAGATATCAATTATCCTCATCAATCAACATTTCACCATTGTCTCACGTCAGAGCGACTCTGCCTGCACCGATCGAGGCTCCGATGATTATTTATCTTTTTATTAAATACAATAGTTACATTTGTAGGCATTTGTGATGTGATATATTCTAACCACACAGCAAGCATGGCCGCTGAATTCAAGCTGAGAGTCTCTGTAGAACGGTTTAATGAACCTGTCGTGACTTTCTCATTCAGTATTGTATCATTTGCATCAGCTGTATCCTCCATTATCGCTTGTGACCCCCAGTCATAATCATTATCAACTGCCACATTGGTTTAGACTTACTTCACTTGCCTTCATGCATTTGAATTTTAAGCCTACATAGGGTATCTGGCAATAGTAGACAATATTTAACATGAAATGAAATGCATAGGAAAGTCAGGACGTGGTATCGCTGTTGAGCGCCTTAAACTGTTGAGATTGCGTTGTGCACAGTTCAAATGGTCAGTGGCGGCTATCATGCGTGGGGGGTAGCCTTACATAGGCCAATTGTATGGTATTTCATATGATCTCCCCTCCAAATATTACCATGGATGAAGAAGTGGAATTTGACAACTTTCAGGATGGTATGGTATGAGGGATTATCACAGAAAACTGCTGTGCCTTTAATGATCAAATAATTTTCACCTATTCTATTTTCACCTATTGTTAATTTTTTAACATGGAGTTGATACTTGTCCCACTCCCCATGACAACCCTCTGAACACTCCCATTTACTGCTCTGCGTATATTGGTGCAAAGTTTTGTGTTGGTCGTGGCAGCTGCACTTTGCGGTGACGCCAAATGACCGACATTGTCTTTGCACATGGTTTTAGTGGTGGAAATTGGGGCTCTCAGTGTGGAAGTAAAGTCGCCGTCACCGGAGGCATATCGTTAATTAGCCGACCTCGTGGGTATCGCTAGTTCAAATGTAAGAAAAATTAAAAGCGAACATGTGTGGACAGAAAAGTATGCATTAATTCTCTCCGCGACACATACCAGAGTATAGAGTTGAGGACTAACAAAATAAATAAGCTGAAACAACAAAAAGTATAAACAAATCAATTTTTTATTTACCAAATGATGTAAAGTGCACCATTGTGACAACATTCCAGAAGGACAATAATGGTTGTACAGTAATGTTTATGCAAAAAAAATGCACTGTGGGCTTTAAAATGTATCAAATGATTCTCATTAAATGTATTACTATTCCCCAAAACATTCTACCACCTAGGAGATTTGTGTGACTGGACCTTCACAAATTGTAATTGAGTACCCTTGTCAATGCAGTCTCCATCTCCAACACAAGGCATCTTGGGATGTCCAAACGAGGAGCTAAGAAGCCGACTACCAACTCATTATCAGCTACTTTTTGAACTTCATAAACTACTTTCATTTAGTAATTTACACATTATAATCTATTGATAAATGCCAATCACAAGACGAGCAATGTCACATGAAATCTGGGCCACTCTACTCGTTGGTCAAGTGTTCCAGTGGCCAGCGAAAAATAATTAGAACTTGTGTGCATGGTCAGAACATGAAACATGAAACTATAGTACACAACAATAAAAACAATGTCCCTACATAATGTTTGCTCCAAAGCGAACTGCAGCTTTGGAACAAAACATTTTCTGTAGAGTGGAAAGGGGGAGAGTAGCAGATCAGCTCATGAAGAACAGATGTGAGGAGAGGGAATTGTTTAAATATCAACAAATAACTTGGGTCAACTTGTGTTTTAAAATATCTGTATCTACTCACACCGTTTGTTGTAGTCATCAAGCATTCTCTCAACTGTCTCAATGAAGCTTTTATCTGTAAAATTTAAACGGGCAGCTTTTATACACGACAGCGTGGAGAAGCGGGGTAAATGTTTTAGCGGTATTTTGATAATAGACGCGACATGTAATGCAACCTGTAACAGAATAAAGTGAGGAATTTTCATCGAGACAAGAGTTGTTTTTTAGGTTTCAAAGGGATTGGTAAATAATAGGAAGACAGCAGAGTAGTCTCTAGGACAGAAGATTAATGTTGTCTCCCATGCCATCCTCTACTCTGAAGTTAAGACTTCATGTCTATGGTTTGACAGGCAGGTAGGGTTAAGTGTACCTATTAAGCCCACTACCATTTTTGGATTCAAATAAAAAAGGAAAAAAATAAATATGTTTTTGTGCTTTTTAATATCTCTACCAATCGATCTGCTTGTTACATCCATGTCAGATTTGTTGTTATTAAGTTATGGATGTTCATTTGCTACAACTTCCTGGTGGTCATTTTAGAACTTGCAGGAAAACGTAGGTCTGTAGAAGTTGTGACCTGCTGTGTTGAGTACCAGCTCATAAAACCGATCTTTTCATTTGGCAAGAAATTATATGAAACATTAGTAATAAGTAACCTGGTCATCTATGTATGAAAACAGTAATCTGTTCATGAAACATTAAGTATGAGTACAAAACAAGCACATAAAATTTCAACAAATTTGATACCGACCAAAGTTTTTCTGCAACTTCTAAAATGACTACCAGGAAGTTGGAGTATGAATTATAGGTACACTTACCCTAGGCCTATTTTGACTGTCTGATAGATTCGCAATGACAGCTCAAAGAGGCAGAGTTATGTTAAATGACCTGTAGGCCTAGGGATACCTGTATCTTTGGTGATGTATATAGGCTACCTTTTAGGATTCAAGGCTCTAGATGGTAGGAAATGGCTGTTACAAGTGTTTAAAAAAACTAAGTGCTCCAGCTTCCCCTCCTCATCTCAACTCAGCAAAAAGAGATATTGTGAATTCAAATTGCATATTTCATTGATTATTTTGTACATTTATTATTCAGAACAAAGCACTGTTCATGAATGCGCTTTTGCAATTAAAATACTGTCCTTTCAGTCCACCCTTATTTTATTCGAGAAATTATTTTATGTGTTACAGTAGGCTTTTTTAAACACAAGTAAAACATCTTGTAAAATTTGCAAGGCGAAAAAAAAGAGCCTTTTATTGGATCGGCACTTGGTATCGGCCGGTACTCAAAGTTTAGAACTCTGAATTGGTATCGGTGCATCCTTATTGTTTAGTCATATCCACCATTTCCTCATATGTTCCGAATAATAAATGTTGTTTATTGAAGTACAAACAGCTTCTTTAATCAATTTCTCACCAAATATTGACAACATACAATGGGATTATACCACATAAAATAATATCTTTGGTTGTAGTAGGGGTATTCAGACAAACTACATTTTGATGGCACGCTTCGCCTCCCTATTAGTTTTTATGCAAGCCCTGTTCAAACCTCCAAAGTGTACACTGAGCCCAGTCCACCCAGTCTAAATTGATCTCTGGCTACGTTTACACTGCAGCTTAAATGCGACCTATATCAGATTTGTTTTGCATATCCGGTACAGATCTGATTATTTTCTAGCCGTCTAAAAAGCTAAAAAAAACCTTCACCTTTATTCAGTCTGCCAAAAAACCCCCAGATATGACAAAAAGATCAGATTTAATCTCTTTGCTTGCAGTGTAAACGTAGCCTAGGTGACATATTTGTGTCTAGCTAGTAAAAACTGTTGTTGACCATATTGTATTAGTTAGCTAACTTCTATCTCCCCTTCTTACCCTCTCTTTCCATGCTAGCCAAGTGCTTTTGCCGTGTTCAGTTGAAGAGGTAAGAGCATGGTCACATTTTTATGACTTTTTCGTAGCTGCTAACCTATGCAGGGGTCAGTCAAATTTCTGGAATGAAATGGGAACGTTGTTTACTACTTACAAATGAAAAGTTTCATGTTCGTATATTATTATTATTCTGTATTGGGAGCTTCTGATCAGTAAGGACATATAGTGCCCAACGTAATTAATGGGACAGTGAAGCTGAATTTGTTCATGTTTTGGCTCTACACTTCCAAAGTGTAGGTTTGAAATCAAACAATTACTGTGAGGTTAAAGTAGATGTTCTTTGCTTTCATTTGATCATATTTGTGTACGTATTGGTTTCACCATATAGAAATGATAACACTTTTTATAGATAGGCCCCCTTCAGGACACCAAAAGTAATGGGACAATTGGCTTGACAGGGGTTTCTGTAGTCAGGTGTGTTCTGTCACATAATTTGTGCAGGCATAAGAGAGCTGTCAATGTATTGGTAGTATTGAAAGTATTGATTCTAGGCTTTGCGTTTACATTTGGAGTTTGCTGTTGATGTCTGTCAATGAAAGTCAAGGAAGCCATTATTAGCCAGAAACATCTTAAAAAAAAAAAATACACATATCCAAAACCTAAGGCTTACCAAAATCAACAGTTTGGAACAACATTAAAAAGAAACAAAAACGTTGGTGAGCTCTGCAATCGCAAACGGGCTGGTAGGCCAAGGAAGACTTCTACAGTAGATGACAGAAGAATGCTCACCATTATTAAGAAAAACTCAGAAACAACTGTCCCACAGAGGCTACCATCCGCAGAACACAGCACCAGCTGAATTACAGAGGCTTCACTGCAATATGCAAACCACTAGTTATCCTGAAAAAGGACGGTCAGGTAACAATTTGCCAAAAAGTACCTATAAAGCCTGCAGAGGTCTGGGAAAAGGTCTTGTGGACAGCAGATCAGAGTTTAAAAGGTTCATGGTTGCGTAACTCTCACGGGAGTACCGCCACGGCAGTAGAGAGTCAACTACCAGGGGGCATCGCTTACAATGTGTTATAGACCCCTTACAAACATTGCCAGCTGTGGGTTATAGTAAACAAAATGTATCTACTGTAGATGTCTTCTCTGGCTTACCAGGCTGTTTGCGATTGCTGAGCTAACAAGTGCTTTCTTTCTTTTTTAATGATGTTCCAAACTGTTTTGGTAAGTCTAAGGTGTTGGCAATGTTTCTGATTGTTTTTTGGGGGGATATTTCAGCCTTATAATGGCTTCTTTGACTTTCAGTGATGTCTCTTTGGACCTCATGTTGACAGACACCAATAGCAGACTCCAAAGACAAACACAATGCCTAGAATCAATACTAGACATTGACAGCTCTCTTATGCCTTCACAAATGATGGGACGGAACACACAACATACCTGTCAAGCCATTTGTCCCATTACTTTTGGTGCCCCGAAAGTGTTGTCACTTCTAAATGCTGAAACCAATATGTACACATATCAAATAAAATATGAGAATCTCTACTTTAACCTCATAGTGATTGTTCGATTTCATATCCAAACTTTTACAGTATACAGACAAAAGAAAGACTGCATATAGCCGACTGTAGGCTGCTTTTCTATCCAGTCTCAATCCCACTGAAACCCAATGGATCTTTTTAAACATCGGTCACAACTCTTAACCGCAAATTTATGACACGGCCTACCTCAATTATGTAGTTTTGTCTGTTTGACTTAACCAGTCAAGTATGGTAGGGAATGGAAATGATGTTCTCCTATCCTGAATAGCCTATTTTTCTGTCCAGTCCCAATGCTTCTACAACCTAAAATACCGACTCCTGCGTCATGAAAATTCCTTTATTCTGTACTTCACAAGGTGTGGTTGTTATAGCACTTGTGTCAATCCTCCGCTATTCTCGTTTTGTGCCTAATCGCTATTTTCGCTCTGTTTATCTAGTGTCTGAAAAGCTGCTAATTTCACAGCTGAGGGCTAACGATTTAACGTTGTCGTAGAGCGTCTTATGTATGTTTAACATGGGCTAGGAAGACACAGATTTTCCCAAACGCAGCTGATTCCAATTGACGAGAGGGTCTCATATCCGCAAGACACATTCTCCAGCTCACGGTCTTGATGTAACGTGTCTACCGATGGTAGCTTTAGCCCCCTCTCACCCTCCCCTTCAATGATTGCTCATTGCCAGAACAAGTTTTTCTCCTACGATATCAATACTTTAAACGGTACAGGGAAGCTAGAGTCACAGCACACATCATGCATAAGTAGAAGCACAATTTGAATAGATGGGGGCACAAGAGGAACTACATGTACCAGTACACTTCACACAGACAGGGAGCAATAATAATAAAAAATAATAATAATTGGCTTCTGGCATTACGACTGCCAATGGCCCCTGGTGTGAGCATTGATTACGTTGTCTTATGATGACTGTTGGATAGATGATTCACTTACTTAAACAAATGTATTTGTTGTAAGTCGCTTTGGATAAAGGCGTCTGTTAAATGCCATAAATGTAAATGTAGCACAATATCAAATGGCAAACCAAGGGGTTGTAAAACAACTCAAATGGGTGCTAAGGAAAATAACCACTGCACACTTCAAGATTACAGTAGGAGAGGCCCCTTAAACAGGTCTCATTCACCTTTTATGCCCTGTCGGCATCACCTTTCCGGTTCACCTGTGAAGACGAAAGCACCAAACAAAACACAGCACACCCAGTGGCAACAATAGTGTAATCTCGAGGCTCGATTTAGAGTCTCTTGTTCAAAAATGTTCATGATTTGCACAGTATCCCGTACAATGTCTGGGAATGTCAATGTCTCCACATTACTGCAGTCACGGTAGTCGCATCCGCGACAATCGCGTCTTCTTTTCATGTTGTAACTTTTTTTCAACTCTCACTGTGCGAGTCAAGGCGTAAAGTTCACAGCGTTTACAGTCGATATGTACATTTCGTGGTGAGAACTTGACTTGTGGCAAATTCATGGCTGAAATTGTATAGTGTCTGCCCAGCTTTATGAATTAAACTGTTTAAACACAATCTGCACTGTTGCACACAAGTTGGCGCTGTATTTAGTCGTCTGTAACGTACATGTAAAATAGAAACGTTACCGCGAGTCACCAATTAAGGCTGTGCAGGACGCGCAATGAATATGTTGCACTAAGACCAGGTTTGACTCCCAATGGCCTGGGAACAATGTTACATTTTACACACATGATGCAATGTTATGTTGAGAGTGTCCTGCATATCCTAATTTTCCTGTGAAATAAATAGGCCCTAAGATTGCAAACTGTGTAGCAGGTTACTTTACTTGTAGCTAGCAAGTATGCTTTCTCAAGCTAATTCCCTCACGTATGTACGTTACAGTATCAGGTCGGCCAGCTGTTCTCGGTGGCAGAAGCTAGTAAGAATAACACAGGAGGAGGAGAGGGGATTGAGGTGCTTCAAAATGATCCATACGAAAAGGATGGAGAAAAAGGACAGTACACCCACAAGATCTACCACATACACAGGTTAGTTCATCTGGAAAACGTTTTCCATGTGTTTGACTAACGATTCCAGACAGGCAATGGGGACCTGCACCGTGCAATAATAAGGGCGTACCACCATTTTCAGGTAGGGTCCAAACAAAGATCATTTACCTATTTGCAGATAGCAAATAGGGCTTTTGGTTTAGCAATATTAGTGGGAGGTAACGGGTCCCAACATAGCGTTCAATTATGCTAAGGCTAAGATAGTTTAGCTTGGACGGTACGGTACCTTTTGAGGTGCAGTGAGTTTCGAACAAATGCAATTTGTGTTCCTAGTGACAAGAGCCCAGCGATGACCCCTGCGGATCGGAATCTACACTATAACTGCTCCACACTCACCTTCACGTGAAATTCAAGATATTGTAAATATGATTTTACGACTTGAAACAACTGTTCAAGTGATTTACAAGTGGGAAACTTGGGTATCATCAGAATTGCTCTCATCTCCTCGACTTCATGAACTTTGTGCTCTTATCAATATGGCCCTTTCATTTCCACAATGCAGAAAATGAGGACGGAATCAAAGAATTCAGACATAAAATTTAGAATTTGACAATATGGAAAATTGCATTGAAATTATAAGGAAAAAAAAACGTTTTTATGAAAAGTATGCAAAGCCGCCCATGTTTTTCATGCTTGTATCATAAAGTCCATGAATCAGTTATCCACTGGACTGCTTGGGGTTTCTTGTGTTTCCCTACAGCTGCACAATGTCTACCCCTTCTTTTGATTTCATGTCACTTTTCTTTGTAGTATGTGTGCAGCCCCAAAAAGAACAATCTAAATAACTCTGTGAAACCTATATGTCACATCAATTAATTCCTCCTCCTTACAGCAAGGTACCCAGTTTTATCCAAATGTTTGCTCCAGAGGGAGCCTTGGTCTTCCACGAGAAAGCTTGGAATGCCTATCCCTACTGTCGCACCAGTGAGTATATGTGTGTGTGTGTGTGTGTGTGTGTGTGTGTGTGTGCGTGTATGTATGTGTTTGGGGGGGAGGGGCAATGTAGAGCCATATATGATTTTTTTTGTTTTTGGATGTTTTTTTGTTTTTTTCTCAGTCACAAACACTGCGCCGTCTCCTTGACAACCCAAAATTAAGTCTTGAAGGAACAGTTGCAGAAAGTTGTCATTGCCTTTCAGACAGAATGCGACTTCTGTTTAAACTTCCGTATCGGATATTGGACGCATGTAAAACGCCCAAAATATCAGATATGATAACTGGATCGGAATTGGGGTTTTTGTTGTATAAACTTAAATTCTCTATTATAATGTAACTTAGTCTTCTTCTCTCTTTTTTTCTGTTTACCTGGCTCGCCTGGCTGTAAATCTGCAATCATGCAGTTGTGACCGTAAGTGTGTTTTTCTTTGTAATGTTTTAAACTTAGTTTGAAGTATCCTGTGCACATGGGTTATTCCATAGTCAGGCGGTCAAAGTGTTACATTGAGATTACTTTTGATGCAGATATCTTTTTAATATAATACATAATTTCACATTAGTAGTTACAATGTGGTACTTACAAACAACAGGTGTCAACATCACTTAATCTCAGGGATCTTGAGTCAATGATTATTACAATGTAACTGTCTTCACAACGTAAGAATAAGACATCAATCTATTCAGGGGACATGACTAATTCCTGCAAATTGGCTCTTGAGGCCTTGCGTTTGTCACACTAGAGACTAGAAATGGCCACACACTAGCATATATTACACCCACCATATATTACAATACATTAAACACAGGTTTCAAATTAATTCACACATGTCTTTGAGTGTTGTATATTTCTCTTTTATATGTAAATGTAAACAAAAAAAAGTTGTACACGTAGGGTACACTACTATCAATGACCTTTAAACAGGTCTAACCAAGACCTCACTGACCCCTTTTGTATGGAATGACCCTCATGCTTGATGTGCATCAATGGCATAGAAATTAACTGCTTTTTTAATTTTATTTCACAGAACGAGTACATGAAGGATGACTTTTTCATTAAGATTGAGACCTGGCACAAACCAGACATGGGAACAACAGAAAATGTGAGAATATGTCTGCATTGGTTTTTCTCCCAAAATCTCAATGATCTCTATTTTCGGCAAGACGTAAGACGACGGTAATGTCAAACGCAACCGTTTTGTCAAAGTTTAGCATTTTGAAGTTTGCAATTGTTCATCACGTCGTCCTGTTTGCATCGGCATGAATCGGGGAGGGTTTGTGGAGGTTTGTTCATGTGAAATCAGGTGAAATGCTAGTTTAATTCAGGGCATGTACATGTAAATGATGGATATGTACCTTCCAACAAAACCACCCTTAAGCATATACAAAACAGTTGTGGTACTTCGTATGACAGCGGTTTTGACAGTAGCAGCACATTGGATTCTGGATAATGTCCTGGTTAAGAGATGGCTAACTGGAAAATGTGTTGTCACACAAGTGTTTTGTTTTCTTGAGGAAAAAGTGTCACCAATATTGGTTTGTTGTGTGTGCACCCCTTCTTTTTTTTTATCAGTAAAGGTGGTGTGAGAGAGAGGAATGGTTAGAGGCTTTATGTGAATTATATCTGTAAATAGGAAATACTTTTGTAATACTATAGGAAATAGTTATACAATCACAGCACACCTGAGATAACAGAGGAAAATGGAATTGAATGGAAAACCAAAAGCTGTGAATCTTTGGTGGCAGTATAACGTTTTCAACATAACTTTTCAGAGTATATGTTTGAATAATTTGTAAATATGGAACAGAAGAAGTTACCATAACCTTTTCTCATTTACTCTCTTCCTGAAAGCCCCATGGTCTTTCCCCAGAGGAGTGGGAGGAGGCTGAGGTTGTGCCGATCGACATCGCAGACCGATCCCAAGTGGATGATGTGGTATTGATGTTAATATGTAATATCTGAATGTGATATTAGTTTGCAGACCTTCCTAATGAAGCTCTAGATGTGATTCAGTTGTTTTTGCTCAAATGTAAATTAACACATTTCCCTTCCATGTTCAGACTCAACATAATTATTTGGAAAGAAAAGCCGAAATGTGTGTGAAGCTATTGTCAGACACATCTGTTATACTATCAGATGTGAAGGTATTGTCATATACATCTGTTATACTACCATATCAAAAGATGCCAATCCCTCATCAACAGGGAAGGTGGAACTCATTACTGTTCATAATTGTAGCAGCATCAGATCAAATATAGAAGTGTTCTGAAACATTATTTCTGCTCACTTAAAGATAGACTCTGGGATGTGACGTCACGGTTGTGAAAACAGAGCAGCTTTCATCAAAGTCGTTGTAGTGAACACTCATTTCACTGCCCTCCGACATAAGATGGCAGCGCATGCGCCAATCGCATTCAACTCTACCGTGTCATCTTTTCCTCCAAATTGCTCAAGTAAAGATCCAACATTTACACTTTACTGTCAAAAAACTTATGGAGGTCACTGTATCTTCCCCATGCTTAGGACTATAAGGCAGAGGAAGACCCAGCCATCTTTCATTCTGAAAAAACTGGGAGAGGACCTCTGGGACCAGGATGGAAGGTATGCCCAAAATCACACGTGCATACTGTATATTCAATTATTTAATTTCCCATAGTGGAGCATAGTGTGTGTACCAGCATGTAATGTAACACAATGGCAGCATGACATTTAACTTCTGTCAGTCTTCTCAATATATAGCTTGTGTTGGATGTTGAACCATGTTTTGGGTAATTAGGTCCCAATTTCCTCTTTTCCTATTTTTCCCAATCTCTTTTTTAACTGTCTAGAAGGAGCTCCACAACAGTAAATGTCCCTATATGACTGCCTATAAGCTTGTAACAGTACATTTTCGCTGGTGGGGACTGCAGGGACGAGTGGAGAACTTTATACACCAGGTAAGCGGCCAAAATAACAAAAAGAATCCCTCAATTCCAAAGAGTGTCTAATCCACATAAATGCTGCTGATGCTATACTGTTATCTGTAGCACAGGATTATAGTGCCAGTAATATGTAATAGTTTCCAGCTGAAAATGTATACAGATGGTCACCTCTCTGCTTTTCTTGTCAACTGTAGTGGTGTTTGATTGTCCTACTTTACTGGGACAGGTCCTCACTACTACAATATTGCGAAATTTCTTCTGCTCTTGAGCGTTTGGATATCAGATCATATGGTTCATGAATTCTGTTTCTTTTAAACCAGACTAGGAAGATACATTTGTGGGAGCATGTGCTGATTTCTTTTTTTTTTTGCGTAAAGCAGAACAAAACTGTATTTGTAATGGGTTTAGGAGAATCGGGCAACAAGATCATGTCGGGTAATAAATGTTTAAGAATCCCTACCTTAGTTCCATAGTAATGCACCCCTTTCACCACACCCTCATTTCCCCTCATCTGCCCTCCATTTCCCCTCATCTGCCCTCCATCTCCCTCCATCTCCCTCCATTTGTCCCCATCTCCCTCCATCTGTCCCCATCTGTCCCCATCTCCCTCCCTGTCCTTGAGCAGCAAGAGAAGCGTCTCTTCACTAACTTCCATCGGCAGCTCTTCTGCTGGCTGGACCGTTGGGTGGACCTGACCATGGATGATATCCGCCAGATGGAGGAGGAGACGCAGAGGGAGCTGGACCAGGTACACACTCCCAATCGTAGATTGAGAAGAAAAAAAAAGGTAGACTGGACATTGAGACTGCGGTGAATCTTTGAAGAATCTAAAATATAAACCATATTCTGGTTTGTTTACTACATAATTCCATATGTGTTCCTTCATAGTTTTCAATATTAATCTACAATGTAGAAAATAATAAAAAATAAAGAAAAACCATTCTATGAGAAGGTGTGTCCAAACTTTTGACTGGCACTGTATGTGGGGTGTCATGCCATGTGTTTTAATTGCCATGTGTGTACGGTAATTGCCCTGAAAATGCAAAAAAAACATTGACAAACATGAATTCCATTGGTTATCTGGAAAACGCTGTGTGGTACATGATGCCATTACCCAGTCAATGCATACATGTTACAGGGGCAGGATAACTCACGTTATTCCTCTGTGTTTCTCAGATGCGGAACGAGGGATCTGTCAGAGGGATGAAAGCAGGAGAGGACTAGAGAGAAAGAGGGAGGGAGAAAGAGAGGAATGGAAAAGCGGGATTATGGGGCTACGTCCGATCAATCATTATTCAACCTCCTCCAGTCCTCCCATGGCCAATGACAACATGCCATCATGCCCTTCCACGCAGGAAACTGTCATCCCTCATCCAGGAGTTGCTTTTGTTGTATGTGAGACTGTATGGTTTTTATGAGAGAATGGATATGTTGGTGTATTTGTCGATCTTTGTCATTGTTTTTGTGCTTGTTTTTTTCGTTGGGTTAAGCCTCATCATTTGCTACCAAATAATTTGTTTTTTACAGAAAAGCATTGAGTGATAGCAACATTTCTTTTTATATATTAGGTATTATAACTGTCATATTATCTTGGGTTCTTTTTGCAACCATAACCTAATGACTATTACTGTACCAGTGAGTCACATAAGACCCAGCCCACGTTTAAGATTAATGGAGCAATTCTCTAATTCAAAGATGTATCTCAATGATGATAAATAATGATAACCAAGTAATTACCTATTTTAACAAAATGTTAGGCTACTTCAGAAGTCAGTGGTAGCTTCTGCTTAAAGAGAACAGTCTCTGATTTTTGCGAGACCTATGAAAAAGTCCTTGTTGAGACGGTTGAGTGGATGACATGTATTTCTAACTAAGTGGAACCAGTGGAACCCCTCCCACCTCTGCCCAGGCCACACCACTGGTAAGTGGAATTGGCAAGAACTTTTTGAAAGTTATGTCTGATTTACAATAATAATAAAAATATTGACTATCATAAAACATGGGAGTACTGTAAATCTGTGGAGAACCATTTTTTTTTCTCCAAATCTGCTGTATTTAATTTGTTATTATTTGTATTTATCCAGGTCAGTTATCACTGTATCTATGGCAGTTGTATCACTCTGGGTGCCAATCTAATTTCTGGATCTCTTGACATTTGTATTTCTCTGTCTCTGGCTGTGCTTCTTAATATGATAACCAGGTTGCGAATGGGACTGTGTTGAAATTCAAGGTAAAAAAAAAAAAGAAATGTGGAGCATTTTCCACCCCATTTCCAGGAGTGTAGTATGTAGTGGATGATAAATTTCATGAATATAGGCCTAATTTGCAGTACTGTAAATAACCATGTTCCCTTTTGCTTATGTGATGAATGATACAGGTTATGATCAATTTCTTTGTGGAATACTGGAATATCAGGTTCTCATATCAGCTTGGGCTTGTATTGTGATTGAGGTTGGGATTGTATAATCATCCATAGCATTAACAAAACGTGACATTCACTTAGAGGTAGATTAGTTAGTAGATGTCATAGATGATGGACATTATAGATTTGAGTGTGTTCATATGGTACTACAGTTGCTACAGTCTACACACCTCAACAGCATTTATTTAATAATGTCAGTAGGAGTGAATCACGCGAGGAACATCACATTTCTTACAAGCTAATTTCCTCTCACCCTCATTTCCTCGTTCACTTTCCTCGACTTCTCTGCGACATTTTAAGGAGGATGCGAGTGAAGGAATCGTGTTTCTAACAATTGAGAAAAGACCACAAAGTAGGCACATGTTATCTTTCCACACATTCTCTCCTCCTCCGTATCTGACAATACTGCATGCACTAAGTCCTTCAAACCAAATCCACTTAGAGCAAAATACGTCCCCGGTTCGGTTGGCGAACACGTGCTGGAGCCCCAACCAGGGGCAGGGGTGTGCGGTGAGGGCAGGGGCAAGGGTGCGGGGTGAGGGCAGGGACGGACTGGAAAAACGGCCCTGGACTTTCAGCAGACGGGGAGTCGCTCGCGTCGCTCACCGGTGCCGCAGCCCACACATCGACCACCGGCCCATGGCCCACAGATCGACCGTGCTCCAGATGACCAGTCCGTTTCTGGGTGAGGCCTAGGTTGGACGAGCCAGGTCGGATGGGTGAGGGTTGAAGGGCGAATAAGAGAGAGGAGAGGAATGTGAGATATCAGGCGATGGGAGGCTGACACGAGAGAGAGGTAGGGGTAAAGTTATTTCATGCACCCTTAAGTCACTAACTTATTTCATGTGACGGACCGCCTCGGCTGGGTCGGCCAGACGCACCAGTAGGGACACTCCGTATGTAAACAAAAGTTAACGAGATACAAAACTCATAAAACTCGCAGGTACTTTCCATCCTCATCATGAGCTGGTGTTAACAGACAGTTTGTTTAGTTTGAGTCGACACTTAGTAGGATGATATCAGCCCAGTCTTTCTGTCAGAGTTCAATACGAGGAACTAGGCTGCCCTCAGGTGGTGGGAAAGTGTACATGCATGGTCTCCGAACAGAATCACACTGGTAAGTGTGTCTCATTAGTATTTCCTTGTATCCTTCTCAAAATGCTTTAGAGGATCACACACACACACACACACACACACACACACACACACACACACACACACACACACATTGGTGGCTTATAGCATTCTGGAACACTGAGGATATTCCATTTGTAGAATATTTGTATCTGTTTTTAAGCGTGACGGAGTGCATCCAAACAGAAGAGGAGCAGAGATCCTACCTGACAATATGTAGAAGGTGTTAAAGTGGTGAGGGGATGCTAGTCCTAGCCCTGGTAAGGTGTTAAAGTGGTGAGGGGATGCTAGTCCTAGCCCTGGTAAGGTGTTAAAGTGGTGAGGGGATGCTAGTCCTAGCCCTGTTAAGGTAACCCCAATCCATTTACCTCATAGACTGGTTGGACATTGGCTACCAATGTTAAATCACAATTGCCCATAATTACTTGCTCTTTCACACTCCCAAATCAAAACAAATGATCATGTTAGAAAAGAATGAAAGAAATTATTATTGCAATAAAGAATGGCAATGAAATAAATGCAATTCTCTTTTATTATGTATAATCGCTGGTGATTATCATTATTTTTTTCCAGGGAATGTGAATAGGCTGGTGAAGACTTTGGTGGCAGATGTCTTCATCCTGGTGAGGAGGGAAGGTTTGCGGCCCTTCTCTGTGGGTGGAGAGGAGGATGCAGGATCATCTCTCCCTTGAACTTTGAAAGACTCTGCAAAGAAAGGCAGATGGTATAGGTGTGCAGCTTGTCTCGTCAATTCAGTTGAATGTGCAAAATCTTTAATCAAAGTACATGGGTCATGTTTTCAATCTAGACTGAGCAGTGGTTTACTTACCTGTATGGTAGACAGTCGGGGAAGGGCTTTGAGATTGGCACTTCATGGACTTGTGGGGACTGCAGTCCTTGTTGCCAACTTTCTTGGAGCCCTGAATGTTGAGAAAAGGTGCAATAATACCCCTCTGGAAATGCCTTACATGTTGTAGTTTATCAATCCCAATATGCAATGCAATTATACAAACTAAAATACTCCACAAATATGCATATGAATATGTAATTCTGTATCAATTAGTTAAAGACAAGCCAGTGTTATCGATGAACGTTTTGAAAGATCTGTAGTATGTGTAATATACCTTTGTGTTGGTAAACCACATTTTAGGTGACTTCATGTCAGAGAACAATTTTCTCCTCCTCCGTTTCTTGTCTGCCTGTGCTGCACCACATGCGCCGAGAAGTTCCTTTGTCAATGAGGCGACCAAAACATTGACAATTGCTGGGTCTTCAGATGTCACCGCCATCTGAAGTCCTTCCTTGCTACCGAACTCTCGCACGAGCTCCTTGTGCACATTCCTGTGGATTTTATGGATCTTAAGACCCTGAGGATAGGCCTGAGTCTGTGGGAGGCCTGATGCTGCACAGAACTCTGAGAGGACCCTCGCTGGGACACCTCTGCACTTCTCACCTACATCTCTCTCAGATGTGGTGGGGAATATGTCTGTCAGCAGTTTGATGCATAGTAAATGTACCAAGCAGCTATAGTCATCCTTGTCCAAGTTTGGCATGACTTGGGAAGGGGAGGAGCCATGTTCGCTGATATCTGGAGTCACATGACGATGCAGGGGAGAAACCCTTTTTGATAGGGTTAGGATCTCATCTGTACCGTTAGTGTCCTCATCTACCAAATCTATCACTCCTTGAATGATATCGCTTATGGCCAAGCTGGTGCCTGACTCAAGGGAGGGTTTGGCTGCAGCTTTGATGAAACTTTCACTTGATCCAATTGACAGCGCATCCATCATTTGCCTTGTCATTGCCTTGGAAAACACAGTTTCATCATCTTCTGACTCTGTCTGATGAATTTGTATCGGAATGACCATACAAGTAGAGGTGCTCTGGTCCCTCTGGGTTTGAAGATCAGAGACAGCCGTCTCTCTTTCATCAGACTTTCCTGATGATGCTGGTCGCAGATCGCTAACAAAGCGGTGAACCAATTCCTCCGCAAAAATATGGAGAAGCTGTGAGGACAGCTTCCTGGATGCGACACATTGCTTCTGTCCCCATTGCAGTCTTGACAGAATTGAATCAGAGGCACTCCTACCTGCTGTCCATGTTAGGACATGTGGAGTGCTGTGGCTATCGCTAATAAGCTGGCTAACCTCATCTGCATATTCACTGCTGAAGACGTGGAAGGTCCCAGTGGAGATCAGGCTCTCTACCTCCGTAGCAACAGAGGGTGGTCCATTCGTCCGAGTTAGCTTCACACTTCGCACCACCTTCTCAGCTATTGCCCCGGCAGTTTTCCTGATTTTATCAATCAGTGTACCTGGCAGCGTGTCCTCAATGCCACATGAGTCCTGGATAATTGTTTGCCTTATAATAGGACATCCAGGATCTGGGATCTCATCAGGGATAGGAGTGCCTGGTAAGGTGACCTCCCATTCTGACCGTCTGGCCGTTGAGGAGGACCTTGAGTGGGAGGAGTGGGGAGAGGGCTCTCGTGCCTTCAGGACGTCAGCACCCCTACAGCTCAATGTGTCTGTATCCTCCACACTAGCAGCATCTTCCACACCAGCTGTGACACTGCTCTGGTCATTGATGAAGGCAGGTATTGAGTCATCACATTTGCTGGTTGACCTGTCTTGGTGAATGGTTCTCCGCTGTGTGAGAAACCCCTTCACTTTCCTCTGCACACTGTGGTACATACTGAGGGCAACAGTCCAGATCCTCTTCTCAGACACCTGAGCTCCAGTTTCACCAATTATGTTCAATGATGAGATGGGTTCACTGAGCTCCCGGAAGTCTGTCACGATGCTTTCAACAACATCAGTGGCAGTATCAGCAGGCAGGGAGTCTTCCCCCAGCATGCAAGAGGATTCAAACAGGACTTCGCTCACACCCTGGACAGCTTTAGAATGAAACTCCTGACTAAGAAGTTTTTCAAGGCTCTGGGTGGAGAGAGAGCGGAAAGATGCAACATCTTTGTTAGATGTTGTGCTGCCATCTGGATTGAGGGGGGAATTTGGCACACAGTCATCCTGCAGAGTTTCTTCAGCTGGCGATGGTGACCTTGACATGTCTCCCAGACAAGAGAGGACTCCACCTACAAGCTTGGTGACCTCAAGTGACTCATTCGATCTGCTTGGTCCCACAGTGGAGAAACAGTGGTCCGTTGACATTTCATCCTCGTATGTCATTAGGATGGTTGAAATGACCTCTTTGGTGGAATTGGTCAGTAGAGGCTCATTTCCTACAATGTCCGGTTGAGCCCAGAGAAGTTTAGAGTCCTCACTGAGACCCCGTCGTAGGGTTACTTCAGCACTGCAGCTGGGGAGGTGGAGGTCACTCTTACTCACTTCCCTTTCCTGGTGTGACTGATGCACGCGACTCGTTGTATGTCCAGATGGCTCTAGACATTTCTTGCCAGAAATGTTCAGTATTTTGGTTTTCTGTTGATGGGCAAAGTCCTTTATTTTGTCATGGATTCTGTTATACAACCTCACAGAAGCAGACCAGATCCTTCTCTGGAGTGTCTGAGCATTTTTCTGCTCTCCCTCTGTGGGTTCTGCCATGTCCTTCATGTCCGTAACAAAGACATCAACAATTCCAGATGCTGCAGAATCAGCACGCTCCTGGTTGGTAACAGCACTGGAGGCCTCATTTGGTGAAGCAACCTGTTCACTAGTTAAGCTACTGTTAGACTTAACTAGGAATTCACTCACTGCGTGAGTGGCTTTTTTCCTAAATTCCTCACTTGCGACTTTTTGCAGGTAAAAGTTACAGGTCGAAGAATTGCTTTTTAAGCTGAGGCTGCAGGTGGAACCATTTTTACTCCTATTTTGGCTTCTCTCGGATCTGCTCATCAGCTCGTCGAGATCTTCCAAAGAACCACCATGTAATGACAAAATCGTCATCTTCTCAGTAAGGGAATCCATCACATCACGATCACTCCCATCAAGTTGATCCTCCATTATTCCAGAGATGGTGGTCATAACTTGCCCTGTTAGACACCTGCTCTCTTGCTCCACTTCTGTCTCATCAGAGTGGGTGGTTTCCTCATCAGCCAAAGACTCTCTGGGGGTGATTGTCTTCAGGATGGCAGAGATTTCGCTCATCATCTCCTCAGGGGTCTGGGAGCGTGAGTCTTCCTCTCTTGCAGCCGTCACTGGGGAGGTGTAACGTGAAGATCCACTCTGAATGGCCACTGATATGACCGAATCAATTTGTTTGGCCACACCAGCCATCATGGCAGCGGTCAGATTGGGAGAGGAGCTTCCAGATGAATTCCTGGCAAGGTCGGTAAGTGACTGCTGCAGGCTGTTGTGGAGACAGGTGAAGAGGCTCTCCTCTGAGACACCTGAGAGAAGTCTAAGGGGCTCTGTCTGCACCTCAGACTGAGGGGTTGGGGTCCTTAAGCATAACACAGAAATCCTTACAGTCCAGACTTACATTTTTTAGATAGATTTATATGGTATGGGAGTGTTAGATTCATCGAATTTATTATTATGAATTGCTTGGAAACGATAATGGTAACAGTGTAACTACCTTATAATTACCTAGGAATAACTTGGTTACTGGGTAAATCATTGTAACAAATACTAACAAGTGGCAATTGTCATTTTGGTTAAAAGTTGGTTAAAACATAACCAAGTACCCATTGTTACCAAGTAAATACATAGTAAATATCAAATCATTATGAGTGGTAGTAGGACTGTAAAATAAAGTGTTACCAGACTATGTATAGAGGTCTTGTGGAACTTATGTATAGCATATAAAACATCTAAATAGCTATCAACATCAAACACTTTATAAGCACACAGTAACAAGTCTGCAAGGAAGAATATTTGTGAACTTACCTCAATCTTGTAGGCAGGGGCACATCACACCCACCGCGGCCAATCGTACGGTTCTCCTTACTGATGCTGTTTGTTCTACGGCTGCTGGTGGAGGACTTCCCACTACCGCTCCTCTTGGGAACCTCAGCCTCATCGAACCGAACCTCTCGAGAGTGGGAGTCAGCCTTGTGGCTTTTCCGGCTTGATGCTGATAAGGATCTCGTTGACGTTGGAGAGGTCACATCATGCCTATTGACCCCCAATACCTGGTAGAGGCCTGGCAGGATGAGCTTCATAAAGGCCTCTGAGAGGAGCTGTAAGATCCTCAAACACAGGTTGGCAAGCTGTGCTTTTGTCTCCTGTATTCCACAAAGAAGATACAGTATTTTAAATGTACGTCTCTCAAGTGCCAACTGAACAAAGAGTTACGTAACATAAAGCAGAGTAGTAATGATATTCTGAATTACATATCAGCAGAAATCTTACCGGGTCAAAGTCGCCATCACGGATCGTGATCCACTGCCTGAAAACAAGATTGTAAGATTTGTAAGTGATAGTACACAAAGATGAACAGTCAATCAATCTGGTTTCAAATATGATCCTATTGCCTAGAGGGATTGATGGTACCAAAGGAGAGAGAACATACTCCTCAGTTAGGTTCTGCAGGAAGTCGATAATCAGTGAATGATAGTCCTTCTGATCTCCATCACTGCTGGATCTCTGCTTTTCAGTGCCCATCGTACTGCTGAGATTCCTCTTCTCCTAATAGAATTAATTCAATATGGGTGCATACATAAGCTACACACAAGCTACAAGCTAGAGCGTATTGTTCTATGAACACATAACTATCCACATAATTATGTTCAATGGTCACACTCATGGGATGAGATGAATAATACCGTGTGTAAAAGTCATGACAAACTAACCATCTCATTTACAGCTTCAGAGGGCAGGTCTTCCACCATGCAGACAGGCAGGTCAGGAGACTGGGACGGGCTGCTATGGTCATAAACAGAGGAGAGTGACAGATAAATAAAAGCAACTTAATCTCACAGTCTCATTCTAGGGGCTCCAACTTGTGCAAAAATGGGTCAAATAGATTAAATGACACACAATCCAATGGGAATTTTGAATACTGCAACTAGCGTTTCCATGATATGCAAATGCATTTTCACACTGTTAACTATAACTCTGGTTGGATAATCACAGTTTTCTTAAGCACTTTGTTAAAGACACAGTACAAAAATCATGCTGCAGAG
Organism: Argentina silus; assembly: GCF_951799395.1. Lineage (NCBI taxonomy): Eukaryota > Metazoa > Chordata > Actinopteri > Argentiniformes > Argentinidae > Argentina > Argentina silus. The sequence continues at coordinate 19,104,068 of NC_139663.1, forward strand.
TATTCTGAGTTGTTAGGTATGTTATGCTCTGCTCAACACGATTTGCTCCAGCAAATTGGGGCCCTATGACTGAGTTTATGTGTAATCAAATAACTGGTGGTTGAAAAAGATTTGAGGAGTTGACTACTAGGACATTACATTTGGACTAATCCAATTGGCCAGGAGGTGAATGGCCTTACCTGACTGGTTAATGGCCTTACCTGGCTAGTTAATGGCCTTAGCTGACTGGTTAAAGGCCTTCCCTGACTGGTTAATGGCCTTACCTGACTTGGTTAATGGCCTTACCTGATTGGTTGATGGCCTTACCTGACTGGTTAATGGCCTTACCTGACTGGTCAATGGCCTTACCTGATTGGTTGATGGCCTTAGCTGACTGGTTAATGGCCTGAGCTGACTGGTTAAAGGCCTTACCTGACTGGTTAATGGCCTTAGCTGACTGGTTAAAGGCCTTCCCTGACTGGTTAAAGGCCTTCCCTGACTGGTTAATGGCCTTACCTGACTTGGTTAATGGCCTTACCTGATTGGTTGATGGCCTTACCTGACTGGTTAATGGCCTTACCTGACTGGTCAATGGCCTTACTTGACTGGTTAATGGTCTTACCTGACTGTCTCTGTGTCAATGCTCTCCAGGATCATCTTCACTTCAACAGGAGGTGCAGGAACAGGGGATGATCTTTCAGGCTGCAATAACCAAATACAATGTTGTTAAGGTTAAGAGTAGTCCTCGAAGTCTGATCTAAAGACACTTTTAACACAGCTTTGATGAGCTGTTTCTACATGTTTCTAAGATGTCTGTTGTTAAGACACATATCACACCAATAAAAAGCTTCTTCAGAATAAGCTGGGTATTCAGGTATAAAACATGTCCAAACCTTGTTAATGTCTTCCATGATGGGAGCTCCAATTCATTCAAGTAGCCGTAGTACACAGAGAGCAAGTGAGCGCATCAAATGTTACTTTCTGACTGACATCCCAGGTTTCGTCGCTATATATAGTCTGCCGGTGATATGACGTCATCCGCTATGACATCACTAAGGCGCAAGACAGTTTTGACATAACCACGAAACCGGTCGGTTCACGCTCCGTGAACCTGGGGATAATTTCCTATGTAATTTGTAAACGCAAAACGAAATAACCAATAAAACGGCTTGTTTATTCCATTTCTAAAGCTTCCAACTGGTCGTCGATGGCGATTTTAAGCCGTTTTTTTATGTTGCTTTTGTATTCATTTTGTATGAATGTATGAAATGAAAATACAATTAAACGGCATGAAACAGTATGAAAGGAACTTTTTCAGGGTGAAATGTGTTTTTGTCCTGTCCTGTTATTAAAGTGGGATAAAAAGAACCAGCTGAGTAATAAAAGAACCACAGCAACCACATCACGCGCAGCTGCTCTAACTGCGGTGAGAAATGTTTAAAATGTCTTTTCATGATGATATGAGCATCAGTATGTTTCTGTGTGGTGTTTCTAGTACAGCAATAATGCAGTGATCACTGATACCATAAACAAAGACCCCACTGGATAAGTACTTAGGCTATTTGTCAAATTTAAGTCAATCAGTGAGGAGTTTGCTACGTTTGCTACGTTCTTTACATTAATCCGAGGAGGTTTAGTGATTACAGTAGCTGAGTCAGGTTGAGGTCAATACAGATATTCTTCAAATAATCAGAAACCGGGGTTAGCCAATCAAGGTTTAAATCCCCTAAGACCACCAGATGACAAAAAAGGTCAACATTCAGAAATATTATCAACAGCATCCGCCAAGGCTGCCAGCTGGCGGTAAATCCCTTGAACGTTGCCAATAATGAGCATTTCAAATTTCTTGGGGGTGGTAATATTTAACAAACATGATGCAGAGTCTATTTTTTACATATATAACAACTCCTCCCCCTTGTCGGTGCCTATCACATCTGAAAATACTATAACCAGATACAGACAGTGACCTCTCGGTACAACCCATGTTCTTCTATGTTATTTTTAATCCCAAAATGAGAGTCTTTTAGGACATTTTGCCCTTTCTACCATCTGTGAGTCCCATGATAGGGATTACAGAGATTGAACTAATCCCCCCCATCAGATCCCTCCACCAGATTGTGGTTGCTTACAGTAGTTTTAGTGTTTTGTTCATTCAAAAGTCAATCTTTCAATTGTTTCATGACCTTCCATGACCTTCCTTGTTCTTACCATGTAAGTGCCAGCAGACAATCAACCTTGTCCAATAATACTTGCAGCTTCTCCAGAGACACACATACTGTACACACACACACACACACACAAACGCACAC